>NW_027362884.1:4417500-4882500 GCF_046119375.1 Phyllobates terribilis
TAAAGGCCCGGGTAACCGAGTCATCCCCCATGCCCTGGGCTAGTCACATGCACAACACTGCATGAAATGTGAACTGAAAACACTCAAAGCTGCGGCACCGACCTCCTGTCCCAATTGCCAGAGAAGGAAGCAAAGGATAATCCAGGAAGGAGGAAGAAATGCAGTTTCTCCAGGCGCTGCCACAAAGGATGACGAGCCAGATGGTAAGTAAGATTTTTCTATTGTTTTGTAATGGTAACAAGACTACACATTTCTGGGATGATTCAATTCAAATGGGACACTCTAGAGCCCCATGTTTTAAACTGTGGAGGTCCCAGTGTGGGATACCCAGTGGTCAGCAAGTATTTACTTTTTCGGTCGAAAGGTGATAACTTGCAACCTTTGTAGCATATCTTTAAATGATTATTCTCATTTCTTCTTCAGAAGCGCGCTGCTCCCCTGTCTTCCTACTTCCTGCTCGGCAGGGCAAAGTGCGCTCCGGACTGACTGACATTTTGGAGAAGCATCATAGATGCGCAATTGGCCCAAACTTAGTTCCCATGCCGCTATATGAAGCATCGGAGGATCACAGAAGTACTCAAGCTGGTTGGATTCACTCATCTGGCCAACTTCAGAGCAGCACTTGTAAGCTCTACAGCAAAGAGCTTGTAACTGTTGCGCTTCTCGCCTTGGAGAATGACCACCGAAATGAAATGGAAAAGACAGAAAATCATCTTTCCAGGTAATGCACTAATGTATGTTTTTCTTTATATTGAGCCATGTTTCCACATATTCAATATAATAAAATCTCATTCTCCCTCTATGAATGTTCATGTGCAGGAAAAAAACTGAGTAAAACTCTCTTCTTTATTAATTCCGGCATCTTTTTGACTTACTACATATGAAAATAGTAGAAGATAAATATATAAGAGTAATGCAGAAGACGACAGTCCAATGGGAACAGATATTGTGCCTTTATAGAAACAAATGTGGGGCCTTTGCAGTTGTCACCAAATTGATGCAATGTATCCTTATTCATAAAACAAAGATGTCTCTGCCGGGTTCTCAAAATACTATTTATTGATTTATATAGCTCTGTTTCTAACAATCCAAACAATACAATAACTGCAAATATACAGCGAGTGAAATAAGTATTGAACGTTTCACCAATGTTCTACATAAATATGTTTTGAATGGTGCTATTGACATGAAATTGTCACCAGATTTCAGTAAAGACCTCATCCAATCTACACAGGCAAAGAAATGAAACCATAAATGTCCATAAATGAAATCATGTGTAATAATGAAGATGACACAGGGAAAAAGTATTGAACAAGCTTCCTGAAATGTATTTAATACTTCATACAAAAGCCTTTGGTGGTGATGACAGCTTTAAGACGCCTCCCGTATGGAGAAACTAGTCGCATGCATTGCTCAGGAGTGATTTTGACCAATTCTTCTACACAAGCACTCTTCAAATCCTGAAGGTTCGGTGGGCTCCTTCTATGAATTTTGAACTTTAGTTCCTTCTATAAATTATGCAATTTTTACCAAATGTGGCAATACACCATATGTGGTTGTACACTACAGTTTGAGCACACGGCAGGGATCGGATGAGTAGAAGCGCCACTTGGGTTTTAGAATGCAGATTCTGTTTGAATAGATTGAGGGTGCCATTAGCCGAGCCCCTGAGGTGTCAGATCAGCAGAAACCCCCACAAGTGACCCCATATTGGAAACTTTACTGCTTAAGGAATTCATCAAGGGGTGTAGTGAGTATTTTGAACCTACAGATGCCTCACAGAATATTATAACATTGGAATGTGGAAATTTCACATTTTAGTTGTTAAAATGTAATTTTTTTTATTAGCTACAAATGTGTCAGTTACATGAGGGTTAGTAGGTGAAACTGGACCCCAAAGTTTATTCTGCAATTTCTCCCGAATATGGTGATGCTCTATATGTTGTCAGAAACTACTGTTTAGCCTCACGTCATGGCTGAGAAGGAAGGAGCGCTATTTGGATTTGAACCACAGATTTTGCTAGAACAATTTTCGGGCAACATTTGCAGAGCCGTTAAGGTGCCAGAACAGCAGAAAACCTCCAAAAGAGACCCCATTGCAGAATTTGGACCTCTCAATGAATTCATCTACGGCTCAAGTGACTATTTTGTAACATCCACGCCATAGTTTTTTGGGGGGAGAATTGCAACTATGCCAGCTCAGTGCCCACACATTGTGCCCTGTTGGTGTTTCTGGGGAAAACCCGTAAAATGTTAAGTGCGCTCTTCCCGCTACAATAATGCCAAAAATGTAGCCTCTTACTGTAGTTTAGGCACAGTGGGGCTCAGAATGAGGGGGTATTTTGGAGCGTATATTTCACTGTATTTTATTTGAGGGGTGGGAGCCATGTTGCTTTTCCAGAGTCTTTCTTCTACCAGTAACATGGGAACCCTCTACATTTCCAGTGACAGATGGCAGATCTGAGTGGGGGCAGGTTTTGTGCAGGAAAAGTTAGGGTTTTTTTGGTAACATTTTGGAGTACAAAATATTTTTTGATCACTTTCAGTATGGTGGGATCACATTCTTGTGTTCTACGCTGAGCATTTATAACAGGGTTTCTGAGTAAATCTCACAAAAATGCGATTCAAACGAAATCCCCAGAGGAACCATCCATCATAATGAGGCAGATGGAGACACTTTGGACTCTGTTTGCCGTCTATTCCGGTGGTATCCATCTTTTTTGGCGTGCACAAAACTGTGGTCGCCCACACTTGTGCGCTAAAAAGATGCATAAAATAATGTGACACCACTGTAACAGACACCAGAGTCCAAAGTGCCTCCATCTGCCTCTTTATAGTGAATGGTTCCATTGGGAGTTTTGTCTGAATCGTGTCTTGTCTGAATCGCGTTTTCTCTGATTTACATAGAAACTCCAATGTAAGCGCTCAACAGAGAGCGCAGGATAAATGTGAATCGAGCCATATTCCAATTTTTGGGATGTAGAATGAACAAATAGACAGTAGTACAAGAACAGTTTTTATTTTTATTTTTGCGCTGCTCATCGTGCGGTATAAATTAATCTACGGGTCAGTGCAATTACAGCGATACCAGATTTATATAGTTTTTTATGTTTTGCTGCTGTCACGCAGTAAAAATGATTGTTTATAAAAAAAATTTTTTTTTTTGTCGCCATATTGTGAGAGCTATAATTTCTTTATCTTTTGACGAACAGAGCTGTATGAGGGCTTATTTTTCACAACGAGTTGAAGATTTTTTTGGTACCATTTTTTGGTTTACATAACAATTTTTGATTGCTTTTTACTAAGATTTTTCAGACACAGAATGAATAAAAAACAGTAACTCAGCTATTGTTTTTATACTGGACATTCTTTTGCACGGTTCACCATGCGGTAAAAGTGATAACACTGATTTATTCTTCTGGCCTGTATGACTGTATGATTATAGTGATATCTAATTCATATGACCCCCTGATTCATTTGCTGTTTTGGGGTAACTTTGTTTCTCCTATTTTCCCTTGTCCATCTCTTCTTAAGGGTATTATATAGACCTGTTTACCTATCAAAATATATTTGTTTAATTCACCTTATGGACATCTATGGCATACAGTATATGTTCCATATGCATTTCATGTCCCTTTTGATCAGGGATATTCACTCAGTATACATATTTTTGTACGGTTTGTACCTTTCTCTACGTGACCCCAGGTGTTCATGTCACTTATATTGATTGTCTATCATTATTGCTTGGGGATATTTTAGCACACTTTTTATTGTTATATTTTTTAATAATTTGTGGAATATTTATTATCCCCCACACATTTTTTGGTACACCAGTGCACTTATTTTGCACGTATTCATTGTTAGTGCTTATGGCATTTATGTTCAATATTATTGCTATTATTATTGTAACAGGTTAACCCTTTTTATTATTCTCTTTTTTATGTATCTCTTAGTACACTAGTGCACTTGCTCCGCACTTATTCACCCACAGTGCTTATGGTATTATGTCTAACATCATTGCTGTCATTAGTAATAGGTTATTTCATCCATTCTCTCTCTTGTAGCTTCTAATTCCATCTGACTTATATACCAGGTTCAAGCGTTTATTAGGATTACTATGTATTATGTATTACCTTTTCCACCTCCTTTACACACGATGTGATATGAGTCCTGTCCAATAGCGATCTGGGCTCCCCCATCTTTTGTACACCTAGCGGTATTTGCTAGCCGCACACTTTACTTACTTCCTTTCCTTGGGCTTGTGCGCATGCGCATTCATGGCACTCAGTGTCTTCCGGCCTTGCGCACTCGGAACAGTGTGCGTGCCACGTATGCGTTCCAAGCGCACAATCCTGAAGTCACCTTTTACATCTATGAGTTACTGAGGAACGCTTCATGTGCCGCCTTCCACCCATGGCAATAATTGGATATAAGGCTAAAAACTTTGATTAATGGCTGTATATATAAGGAACACTGTCCCCTCCCTAGTTAACGCCCCTTGGAAGATGCACTGGCGAAACGGCGTTGTCGGGGGTCCATCAACATGTAGATCTGACTACTAACAGTAAGTTCTAAGTGACAACTCCTTTCAAATCAGTACTACCGGGATTCAAAGCCTCCAAGCATTGCACTGTGCACTTTACGACGGGCTAGTCCCTATAATCTGTGTTTTATTTGATTCATGTTTACTGTTTTATGCCAATAGACTTCTCCATGGAAAACCTTGATTTATTAGGCTTCTTTTCTCCAGCACAATGCACCTTAGACGTGGGGTTATATATCTGCGTGGTTTAATTAGTGATCACATGGAGTCATAGCTTATTTTCAAATAGCATTAGGCTCATCTGTATATGGATTGGTTAACAGTTTCCCTTCCCTGCTATGTTTATATGTTGTTTTATTGATTTTAGCATTATCAAATTAATAGAATAGAGTGTGTTCTTAAACCACTGGTAAAGATTACACCCAGCTACATTCAGGACACAACAGACCTACTGAATAAACTAGCAGCAATAGGTCCTCTACCAGAAGGAACCATCCTGGCCACCATGGATGAGGAATCTTTGTATTCTAACATCAGGATGAATTAAATGCCTGCAAAATCTTCATAGAAAATACAGGAATTGATGCTGATTCTGTGGTCAAACTTACAGAATTCATCCTCACCCACAATTACTTTGAATTTGATAACAACATATATCTACAGGAAACTGGTACAGCGATGGGAAGTAAAATGGATCCACAGTACGCAAATCTTTTCATGGCCAAGCTTGAAAGTGACTTTTTGTCCTCATGCCCCATCAGGTCTCTGGCCTACTATTGTTTCATTGACGATATTTTAATCATCTGGACGGGGTCTGAGCAACAGCTGAAGACGCTCCATGAACACTTTAACCGATTTCATCCCACAATCAACCTAACACTCAACTACTCCTGTACTGAAATTAACTTTTTGGACACCATCATCAAGCTACAGAACAATGAAATAGAGACATCCTTGTACAGGAAACCAATTGACCGTCCTACATACCTTAAATTGTTTACAGACAAGCCGTCAGATACAATCGGATATGTTCCAACCCTATGGATAGAGACAAACACCTTCTTGGTCTCAGACCTTTTTGAATCAGGGCCACCATCCAAGAACAATTGAGAACCAGATTACAAGAGCCACCAGAATACCAAGGAATCACCTCCTACATTACAAAACCAAACAAGAAAGCAACCGGGTGCCTCTAGTAGTCATCTACAATTCAAATCTGGAGGCGCTAAGGAGAGCTACACGGAAACTACAACCCTTACTACAAAAAGATGCCCGATTACAATCCATATTTCCAGACCCCCACTTCTGTGTTTCAGGCAGCCCCCAAATCTAAGAAGCATCATTGTCAGAAGCTTTCTGTCATCTCCTCCAGCTACAGGTACCTTTCCTTGCAACCAGAAAAAATGTAAAACCTATCCGTTTAGAATGACCACAGACAAGATGATAATACCCAACTCACATCAGGACTATAAGATCCCAGGTACGTTCAGCTGTATCACATCTAACGTAGTGTACTTAATTATATGTACCAAATGTCCAGCTGGGGTCTTTATGTAGGGGAGACAGGGCAAAAACTTAGGACAAGAATGAATCATCACCACACAATAAAAGAAAAAAGAATAGATCTACCTGTAGCCAAGCATTTTTGTTTCCCTGATCATAGCATAAAAGACATGAAATTACTGGTATTAAAAGGTCATTTCAAATCTCGAAGAGAAAGAAGAATCTCAGAATATAAACTAATGGTGACCTTTAACACGTTCAGAGCAGGAATGAATGTGTCGCATGGATTTATGTCATTCTACATCAACTAAGGAATGTGCCCCTCAGACTTGTAAGGCCATCATAACACTGGACCTAGTCACAGGACAATAAAACTTTTCACACTGCTTATCTATTAACTGCTAAAATATTTATAGCCAGAACTGTTTATCTCTCCCATAATAACTCTGCTTTCCATCACCTGTCGCATCTATTGCATTATTTCTGTGTCTTATTGTGAATAAATATGTGACTCTTCAGATTTTGTGGTATACTAGCCTGATGAAGAGACCTGAGTAGTCTCGAAAGCTTGCAGTTTGTTACTATCTTTTCAGTTAGCCATTAAAAGGAATCAACCACTGAAGACTCTCAAATCAAAGCATTATCAAATACATTTCTGATGTTTTATTTCTGCGCATATTTCTATTCTGTGTCTATAATTTGATTTTAATATTGCAGCTGTGGGATTATATTTATTGTTGAAGTGGTATGCAGTGACTTACCTGGGACACTTGTGTTAATTGCTATATTCTAACTGAGACAAAACCGTGTATGAATAAAGGATATTTATTACACACAAGTCTACAGTTCATATACTACTAATCACCACACTAACACAGTGCACACTAATAACAATAGCAGACAGTACTAATATACGATTAATTCCCAATTACCTAATTATACTTCCCACCCACTTGAGCTAAAAACATACATAGATTAATACTTATATCCCACCCGTCTATCACTACACTATCCCTATGGAGAAAAAGGGGTTACAAGCAGTGATCAGTAGACACTCAGCCAGATATCCTCATCATGGTGTCCATCGAGTTTTACCTGAAGTGACTTTTGTGATGTCTTTGTGTTCGTTTTTTTGCTGCGTTTTCACTGCAAAATCAGTTTATATATAAAATAGTGGCGACTTCCAAGCGGAAGCTTCTAGAAGAAAAGACCAATTGCTTCTTTTAGCCTCTTCACAGCTTTTGAAGCCTGAAGAAGTTAAAAGAAGTGACAACAGACGGATCATATGCACAGCAAGTCCCTTTGACATTTCAGTACATATGTTCATTCTTTTTGACGTTTGTAAAACTTTTTTTTTTTAGAATAGACATTTATCATCAATCCACCTGCTCTGAGCACAATGTTATGGAGTTCCCAGTATGCATACCATGCAAATAAGGTGAAAGACACGGAATCAGTATAATTGGTATAACATTCTTTAATGTATATACATATATATATATATATATATATATATATATATATATATTATGAACAAGGTCATGTGACCTAAACGTTGGCCCATTGCACACAGACGTTTGCTGATGATTGTTGTAATAAACTTCTAATTTTCGGCTTATATTGGAGAGCCTGGTTTCCTCTCTATCTACTTTCCAGAGCATCTTCAAAATCTCCTCACAGAAAAGAGAGAAGGGGGTTCATCCGAAAATCGTCTTGTGCAGGAGCAGGTTTCTTCTTCAGAGTCTCAATAATATCACAGAAAGAAGACCGCTATTTCATTGATCCTCATCTGAGAACTCAGTACTGGTCCGATGTTTCCCAAAGCTGATGGTAAACTAAAGAAAAGACAGAACAGAAGTAAAGGTAAATTATTTTTTTTAGCATTTGAAATGAATGCAGATGTAATCTATATGTTCTCTCTTACCTGGGCTGACGTACAAGATGGACTCTTCTAGTGTCACTGCCAAACTCTTAACTTCTTCCTTGAACATTTAAGATGTTCCACTGAATTTTAGAAGGAAGCAGTGGTTGCGACACAGGGGGCACCGAAGGTTGGAGCTGAGCCAGGTAGAGATGCAACCCTGATGGAAACAATGATTGCATGGTAGCACTGTGACTTCCTCTCCGGTCTCATAATCCGTCATGCAGATGACACACGACTCCTCCTGAGATGTTACAGCTCTTGTTGGGAGGTTCCTAATTTGCTGAGCTCGCCAAGTCTGCTGCCTTTCCTGCAGATTATATTGTGCAGGTGGTGATGGTGGCCGCATCTGTGGCGGAGGCGTCATCACTCCCATTCCCTGCTGCTAAAAGATGATGTTGAACAGACGGTTTGCCTGCAGTAATTGTACAGGAGATCCACTTGCAGCTGGAGACTCACTGAGTCTGCGGCTGGGCAGAACGGGAAATGGCCGTCTGAATTCAAACTCAGTGACGGTGTCTGAGGATCCACTGTCATCCCTTCTGCTCTCTGATGTTTCTCTGGAGGGCTCTGCAGGGACCGGTCTAAGCGGAGAGCGGCTTCTTTCCCTGCTCTCTTGTCCTCTTTGCCGGAGAGGAGTTCTGGCTTCTCTGCCTCTCGCAGTGACAGCAGTGGCGTCTGTTCTGTGTCCACCAGTAGTAATTGGTCTTCTCTGATCCCTTTGAGAAGATCTCAATTGCTGGACAATCATAGCCTGACTTATAAAGAAATAAAATGTACTATAAATATGCAAAAGTTTATAAAAAAAACACTTTTGAACCAAAGAAAAATAACCTGCTGTTGATTTGGAGTTTAGGGAGAGGAGCAAAAATTGATTAATGTTTGGGCTAAATAAACCTGCTCAATGGATCCCCTCTCTACAGACATCACAGAGCAGGGGTGGAACCAGACTGAAACTAACACAGCCCCCAAGGACTATGAATGGGAAGGTGGAGGATGCACTGAGTGTACTGAAACCGCTTACCCCAAGGAAATCTCCTTCCAGAAAAGATCCTATAAGGTGGGAATATTCTCTCACTTACCCTGATTTTCTGGGCGGCTCATCCAAGTCTCGTTGTCAGCAATAAGCTGATGCAGCTCCCTGGAAGTCATGGTTCAGTTTCCCGGGGCTGAGATGGTAGAGTGATAGAAAATGAGAACTAAGTTCTCTGCTGGCACGGATGTTATGGTGCCAAAATATCAATAAGAAACAAACTAGCTCGCACTTCCAAAACCACGGTAGAGTCTCAGCGAAAACTTCAACTCTGAAAATGGCGCTGATGTCACCGAGTGCATAGATTGTATAACCTCACAGCATTCTATGTCACTGTGACATCACATGTGAGACCAACAACGCGCTGTCATGATGGCCGACTGTCCAATCTGTTATATACATATTATAAAATGTTATATTATTATATATTATAATAGACATTGTGAAAAAAATATTATATTATATTATTATTATTAACCATCTAACACTCTTAAGGTGTGTATATGTGTCTAAAGCATAGGATATATATATATATACATCTTATGAATATCAGATGCCTTGGAATAATAATCCTATACTCACCTTTCAGACCCCCAGTACTGCTGCTGTCAGTTTCCCCCGCTAACCTCCGGGCTTCTCTTTCCCGCAGGGGCCATTGGGTGACCACTGCAGCTAATCAGTTAATACATATTTCCCATTCATATGTTTCATGTTGATGTAAAATAAACACTTTTAGAAAAGAAAACAGATAAATAAGATTTTCAAAATACAATATGTACTAAGGTGGATACTCATGGTATGATATGCAGAGAGAGGAATACTGGGAGGACACAGAACATGTTAGTCCAACTGCTTAACCCTCAGGATAATTCTTATCAGGTCATAGAGGGGTGTACATAGAAATCCACAGACCCCATAGCAAAGATTCGAAATGGGACCTCTTATTGGCCCCTGGCTGCCATTAAGCAACCCAGTGGTGGTCACAGAGACCCCCTGTCTAGCTGCTTAGGTACCATAATTGCTGGTCACTATGGAAGCTAAGGGGTTAAACAGCTGCAATCAGAGCTAGCTTGAATTGCAGCAATTACGAGTGGCTGTCTGCTGTGTAAAACAGCCGGCACCCACTGGATATGGAGTGGGCTGAGCATGTGAGTTTGCCCCTTATAAACCATCATAACTTATGCTGTATATATACGATATAAGCAGGGGATGGGGCTATTCGGCACTAGGCTCCTCCTGTTCATGGGCTCCATAGCGGTCATGTGGCCTGCCAAAATTGGGTGTATGCTACTGAGGTCATACATATAATATGGAAAAAAATATCATACAAGGTAAATAATTGAAATTCATATCAGAAATAGTCCAGTTCTTTAGTGCCCATTCACATTAAAGGAAAATCATCTGAATTGACTAAATTTTATGGGACAGGCCCATTATCCTCCCATGGAAAGCACATGCATGCTCGGCTGAATCAGGCATACATGAGTATAGGAGCAGTGAGGGAGAGAAGAGAGGAAGGGAGAAGACGGTGATTGGTGAGTATTTTAATCTGCCTACATCACATAGATATTTAGGATGGATTAGGGAAACGTTAGCTTGGAGCGCTTCTTTCTCCAATAAGTTTTATTGATTTTTATAAACAAAGAAAAATATACAAACAATGAACAGAGAACGCAAAAGTGTAGACAAATTATAGATGAAAGTTACCATAAAAGTGAGTAATGAAAATGTTCAGCATGTGAAAAAGTGGAAATAATAGGAGTGGTACAGATGCGGAGAAGGTTGGGACTGCTTGCCTCCCATCTAGACAGATTTTGATAAGGCATATGGGGCTCTATTACCCTAATCGAGATCTCAACTAGGGGAATGACACATTTGCTCTCACCCAGGTTCACCTGTCATGCCAGGTGTTGGTGTAACACAGAGGGAAAAGGGAAAGGGAGCCCAGACACTAGGGAAAGGGGGAAGTGGAGACCTCATAGTCTGGTCTAGCGTCACCCTGTCTCAACTACCGTCACTATAATGCCTCTTCAGCAATCGCCGCATGCGTGCCTTGCCCTACTTTCCCTGGCGTATGGCTATGGCTAGGGATGGAAGGAGATGAGCATTAGTCAACCTCCACTAAACACTATAGACAACAAGGGAAGACAAAACAGGGGGAAATTGCTTAGCTTTAGATGACTCCAAATATGCACACGGCCTCAAACTCCAGAGAGGACAAAGAACTGCTCCTGCTAAGCCTCACAAGTAGAAATGAATATAGCCAGCGACTCCCTCTCAGACACACCAGGTATATATACACCCAGGCCAGAGAGATAATTAGCAAGAGAGAGGTAGCCGCTCAGTTGTAAAGACAGCCTCTTATTTAAGAAGCTGTCTGCAATGCCAAACGTAGAGATCTCCTGCAACCCACTGCAGGGCGACAGTCTGTCACCTCTGACACACTCGTGACATCACCAGAGGGAAACAGTTGATAACATAATTGGGAGAATAGGGGAACAGGAGGTAGGATTGATGTACTCAGACTGAAGAGTCCACCTGGCGAAACCAAATTTAGCAAAAACATTTTCAAACTGCATCCATCTGTGAGATTAATTTGATAAGGATTGGATTACTGCTATGCAAGAGCTAGGTGTGAGAACCTGTCCAGTTCAGATTTATGCAAAAAAACACTGCACAGCTGTTTAAAGATTTATGTGAATGATAAAAATGGTAGAAATGTTTCTTAAAGGGAACTGTCACCCCCTGCGAGATTTGAGACCTCTAATATGGGCATGCAATCTATTCATACCTGTATGGCCCATAGTAGAGTTCTGAATGCAGAGAAATGTAGTTTTATAAAATCTGTTTTCACATGCTTGGCGTCCCCCAGAAGGCAAGAAATCTCCGCCTATATCTTTAGTTAGCTCAGAAATCCCCGCCTATCTGCTTATTTAGCATGTTCCCCCATCCCCTGCGCATCACAGGGCCCTGTGACGTGCACTGGTGTAACTCATTTCCCGCGCATGCGCAATGCGACGCTCACATCAGGAGCATTTTGTTTCTCCCGGCCCCGTTTGTCTCTGCACTATTCCATAGTGTTCTAAATATGGACACACAGACCAAATACTGATGTCACACTGATCCAAAATGCTGATGACACTGGAACTATTATTGTCCCCTTAAACGTTTAAACATGGACTTGTGAATGAAAAATATCAGATAATATAGCTGAGAGTTTCTCACTAATCTTATACCAAGAGATCTGTCCTTTTCACTTCCTAGAAATCAGGTACTGGTTTTCTCTAGGCTAAGGCATCTGTGTTGATTAGTGATGAGCGAGCATACTCGCAAGTACTCGGTACTCGCCTGAGCATCTCAGTACTCGAGATGCTCGAAGCTCGCCGAGTACTTCCGGGATGCTCGGGTGGATGCTGGGGTCTCCTCCCTGCATGTTTGGCGCTCTTTAGAGTGCCATTCAACATGCAGGAATTGTCTGCCCCACACTGCAATGCTGCAGCCATGTTAGTTGTGGCATTACAGTGATTGGCTGGCCGCACAGCATCATCAGGTCTATACCAGACCTAGCGCCGCCATGCTCATCAGTCTACTCTGCAATCAGACAGTGTAGGGAGAGGTGCTGCTGAGCTAGGGAGAGATTTGGCTGTTTATTAGTTAGTGTAGGTATTCCACAAGATTCTCTACACATATTCATCTCAACTAACAGTCCTTCTGAGGACTAATCCAGCTGCAGAGATACCAGTGCTAGGCAGGCAGGCAGGGTATATAGCAGACTGCAGTGCATATAGCAAGAGGATCCATTTCAGTTCTGTCTGCTGGTGCTTTTACAGATATTATATTTGTAGAAATAGCCCCACGTATCAGGGGCCAGGAATATTTTTTTTTATCTTTATCTGATTGTTTGCTTAAGGCTGTGTGCCCACGATGTGTTTTTTATGTGTTTCCGCAGGGCAAAAATGCTGCAGAAATGCTTAAAAAACGCATGGTAGAAGGCCTGCCATGTTGCCTAATGATAATCTGCATGTGCTTTGCACATGCTGCGGAAATTTCTGCTGCGGGTTATCATTGCGGAAAAAAACGCAGCACTACCAATTATTTTGCGGAAGCACTCCGTTTTCGCTGCCATTGACTGGCATTGGAACGCTTGGATTCCGCATCACTGGATCTGTACATGCGGAATCCAAGCGTTTCAAAGTGCGGATGGTACCCGGGTCTGGATGAGAGGAGACTCTCCTCCGGACCCGGGTACCATAGAAACTGTAAAAAAAAGAATAAAATCAAAAATAAATATGATACTTACCTTCTTATGGCCCCTGGTGTGCTTGTCTTCGCTTGCCGGCAGATCACGGTGGACGGAAGGACCTGCATTGACGTCATTTAGTCTTGTGACGGCAGGTCCTTCAGTCTACCGCGAGCTGCCGGCAAGCCAGGACGGAGCGAATAAAGACTGTGCGGGCCATCAGAAGGTAAGTATATATATATTTTTTTATTTTTTACCATTCCTTAAAGTCACACTATATAAATCCATGACGTTTGCTTTGATTTATATAGTGTGACCAAGTTGTCAAGCACTTTCCAAGTGATGCTAAAATCGCTTGGAAAGCGCTTGTCAACCCACATGCTGAAATGCATGTGAAGAACGCTTCACATCCGCTTGTCCCTGGCAGGAAAAACGCATGTACAATCCGCATGCGTTTTTTCTGCCAGGGAGATGCAGAAATGCTCAGGAAAAAATCCGGAGCATTTCTGCATCGTGGGCACATAGCCTAAAAACCAATCCAGAGAACACCGTTTTTCTGCGCCATTTGCTTGTTGGCACTGCAGAATACAGCCAGGTCCTTTCCATATTACAGCGCTAAAAATCCAGCTATTGAAAACTGTGGCTTGTCCGTCACATGGATCACATATAATTGCCCTCAACAAAGCAGTTACTGGGAAAGCCCACCTAACCACGGACACGTGGACAAGTGCTTGTGGGCAGGGATGATACAGCTCTCTGACGGCACACTGGGTTAACATAGTGGAAGCCAGGACCCAGTCGGACCTTGGGACGGGACACATCCTACCGATGCCGAGGATTGCGGGCCCTAGGTCAATCAGGGTTGCCCCCACAGTCTACAGCTCCTGCACCTCATCTTCCTCAGCCTCCTCCTCCTCTTCAGCCTCCATCTCCGAAATGACCACATCAGTCACAAGCTGGAAGCACTGCAGCACTGCCTCAGCCAAGCGGCAACAGGCTGTGCTGAAGCTAATATGCTTAGGTGACAAACGTGGAATGAACTGGCTCTCTACACCTTGGAGGTCCTGGCCTGCCCTGCCGCTAGCGTTTTGTCAGGGCTGGATTGGGCCAGACTTCTCAACACCACTGAATGATAGCAGTGTAACATAAACTCAAATCCAGTTTCTTTTTTGTGAGGTGTATTCCTATGCACCTTTTCACACCCAGACATGGGTATATGCTTCCTGATTTTGGCTATTTGCTCTTGTCCTCCTCCTTCTCCTCATCCTCATCCTCCACCACCATATCACCTGGGTGACGTGGTCTGTGATGCAACACCCACATATTTTTTTTAAAGGGTGTTTATGATGCCCGTAAAAAATTTTTTTTTATACAGTATGTTCATGTATACCCTCAGGGGTAAATGTTTGTCAGCCCATACACTTAGTGCATGGGCGTTACATGTATAGGAGACCCGCTCCTTTCTAATGGTAAACATTTTTTTATGAGGTCCTCATCCACGTCTTTTCCAAGGTGCATTGGAATGCCTCCCAATTTTTGGCAACCCTTACATTCATTGCATAGGTCAACACTATGGGAGACCCACTTCCTAATAATGGGAACAATTTTTCATGAGGCCCTCTACGTCATTTCCAAGGGGCATTGGAGTGCCTCCAAATTTTTGGCAGCTCTTGCATTCACTGCATAGGCCAACACTATGGGAGTCCCACTTACTAATAATGGGAACATTGTTTTCAGGAAGCCATCTGACCTCCACCTCTCTTGTAAGGGGCATTGGAGTGCCTCCAAATTGTTGGCATCCCTTGCATTCACTTCATAGGCAAACACAATAGGAGACCCACTTCTTAATAATGGGAACATTTTTTTTTCAGGAGGCCCTCCTCTACGTCTCTTCCAAGGGGCATTGGAGTAGGTCCAAATTTTTGGCAGCCCTTGCATTTACTGCATACGCAATAACAGTATAGGAGACCCACTCTTTAGTAATGGGAACAACAAAGCATAGCCAGCCGCTGGCCCTTTAAGAATAGTAAAGTCCGCCTGATGGCCCTATAAAAATAGGCTTTGTGACTTTCAGAGTCCCTCCTTTATAAATGAAACAGGATGTGTCTGATCATGTCTCACACACCACATGGCCAGATAAGGTTGTAAAATGTTAAAATGACATTGCCTGGTGAATGCATTTGTCACTGTTGAAAGCAATGCAAAAGTGCAAAAATGCATCAAAAACGCTACGTGTGAACATAGCCCAAGGTGTGGAG
This sequence comes from Phyllobates terribilis, assembly GCF_046119375.1. NCBI lineage: Eukaryota > Metazoa > Chordata > Amphibia > Anura > Dendrobatidae > Phyllobates > Phyllobates terribilis. Next base: position 4,432,999 of record NW_027362884.1, read on the forward strand.
GAGTATTTTTGTATTTGGTTATGTATTTTGCCTTATATACAAGTCATTACCCTGGAAAGGATGTTCCTTTACATATTTCCCAGGAAAATCCATTTTGGTTTCATTTTTGTATGTTTTATTGTGAGTCCGTAAAAGTGGCGTAATACCTCTGACAACATTGTTCACAGCAGTGACCTGGGAGTCAGAAATGCTTCCAGGGGTCTTCCCCATGCTGTTCCCATGTCATTTGAGCACTGTTCCCATCGATTTGGGCAATTTTTAAGCCCTGTGTAGACCGCCGGGGGGAGCCACCTGAATAATGATTGAGATTCTCGTAGACTTACAGTACATTGGTCTCGTTGCTCGGGTCGAGCACCCGAGTATTCCACTGTGCTCGACCCGAGCAACGAGCACCCGAGCATTTTAGTGCTCGCCCATCACTAGTGTTGATGTGTTGATGGGCATGGGGGACATGGGAGACATAACTGGACAGCTGTCTAAGGTGTATAGGCACAATGCAGTTTAGGAGTTAAGGATAAAGATGTTACAAGATATTACATGAAATGTTACATTTTTTGCTGATCAGTAATGGTTCACATAAACCTAAAATCTTCAGTCTTAACTTTTTCTTAAGACATTATTGTAAAGTCTATGAGAAGATATGATGGGTTCAAAGAACTTCTGGAATTTTAACAAATGCAGAAGACAATTTTTGAGATGGGGATGGATAAATAAATAACATATCACCAATTATAAGAAGAGATCCTACTTTTTGGGGGTCGTGTTTTACTATAATCAATTGTCTATTGCATCTGGAATGGAAGTTGTGCCTTGATTTTGTCAGAGATAATCTGGGGAGGCAAAACCATGGGGGGTCACACAAACCTCCACTTTTGGTACCCTGACTGCTGTTAGGAGCTGTGATGAAATCCTTGGAGCCATTGTCAGACAATACACCGGTGCAGTGGCCCTGGGTTTCTCCTGGTACAGGACAATATCCATCCGCATGTGATCAGACTGTGGAGACAGTTTCTGGATAAGGAAGACATTTATGCCTTTGACTGGCCCTCATGTTTCCCGGAGCTGAAGCCTTTTGAGATCCGGTGGTTTGTTCTGTATCAGGCATCCAACAAAGTCAAGTAACATTACAAACTATGCAGGAGCTCACCGATGCCCTGATAACCCAGAATACCGCCCATTGTCTCATCAGGAGCATGCCCAGACATTGTCAGGAGTGCTACAGACACGTGGGGTCATACTTTTATTTTTCACGTCACTGTAAATACTTCTATACCATCCTTTGTTATTATTCTGTACGTCAAAAGATATAAGCAGAGAATGGGAAGATAAACAGCAAAACAAATAATTATTAAAACAAATCCAATGGAAATATTTATTTTTTATTTATTTACTTTTTAGTTCTTCAAACTCGAATTGTCTTCTTTCTTTTCTCACTTTATGCAGAGAAGTTTTGCTACAAGAAGCAGACGTTCCACGGGTAAGTCCTTACTGATACAACGCTGTTACAATGCCTTATACCAATGTTCCCAGCCGGCAGCTCTCTGCTGGCGTCAGAACTGCAACTCCTAGAATGGCATAAATAGCCATAGATTGGGCAAAACTGCCCGACACATCCACTGGTAAAACTCCAGAATAGTAATTTACAGGACTGACCGGAATGAAACAAGGATACTGATAGATGATGATGAATGGGTGAAGCTGCAGAAGAGACGATGTAGGACGGGGCGTTGCTTTGCCCGCTGTCAAGTTCTTCAAAAGTTGAACCATTTCGTCTCCAGATATGTTACTCCAGTTCCTGTAGTCCTTGACTGGGGTAACACTTCTGAAGGGGCACACGTACACGCACACCACTCATCAGATATGTCAAGTTCATTAAGTGTTGTGCGCCTCTTAATGAAAAGCATTCATGAATAAGATTTGCCGATTTATTTAAGACTGGGGCCTGAAAAAGCACTCACAAAATGATTAAAATCATTTTCCTAGTCATTTCTATGGATAGAATATTTATGCACCTAAAGTGGCATAATTCTTGATGAATTTGCCCGTCAGGCTTCCACAAGCACAGTAGTGCCTTAGTTTTGCAACTTTTGGTGGATCCAGCCAGGAGTGGAGTAAAAATGCTAAAATTCGCAACATTTTTGTGCTACTTTGAATTGCGACCAAAATTTTGCAACGTTTCAAAGTGTTGAACACTAGAAAACTGTTGAAAACAACTTGATGAGTCGGGCCCTATATCTCCAGCAGTGGCAGTAAATAAATGGAGCAATGAATGGAGTAATGAAGCTTGTGCAAGACTATATCCCTCCATTCAAATGGAACAGAAAAAAACACAGAGGCGCTCTATGTGTGAACCAGCTTGGAGGTCCAGAAATCCAGCGTTCTGGAATTGCTCACCTGGGATACTTGTGCTAACCATGTGTGAAGCCCAGCTGTGCTTGGTATCACAAATCCTAGAAGGGTGTATTGATGGATTCCTCCTCAAGAGGCCCCCATAACCATTCACACATCTCCACCTTCCACCTCAGACCACGAGAGGGAGCCCGTTAGCGATATAAAAGGGAAGGTGGAGCCAGGCAGCAGTTAGTTGGAGTCAGAGTCAAGTTCAGTCTGGTTTAGCCGTGAGTCCAGTACAGCCTGAGAGGAGTTACCTCAGAGTATAAAAGCCTGTTCCAGCTCCTGCAATTGCTAGCCTGCAGTGGAGCTTATCCAGATCAAGACTCCATGTAGCTCAGAGAGGTGAGCTTCAGGTGTGCCGGTGCCATAAGATCGGTGAAGCGCGGCAAGCTGCCATTAGTGTGAGTAGCCTAGAGAGGGCCCGAGTAGGCCGAAAGAGAGTAGAGAGTTAGTTCATAGGGGGCAGAGGAGCTTAACTAGCTCACCCCGAAGAAGCAGTTACCGGACATCGGGTTCGAAGCTTACCGGGATCTCCATGACCCAGTAAGATAAACCGGAATCCCTGGAGAACTACAAGTCCCATGCTGATTCGTACCAGAGCCAGGAGACCCATAGGCCCCGTAGGTCGGGAGCGTGCACTCCAAGAGAAGGCCCTACCACAAGGACAGCCAGCGCAGGACAGAGACAAAGTTAGGCCTTGCTCCAGGCAGGTCAGAAACTTACTACGCAGAGTCAAGAAGCAGGAGGCCCAAAATCCGCTCATTGGGGAGGATCCGGACATACACCCTTCACCCTACAGTGCTCCGGGGAGTGCCTGAATTTCCATCAGTAAAATGTACTGAAGTGACTATTGTGTCTGTCCCTGTTCTTGCTCCGACTCGGCTGAGTCTCCTTGTCCTGCATACCCCGTCCGTACCCTGCCCTGAGGCCTAGCTCCACCTGTGGGGAGCCATACCATCCAGCTGCCTTATCACTGGCCTCAGTGGACTGCGCAGCGCTGGTGAATATCATCAGAAACCATAGGTGGCGTCACGAACTTTTATAAACTTGATATCTATCAACGCCTTTTTAAAGAGAGACCCCAGAATACTGGCCCGGAAGCCGACCACCGCGACCTCCTTAAGGCTAAAGGCCCGGGTAACCGAGTCATCCCCCATGCCCTGGGCTAGTCACATGCACAACACTGCATGAAATGTGAACTGAAAACACTCAAAGCTGCGGCACCGACCTCCTGTCCCAATTGCCAGAGAAGGAAGCAAAGGATAATCCAGGAAGGAGGAAGAAATGCAGTTTCTCCAGGCGCTGCCACAAAGGATGACGAGACAGATGGTAAGTAAGATTTTTCTATTGTTTTGTAATGGTAACAAGACTACACATTTCTGGGATGATTCAATTCAAATGGGACACTCTAGAGCCCCATGTTTTAAACTGTGGAGGTCCCAGTGTGGGATACCCAGTGGTCAGCAAGTATTTACTTTTTCGGTCGAAAGGTGATAACTTGCAACCTTTGTAGCATATCTTTAAATGATTATTCTCATTTCTTCTTCAGAAGCGCGCTGCTCCCCTGTCTTCCTACTTTCTGCTCGGCAGGGCAAAGTGCGCTCCGGACTGACTGACATTTTGGAGAAGCATCATAGATGCGCAATTGGCCCAAACTTAGTTCCCATGCCGCTATATGAAGCATCGGAGGATCACAGAAGTACTCAAGCTGGTTGGATTCACTCATCTGGCCAACTTCAGAGCAGCACTTGTAAGCTCTACAGCAAAGAGCTTGTAACTGTTGCGCTTCTCGCCTTGGAGAATGACCACCGAAATGAAATGGAAAAGACAGAAAATCATCTTTCCAGGTAATGCACTAATGTATGTTTTTCTTTATATTAAGCCATGTTTCCACATATTCAATATAATAAAATCTCATTCTCCCTCTATGAATGTTCATGTGCAGGAAAAAAACTGAGTAAAACTCTCTTCTTTATTAATTCCGGCATCTTTTTGACTTGCTACATATGAAAATAGTAGAAGATAAATATATAAGACTAATGCAGAAGACGACAGTCCAATGGGAACAGATATTGTGCCTTTATAGAAACAAATGTGGGCCCTTTGCAGTTGTCACCAAATTGATGCAATGTATCCTTAATAATAAAACAAAGATGTCTCTGCCGGGTTCTCAAAATACTATTTATTGATTTATATAGCTCTGTTTCTAACAATCCAAGCAATACAATAACTGCAAATATACAGCGAGTATAATAAGTATTGAACGTTTCACCAATGTTCTACATAAATATGTTTTGAATGGTGCTATTGACATGAAATTCTCACCAGATTTCAGTAAAAACCCATCCAATCTACACAGGCAAAGAAATGAAACCATAAATGTCCATAAATGAAATCATGTGTAATAATGAAGATGACACAGGGAAAAAGTATTGAACAAGCTTCCTGAAATGTATTTAATACTTCATACAAAAGCCTTTGGTGGTGATGACAGCTTTAAGACGCCTTCCGTATGGAGAAACTAGTCGCATGCATTGCTCAGGAGTGATTTTGGCCAATTCTTCTACACAAGCACTCTTCAAATCCTGAAGGTTCGGTGGGCTCCTTCTATGAATTTTGAACTTTAGTTCCTTCTATAAATTATGCAATTTTTACCAAATGTGGCAATACACCATATGTGGTTGTACACTAGAGTTTGAGCACACGGCAGGGATCGGATGAGTAGAAGCGCCACTTGGGTTTTAGAATGCAGATTCTGTTTGAATAGATTGAGGGTGCCATTAGCCGAGCCCCTGAGGTGTCAGATCAGCAGAAACCCCCACAAGTGACCCCATATTGGAAACTTTACTGCTTAAGGAATTTATCAAGGGGTGTAGTGAGTATTTTGAACCTACAGATGCCTCACAGAATATTATAACATTGGAATGTGGAAATTTCACATTTTAGTTGTTAAAATGTAATTTTTTTTTATTAGCTACAAATGTGTCAGTTACATGAGGGTTAGTAGGTGAAACTGGACCCCAAAATTTATTCTGATATTTCTCCCGAATATGGTGATGCTCTATATGTTGTCAGAAACTACTGTTTAGCCTCACGTCATGGCTGAGAAGGAAGGAGCGCTATTTGGATTTGAACCACAGATTTTGCTAGAATAATTTTCGGGCAACATTTGCAGAGCCGTTAAGGTGCCAGAACAGCAGCAAACCTCCAAAAGAGACCCCATTGCAGAATTTGGACCTCTCAATGAATTCATCTACGGCCCAAGTGACTATTTTGTAACATCCACGCCATAGTTTTTTGGGGGGAGAATTGCAAATATGCCAGCTCAGTGCCCACACATTGTGCCCAGTTTGTGTTTCTGGGGAAAACCCGTAAAATGTTAAGTGCGCTCTTCCCGCTACAATAATGCCAAAAATGTAGCCTCTTACTGTAGTTTAGGCACAGTGGGGCTCAGAAGGAGGGGGTATTTGGGAGCGTATATTTCACTGTATTTTATTTGAGGGGTGGGAGCCATGTTGCTTTTCCAGAGTCTTTCTTCTACCAGTAACATGGGAACCCTCTACATTTCCAGTGACAGATGGCAGATCTGAGTGGGGGCTGGTTTTGTGTGGGAAAAGTTAGGGTTTTTTTGGCAACATTTTGGAGTACAAAATATTTTTTGATCACTTTCAGTATGGTGGGGTCACATTCTTGTGTTCTACGCTGAGCATTTATAACAGGGTTTCTGAGTAAATCTCACAAAAATGCGATTCAAACGAAATCCCCAGAGGAACCATCCATCATAATGAGGCAGATGGAGACACTTTGGACTCTGTTTGCCGTCTATTCCGGTGGTATCCATCTTTTTTGGCGTGCACAAAACTGTGGTCGCCCACACTTGTGCGCTAAAAAGATGCATAAAATAATGTGACACCACTGTAACAGACACCAGAGTCCAAAGTGCCTCCATCTGCCTCTTTATAGTGAGTGGTTCCATTGGGAGTTTTGTCTGAATCGTGTCTTTTCTGAATCGCGTTTTCTCTGATTTACATAGAAACTCCAATGTAAGCGCTCAACAGAGGGAGCAGGATAAATGTGAATCGAGCCATATTCCAATTTTTGGGATGTAGAATGAACAAATAGACAGTAGTACAAGAACAGTTTTTATTTTTATTTTTGCAGCGCTCATCGTGCGGTATAAATTAATCTACGGGTCAGTGCAATTACAGCGATACCAGATTTATATAGTTTTTTATGTTTTGCTGCTGTCACGCAGTAAAAATGATTGTTTATAAAAAAATAGTTGTTTTTTTGTCGCCATATTGTGAGAGCTATAATTTCTTTATCTTTTGACGAACAGAGCTGTATGAGGGCTTATTTTTCACGAGTTGAAGATTTTTTTGGTACCATTTTGGTTTACATAACAATTTTGATTGCTTTTTACTAAGATTTTTCAGACACAGAATGAATAAAAAACAGCAATTCAGCTATTGTTTTTATACTGTACATTCTTTTGCACCGTTCACCATGCGGTAAAAGTGATAAGACTGATTTATTCTTCTGGTCTGTATGACTGTATGATTACAGTGATATCAGATTCATATGACCCCCTGATTCATTTGCTGTTTTGGGGTAACTTTGTTTCTCCTATTTTCCCTTGTCCATCTCTTCTTAAGGGTATTATATAGACCTGTTTACCTATCAAAATATATTTGTTTAATTCACCTTATGGACATCTATGGCATACAGTATATGTTCCATATGCATTTCATGTCCCTTTTGATCAGGGATATTCACTGAGTATACATATTTTTGTACTGTTTGTACCTTTCTCTACGTGACCCCAGGTGTTCATGTCACTTATATTGATTGTCTATCATTATTGCTTGGGGATATTTTTAGCACACTTTTTATTATTATATTTTTTAATAATTTGTGGAATATTTATTATCCCCCATACATTTTTGGTACACCAGTGCACTTATTTTGCACGTATTCTTTGTTAGTGCTTATGGCATTTATGTTCAATATTATTGCTATTATTATTGTAACAGGTTAACACTTTTTATTTTTCACTTTTTTATGTATGTCTTAGTACACTAGTGCACTTGCTCCGCACTTATTCACCCACAGTGCTTATGGTATTATGTCTAACATCATTGCTGTCATTAGTAATAGGTTATTTCATCCATCCTCTCTCTTGTAGCTTCTAATTCCATCTGAGTTATATACCAGGTTCAAGCGTTTATTAGGATTACTATGTATTATGTATTACCTTTTCCACCTCCTTTACACACGATGTGATATGAGTCCTGTCCAATAGCGATCCGGGCTCGCCCATTTTTTGTACACCTAGCGGTATTTGCTAGCCGCACACTTTACTTACTTCCTTTCCTTGGGCTTGTGTGCATGCGCATTCATGGCACTCAGTGTGCGTGCCACGTATGCATTCCAAGCGCACAATCCTGAAGTCACCTTTTACATCTATGAGTTACTGAGGAATGCTTCATGTGCCGCCTTCCACCCATGGCAACAATTGGATATAAGGCTAAAAACTTTGATTAATGTCTGTATATATAAGGAACACTGTCCCCTCCCTAGTTAACGCCCCTTGGAAGATGCACTGGCAAAACGGCATTGTCGGCGGTCCATCCACATGTAGATCTGCCTACTAACAGTAAGTTCTAAGTGACAACTCCTTTCAAATCAGTACTACCGGGATTCAAAGCCTCCAAGCATTGCACTGTGCACTTTACGACGGGCTAGTCCCTATAATCTGTGTTTTATTTGATTCATGTTTACTGTTTTATGCCAATAGACTTCTCCATGGAAAACCTTGATTTATTAGGTTTCTTTTCTCCAGCACAATGCACCTTAGACGTGGGGTTATATATCTGCGTGGTTTAATTAGTGATCACATGGAGTCATAGCTTATTTTCAAATAGCATTAGGCTCATCTGTATGTGGATTGGTTAACGGTTTCCCTTCCCTGCTATGTTTATATGTTGTTTTATTGATTTTAACATTATCAAATTAATAGAATAGAGTGTGTTCTTAAACCACTGGTAAAGATTACACCCAGCTACATTCAGGACACAACAGACCTACTGAATAAACTAGCAGCAATAGGTCCTCTACCAGAAGGATCCATCCTGGCCACCATGGATGAGGAATCTTTGTATTCTAACATCCCACATCAGGCCTGCAAAATCTTCATAGAAAATACAGGAATTGTTGCTGATTCTGTGGTCAAACTTACAGAATTCATCCTCACCCACAATTACATTGAATTTGATAACAACATATATCTACAGGAAACTGGTACAGCGATGGGAAATAAAATGGATCCACAGTACGCAAATCTTTTCATGGCCAAGCTTGAAAGTGACTTTTTGTCCTCATGCCCCATCAGGCCTCTGGCCTACTATCGTTTCATTGACGATATTTTAATCATCTGGACGGGGTCTGAGCAACAGCTGAAGACGTTCCATGAACACTTTAATCGATTTCATCCCACCATCAACCTAACACTCAACTACTCCTGTACTGAAATTAACTTTTTGGACACCATCATCAAGCTACAGAACAATGAAATAGAGACATCTTTGTACAGGAAACCAATCGACCGTCCTACATACCTTAAATTGTTAATGTGACACCCCAGGGGTCTGGTTGCCACAGTGATAGAGATATTACGTCTGAGAGCAGGTGGGAGGTCTCTTGGTCAGGGATCCTATGCATGCCACACCTCCTGCCCAGTCCTGGGAGGGGAAGAACTTCCCCTATATAAACCTAGGGCTGAGGCAGGGTGAGTGAGTAGAGAAGAAGTAGAGAAGAGAAGCAGCATAGGAAGAAACAACAGGAGCTCTGTGGGAGCAGTGCTACAAGGAGTCAGGGGCTGGCAGCTGCAGAGCTCGCCCTGACTGAGAAGTTATCACCGGACCCGGAGTCCGAGGCTGTGGGGATTAACTCCTATCCAGCAGCAGAAACCGACCGGCAGGGGATTGCAGGTCCTCTGGCCCAGAAACCCGAAGGCACGGTCACACGCGTGGGACCAGCACCGCCGTCGTGGAGCGAAAGCTACTAGAAGGCCCCGAGTCACCGGCCATATGGGTGAGCACCACACGGTACACTCAGGGACGTGGGCTACTTATACCCGCCTCTAGCAAGGTAGCCAGAAGAGTATCGTTAGTTTGGGAGGCCTACAACTCCGCCTGGCCAGGGGAGATCCCATCTGCTCAAGGACTGACCAGGCCCCAATCGCTAGCCAGTACTCCGGGAGGGTCTATCTTTGTCACCAGTAAAGACCCTGAACTACACCGTACCGTCTCCGAGTGGTTCCTGCTACCCCCATCATCCACGTCGGCTGCCCTGAGGCCATACCCCTCCCGTTGGGGGTTATACTATCACGCTGCACAATCCTACCACCGGCCTCAGCGTTCTGCCCTGCAGCAGCAGCTCCTTAGCTGTACTCAACGGGTGGCGTAGTCGTCCAACATCTACCGCTGATAAAGCGCCACTTAGTCTGACTCCCTGGGCACGGACCGGATCACCGCCGCGAGACTACAACCCTCAACAGATCCGGCTCCGGGTAAGCTCCCGCGTGCGCAACGCTGCGCGACACAGGCCCAGGGGCGCGTCAACTTTTGGCGTAGTCGGCAGGATCTCGTGCCCGCAACCACCGGGTACTGCGTGCCTGAAAAAGACTGTTCAAACTTACCTGTGGTGAAGATTCCCGCCATCCGGCGCCATCTTCCGCTTCCTTCCCGCCATCGGTGGAGTTTTCCCGCCATCCGGCGCCATCTTCAGCCTTCTTCCCGCCACACGTGGAGTTTTCCCGCCATTGGACGCCATCTTGAGGACGCCGCGCGGGAAGAAGAGGGGCGTGGACTCCGAAAGCGCGCGAGAACTGAAGCCCCGCCTCACGTCCGGACGTTGCGTAAGGTCCTGGAAGGAGCCCAGCAGACGCCGACGACACAGGAGCGCGACGGAAGGTCCTCAACCCTGACGATCCACTGCGGAGCCGCGGCCTACGGAAGAGGATCATCGCAAGGTAGGCCACGGTCCACTAGGGGGGAGAAGGATGTCGGATACGGAGGAGAGCTTCACCGCTTCAACCCCCGCCAGCGCCACCGCTGTTGCAGTCATGCCTTTCACCATGCCCTATATCCCGGGGGCAGCCTGGCTACCCCAGTACTCAGGGGAGTCACATACCCTGCATGACTTTAGAGAAAAGCTGGATAGCCTCTTCCAGGTGTACCCCCTCACAGAGGAGCAAAAAGTGAGCATCCTGGTGGCCCAATTAACCGGGGCAGCCCAAAGGGAGGTAAAGTCCTGGCCACCTGGGGGGAGGACTGTCGCAGGGATACTAACCCGGCTGAGGGACACCTTTGATACCCGCACCTCAGCCGAGATCAAGCTTAGATTCTACGGGTGCAAACAGCGGGCACATGAGAGTATAAGGGACTATGCCCTGAACCTACAAGAGGCCCTGAGAGCCATTAAGCAGACCGACCCTGACGGCGTGGGAGACGAGGACAGGCTGTTGACTGAACAATTTATAGAGGGTTTATATTGCAATGCCCACCGAACCCAGTTGCGGGCAATGGCCTTACAGGACCCTCATCTGGGATTTGCACAGTTCAAGGACAGAGCCATCCGGGTGCTTCGAGAACCGGCACCAGGTGGCGTTGTGATCCACAGACGCCCCACTACCACTTACCACCAGGAGGCGGCGCCCTTGTCGGCAGGGCCTGTGGGAGCTGATACGCAGGCTTTGAACAATGACCCGGCTCCAGACCTGCACCATCAGGTCCAAGAGCTAGCTAAAAGCGTTGCTGCGCTAACCCGAACTGTGCAGTCTTTACAGGTTTCCACTCCAGGGAAGATCCAGCTGGCATCCGGACCGGAGGACATCCCGTGGCGTCGACCAAGGAGGACCCCACCGGCCAGAGGAAGACCCAGCGACCGATACAACGAGGACGGACGACCCATCTGCCGCCGCTGCAATCAACCCGGACATATGGCAAGGTACTGTCCTTTAAACTGGCACAACCTGGGGTAGAGGGCCAACCCCCAGGAAAAAGATCACCAGGCCCATCGAACTGGCGCGACAAATATGTGGGAGGACGTCCAGTCTTACCCGTGGTACTGGATGGTATTCCTATGAGTGCCCTACTGGACACCGGGTCACAGGTCACCACCATCCCGTACGTGCTCTTCAAGCAGTACTGGAATGACTCGGATATCACCCGCTACCCTGACGACGACTTGAGTATCATCGCCAGCAATGGTCAGCCCGTGCCACAGATTGGATTTAAAGAGGTGACCATTAAAATCGGTAGAGTCGAATTGGCAGCACAGGGACTGATCATTGTAGACATTGACAAACACGAGAGTCACCCAAAGATAACTCTAGGAACTAATGTAATTGAAAATTGTCTTGCAGAGGTGATTTTCCTTTTACAGCAGGTTGCCAAGAACGCCAGCTCCGGCCAGCAGCGAGTGCTCCAGAAAGAGATCCGGGCACTGATGCGACGGCAACAGCTAGAACTCTCCGGTGGTGAGATTGGTAGCGTGCGAATGTGTGACCCTTTCCCTATTGCCATGCCCCCGAAAAGTGAAATGATGATTTGGTGCCGGGCAGCTATTGGTCTGAGAGGTAGAGATTACCAGGCAATGGTAGAACCAGTTTACTCAGACAGTAGGCCCACCATTTTGACAGCACGGGGGGTGGTCAATGTACGCCATGGGAGGGTGCCCGTTCGCATAATAAATATCGGGAAGAGGGAAATGTACCTGCCCCGGTATGCCACGCTAGCCAAATTGTATACCATCAATCAAGATTCCATACAGTCTGTAGAACCCTTGCCTCCATCTTCCCCGGAGGAAGGTAACGGCTCTAAGAAAACAATGGAGGACTGGTGTCAGCAACTACATTTGGGTACTGACTCCACTCCCTCACACCAGAAACAGGGAGTCTATCGGGTGGTTCAAGAGTACGAGAGAGTGTTTAGTAAACACCCGTTAGACTTCGGGCGAGTCAAGGGCGTAGAACACCACATCCCCACGGGAGACCATCCTCCCATAAAAGAGAGGTATCGACCCGTACCCCCTGCACACTACCAACACGCCAAGGGGATGCTTAGAGACATGAAGGAGGCTGGGGTGATCAGGGATAGCTGTAGCCCCTGGGCAGCTCCACTAGTCTTAGTCAAAAAGAAAGACAACACCATGAGGATGTGTGTAGATTACCGGAAAATCAACCGTATCACACACAAGGATGCGTACCCCTTACCAAGGATAGAGGAGTCTTTGGCTGCTTTAAGATCTGCTAACTTCTTCTCTACCTTGGATCTCACTAGTGGGTACTGGCAGGTTCCTGTAGCAGAGGCGGACCGGGAGAAGACCGCATTCACCACCCCGATGGGACTTAGCGAGTTTACCTGCATGCCGTTCGGACTCTGCAACGCACCAGGAACCTTCCAACGATTAATGGAGTGCTGTCTGGGCCACAGAAACTTCGAGACGGTCTTGTTGTACCTGGACGATGTCATCGTATATTTCAAGACGTATGAGGACCACCTGAAACACCTGGCGGAAGTGTTCGAAGCTCTGGCAAGCTACGGCCTAAAGGTGAAACCCTCCAAGTGTCACCTCCTGAAACCAAAGGTGCAGTACCTGGGACACGTGGTGAGCGCTGATGGAGTGGCTCCCGACCCTGATAAGATCACCGCAATTAAGGAATGGCCAAGTCCTTCCAGTGTAAAGGAAGTGCGGCAGTTCCTCGGGTTGGTAGGCTATTACCGCAGATTCATCCCCGGTTTCACCAAAAAGGCAGCTCCTATGCAGGACCTCCTGATAGGCCAGTCCCGGAAGGCCAAGAACCAGAAGCCACCCTTCAGATGGGAGAAGTTAGAAGAAGAGTCCTTCCGCCAGCTGAAGATGGCCCTCACGGGGGATGAAATCCTGGCGTACCCTGATTACAGCCAGCCCTTTATCCTCTACACCGACGCAAGTAACATCGGGCTAGGAGCCGTGCTGTCCCAGATCCAGCAGGGGAAAGATCGAGTAATCGCTTACGCCAGCCGAAAACTGCGACCCACCGAGAGAAACCCTGAGAATTACAGCTCATTTAAGCTAGAGTTCCTGGCAGTGGTGTGGGCAGTCACCGAACGCTTTAAGCACTACCTCGCTTCTTCCCGGTTCACCGTGTACACGGATAACAACCCGTTGACACACCTGGACACGGCAAGACTCGGTGACCTAGAGCAGAGATGGATGGCCCGTCTGTCCAACTACGAATTCACAATCAAATACCGGGCAGGACGCTCCAATACCAACGCGGACGCCCTGTCCAGGATGCCAAACCTACCGGACGTAGGAGAAGATCCAGAGGGACTGGAAGAAGTTGAACTCCCCGCGTTCCACCGTCATGGGACTATCCAGTATTCCCATCGGGTAAGGAGTAAGCAAGCCGCTACGTTTAACCCCTTGCCTCACTACAACTGGGAGGAAACGCAAGACAGTGACCCTGCCGTCCGACTGGTGAAGGAGATGCTGACTCGGCCAGAGGCTCGCCTTGACCCAGACGCTCCGGAGGAAGCCAAGCAACTGTGGGCTGAGAAGAGTCGACTGTTCCTTTACAAGGGGAAGTTGTGCCGCAGAATGGTTAACTCCCGGACGCATGAACTAATCTGGCAAGTAGTGGTGCCACGGAGAGACGCAGCCATGGTGATGGAGGCATACCACGACGGGGCTGGACACTTCGGATGGAAGAAGCTGGAGTTCCTGCTGCGCGGGCGGTTCCACTGGGTAGGCATGAGGGGAACCATCGAGAGGTGGTGCAGAGACTGTGGCCCGTGCAACCTAAGAAGGAAGGACCGTGCCAGCCAGAAGACTCCCCTGCAGTCCATCGTCACCCGGCAGCCGTTGGAACTGGTAGCCTTGGATCATGTAAAACTGACCCCAAGCAGAAGTGGCTACGTTTACGCACTAACCATCGTGGATCACTACTCCCGGTTCTTGGTTGTCGTCCCCGTCAAGGACTTAACAGCTCGAACAGCAGCTAGAGCCTTCCAGCAGCACTTCTGCCGTCCACACGGGTACCCGGACCAAGTGCTGACGGACCAGGGACCTGCCTTTGAAGCGGAGGTCTTCCAGGAATTCTGCAATCTGTATGGCTGCCGGAAGATAAGGACGACACCCTATCATCCGCAAACTAATGGACTTTGTGAGAAAATGAACCAGGTGGTAATGGATCTTCTGAAAACGTTGCCCCTGGAAGAACGCAGTCTGTGGCCTGAGAAGCTGCCCGATCTGGTGGACCTATACAACCACATCCCGGTAGGTTCCACCAACTGTACCCCGGCTTACCTGATGAGGGCAAGGCCTGGTAAGCTACCTGTTGACCTGGAGATGGGAGTCCTGACACCCGAGGACACTTCACCAGAAGCAGACTGGGACACAGAGAGGCAGCAGCAGTACCGGAAAGTACAGGAGAGCGTGGAGCGAAGTCTCTGTCAAGCTAGGGAAAGACAAGAGAAAACTTACAACCAGTATGCTCCCGCTGTTCCCCTGGTACCCGGAGAGCAGGTCTTGAAGAGGAAAAGGCGGCTCCACAAGTTGGATGACCAGTGGGAGAAGGACCCGTACATCGTACTGCCCTCAAGCCACGACAACCCAAAGGTCTGTACCATCAGTAAAGACGGAGGGGAAACCACAACCATTGTATCCCGGGATCACCTGAAGAAGTGTCCCGAACAGCTACGGAACCCTGAAGAGGAACAAGAAGACCCTCGACCCGTAGAGGAAAGGGAAGACATGGTTAGTACTGTGCTCGGAGACTTCCCTCGGTCTTGGACTCAAGTCAATGGCGCAGTTGTGGTACCCGTACTCACCTTCCTCCAACCAGCATCCCAAGCACCTACGGAGCAACAGGTAGAGCTGGAAGAACAGCCGGTCCAGGAGGCAGAAGACTCCACACAAGCAGAACAGGAGGATCAACCCTCTGCTTATAGTGAGCCTGCCGTACCCCTAGTGAGCCAAAGAGCCGGTAGACAGCTGCCCAGTTTACCCTTGACAGCTCCTACACCCTGTAGTTCAGGGCTAGACAGTCAGCTCCGTAGGTCCACTAGGGCCACTAGAGGCCAGTTACCCGCACGTTGGAGGATTTGAAATGTATAAATTGTTTTATTTGTGGTTACCTGTTTTTCTTGTTGCTTGTAAATAATTATGTGTTTCTAGTTATTTTTAGGAGTCCTTGGTGGATTTACCGGGAATCCTTGTACAATTAGTTGGAGCGTAACCCAGGATGGACTAAAAGACTGATAAGGACTCGGGGCAGGACAGACCCCTACCTGGTTACGTCTCCCTGTTTTGGTGAAATGGACACCTTTGTTTTCTTCAAAACTGCACCCGGTTGCGGACACGCCGTAACCATCTTTATGTGTTTTTCTTATTGTATTATTATTGTTTATACCTTGTTATGTTTTTCTAAAAATATGTTTAGTCCCGGAGTACTAAATTTCACTAGGGGGGAATGTGACACCCCAGGGGTCTGGTTGCCACAGTGATAGAGATATTACGTCTGAGAGCAGGTGGGAGGTCTCTTGGTCAGGGATCCTATGCATGCCACACCTCCTGCCCAGTCCTGGGAGGGGAAGAACTTCCCCTATATAAACCTAGGGCTGAGGCAGGGTTAGTGAGTAGAGAAGAAGTAGAGAAGAGAAGCAGCATAGGAAGAAACAACAGGAGCTCTGTGGGAGCAGTGCTACAAGGAGTCAGGGGCTGGCAGCTGCAGAGCTCGCCCTGACTGAGAAGTTATCACCGGACCCGGAGTCCGAGGCTGTCGGGATTAACTCCTATCCAGCAGCAGAAACCGACCGGCAGGGGATTGCAGGTCCTCTGGCCCAGAAACCCGAAGGCACGGTCACACGCGTGGGACCAGCACCGCCGTCGTGGAGCGAAAGCTACTAGAAGGCCCCGAGTCACCGGCCATACGGGTGAGCACCACACGGTACACTCAGGGACGTGGGCTACTTATACCCGCCTCTAGCAAGGTAGCCAGAAGAGTATCGTTAGTTTGGGAGGCCTACAACTCCGCCTGGCCAGGGGAGATCCCATCTGCTCAAGGACTGACCAGGCCCCAATCGCTAGCCAGTACTCCGGGAGGGTCTATCTTTGTCACCAGTAAAGACCCTGAACTACACCGTACCGTCTCCGAGTGGTTCCTGCTACCCCCATCATCCACGTCGGCTGCCCTGAGGCCATACCCCTCCCGTTGGGGGTTATACTATCACGCTGCACAATCCTACCACCGGCCTCAGCAGGCTGCCCTGCAGCAGCAGCTCCTTAGCTGTACTCAACGGGTGGCGTAGTCGTCCAACATCTACCGCTGATACAGCGCCACTTAGTCTGACTCCCTGGGCACGGACCGGATCACCGCCACGAGACTACAACCCTCAACAGATCCGGCTCCGGGTAAGCTCCCGCGTGCGCAACGCTGCGCGACACAGGCCCAGGGGCGCGTCATTTACAGACAAGCCGTCAGATACAATCGGATATGTTCCAACCCTATGGATAGAGACAAACACCTTCTTGGTCTCAGACCTTTTTGAATCAGGGCTACCATCCAAGAACAATTGAGAACCAGATTACAAGAGCCACCAGAACACCAAGGAATCACCTCCTACATTACAAAACCAAACAAGAAAGCAACCGGGTGCCTCTAGTAGTCATCAACAATTCAAATCTGGAGGCGCTAAGTAGAGCTACACGGAAACTACAACCCTTACTACAAAAAGATGCCCGATTACAATCCATATTTCCAGACCCCCCACTTCTGTGATTCAGGCAGCCCCCAAATCTAAGAAGCATCATTGTCAGAAGCTTTCTGTCATCTCCTCCAGCTACAGGTACCTTTCCTTGCAACCAGAAAAAATGTAAAACCTATCCGTTTATAATGACCACAGACAAGATGATAATACCCAACTCACATCAGGACTATAAGATCCCAGGTACGTTCAGCTGTATCACATCTAACGTAGTGTACTTAATTATATGTACCAAATGTCCAGCTGGGGGTCTTTATGTAGGGGAAACAGGGCAAAAACTTAGGACAAGAATGAATCATCATCGCCACACAATAAAAGAAAAATGAATAGATCTACCTGTAGCCAAGCATTTTTGTTCCCCTTATCATAGCATAAAAGACATGAAATTACTGGTATTAAAAGGTCATTTCAAATCTCAAAGAGAAAGAAGAATCTCAGAATATAAACTGATGGTGACCTTTAACACTTTCAGAGCAGGAATGAATGTGTCGCATGGATTTATGTCATTTTACATCAACTAAGGATTGTGACCCTCAGACTTGTGAGGCCATCATAACACTAGACCTAGTCACAGGACAATAAAACCTTCACACTCCTTATCTATTAACTGCTAAAATATTTATAGCCAGAACTGTTTATCTCTCCCATAATAACTCTGCTTTCCGTCACCTGTCGCATCTATTGCATTATTTCTGTGTCTTATTGTGAATAAATATGTGACTCTTCAGATTTTGTGGTATACTAGCCTGATGAAGAGACCTGAGTAGTCTCAAAAGCTTGCAATTTGTTACTATCTTTTCAGTTAGCCATTAAAAGGAATCAACCACTGAAGACTCTCAAATCAAAGCATTATCAAATAAATTTCTGATGTTTTATTTCTGCGCATATTTCTATTCTGTGTCTATAATTTGATTTTAATATTGCAGCTGTGGGATTATATTTATTGTTGAAGTGGTATGCAGTGACTTACCTGGGACACTTGTGTTAATTGCTATATTCTAACTGAGACAAAACCGTGTATGAATAAAGGATATTTATTACACACAAGTCTACAGTTCATATACTACTAATCACGACACTAACACAGTGCACACTAATAACAATAGCAGACAGTACTAATATACGATTAATTCCCAATTACCTAATTATACTTCCCACCCACTTGAGCTAAAAACATACATACATTAATACTAATATCCCACCCGTCTATCACTACACTATCCCTATGGAGAAAAAGGGGTTACAAGCAGTGATCAGTAGACACTCAGCCAGATATCATCATCATGGTGTCCATCGAGTTTTACCTGAAGTGTCTTTTGTAGAGATGAGCGTTGTTTTACTCGAACTGTTCGCCAATCTCAAATTCGAGCTGTTTTGGGCGGTGTTCGAGCCGTTCGGCGAACACGAACGATTTGAGAAAAATTCAGCTGTTCGAGGTTATGTTCGATAACTGTTCGTGCACCAAAATCATAACTGGATTTTTTCTCAGTAATGATGAAAATTAATGTTAATACGCAGTTTGAGTGTACAGCGGGGTGCGGGGAGGGGCAGGGGATGGATCTCTGCAGGAATAATGAAGATCTCCATCTTTTTTTCTCTTTCCCGCATTTACAGTGGGGAGGTGCAATCTGTCAGCCTATCAGCAGCGCACACACGGAGCGAAGTGCTTTTTTCACACAAGCAAGGGCATGTGTCATTGGCAGTGTATGTCACATGTCCTTGCCCTATAAGACCAAGCCATTTTCCCCGTTGCCACCATTTTCTCACTGCTGCAGCTGCGTGTTAGACGGCACCGCTGTTGCTGTGTGCGCTATACCTTGTTAATTTCAAGCCAATTTTCGCACAAATCTACAGATAGCTTGGGAGTAGGGAATAGTTGTGATTGCAGTCCTTTTAAGGACTAGGTTACAGCATTTCCTATGACTTTTATCAGGCAGGTCTGTGCTCTTAAATAGATAGATTGTGGGAGTAAAGACTAATTGTAATTGCAGTCCTTTTCAGGACTAGGTTACATCAGTTCCTATCAGTTTTTGCCAGGCAGGTCTGTGCCAGTGCTGTGCAAGTTTTTTTCACAGCATTTGGCTGAATCTAGCAAAGCTAATCCTTTTTGGCCTATTGCAGAGTGTGTTAGTCAGTGGAGTAGCCTATCTGTGCAAGATATACCACCTGTGTATAGAATACCAATTTTTTTACTGCACCTAGTGAAGTAAAATCTTTTGGGCATAGCATCATTCTATTAGTCCATCTATACTGACCTCCATCAGGTTGCAAATTGAATATAATTTTTTTCTGCATCTACCTCTGAAAAAATATTTGGGCTTCTAGCAGTGTGTGGGACTTGTTCTATTAGTCCATCTATACTGACCTCCATCAGGTTGCAAACTGAATATAATTTTTTTCTGCATCTAGCTCTGAAAAAATATTTGGCCTTCTAGCAGTGTGTGGGACTTTCTCTATTAGTCCATCTATACTGACCTCCATCAGGTTGCAAACTGAATATATTTTTTTTCTGCATCTACCTCTGAAAAAATATTGGGCTTCTAGCTGTGTGTGGGACTTGTTCTATTAATCCATCTATACAGACCTCCATCAGGTTGCAAACTGAATATAATTTTTTTCTGCATCTACCTCTGAAAAAATATTTGGGCTTCTAGCTGTGTGTGGGACTTGTTCTATTAGTCCATCTATACTGACCTCCATCAGGCTGCAAACTGAAAATAATTTTTTGTCTGCATCTAGCTCTGAAAAAATATTTGGCCTTCTAGCAGTGTGTGGGACTTTCTCTATTAGTCCATCTATACTGACCTCCATCAGGTTGCAAATTAAAAATAATTTTTATCTGCATCCAGCTCTGAAAAAATATTTGGCCTTCTAGCAGTGTGTGGGACTTTCTCTATTAGTCCATCTATACTGACCTCCATCAGGTTGCAAATTAAAAATAATTTTTTGTCTGCATCTAGCTCTGAAAAAATATTTGGCCTTCTAGCAGTGTGTGGGACTTTCTCTATTAGTCCATCTATACTGACCTCCATCAGGTTGCAAATTAAAAATAATTTTTATCTACATCTACCTCTGAAAAAATATTTGGGCTTCTAGCTGTGTGTGGGACTTGTTCTATTAGTCCATCTATACTGACCTCCATCAGGTTGCAAATTAAAAATAATTTTTATCTGCATCCAGCTCTGAAAAAATATTTGGCCTTCTAGCAGTGTGTGGGACTTTCTCTATTAGTCCATCTATACTGACCTCCATCAGGTTGCAAATTAAAAATAATTTTTATCTGCATCCAGCTCTGAAAAAATATTTGGCCTTCTAGCAGTGTGTGGGACTTTCTCTATTAGTCCATCTATACTGACCTCCATCAGGTTGCAAACTGAATATATATTTTTTCTGCATCTACCTCTGAAAAAATATTGGGCTTCTAGCTGTGTGTGGGACTTGTTCTATTAATCCATCTATACAGACCTCCATCAGGTTGCAAACTGAATATAATTTTTTTCTGCATCTAGCTCTGAAAAAATATTTGGCCTTCTAGCAGTGTGTGGGACTTTCTCTATTAGTCCATCTATACTTACCTCCATCAGGTTGCAAATTAAAAATAATTTTTATCTGCATCCAGCTCTGAAAAAATATTTGGCCTTCTAGCAGTGTGTGGGACTTTCTCTATTAGTCCATCTATACTGACCTCCATCAGGTTGCAAATTAAAAATAATTTTTTGTCTGCATCTAGCTCTGAAAAAATATTTGGCCTTCTAGCAGTGTGTGGGACTTTCTCTATTAGTCCATCTATACTGACCTCCATCAGGTTGCAAACTGAATATAATTTTTTTCTGCATCTACCTCTGAAAAAATATTTGGGCTTCTAGCAGTGTGTGGGACTTGTTCTATTAGTCCATCTATACTGACCTCCATCAGGTTGCAAACTGAATATGTTTTTTTTCTGCATCTACCTCTGAAAAAATATTGGGCTTCTAGCTGTGTGTGGGACTTGTTCTATTAATCCATCTATACAGACCTCCATCAGGTTGCAAACTGAATATAATTTTTTTCTGCATCTACCTCTGAAAAAATATTTGGGCTTCTAGCTGTGTGTGGGACTTGTTCTATTAGTCCATCTATACTGACCTCCATCAGGCTGCAAACTGAAAATAATTTTTTGTCTGCATCTAGCTCTGAAAAAATATTTGGCCTTCTAGCAGTGTGTGGGACTTTCTCTATTAGTCCATCTATACTGACCTCCATCAGGTTGCAAATTAAAAATAATTTTTATCTACATCTACCTCTGAAAAAATATTTGGGCTTCTAGCTGTGTGTGGGACTTGTTCTATTAGACCATCTATACTGACCTCCATCAGGTTGCAAATTAAAAATAATTTTTATCTGCATCCAGCTCTGAAAAAATATTTGGCCTTCTAGCAGTGTGTGGGACTTTCTCTATTAGTCCATCTATACTGACCTCCATCAGGTTGCAAATTAAAAATAATTTTTATCTGCATCCAGCTCTGAAAAAATATTTGGCCTTCTAGCAGTGTGTGGGACTTTCTCTATTAGTCCATCTATACTGACCTCCATCAGGTTGCAAACTGAATATATATTTTTTCTGCATCTACCTCTGAAAAAATATTGGGCTTCTAGCTGTGTGTGGGACTTGTTCTATTAATCCATCTATACAGACCTCCATCAGGTTGCAAACTGAATATAATTTTTTTCTGCATCTAGCTCTGAAAAAATATTTGGCCTTCTAGCAGTGTGTGGGACTTTCTCTATTAGTCCATCTATACTTACCTCCATCAGGTTGCAAATTAAAAATAATTTTTATCTGCATCCAGCTCTGAAAAAATATTTGGCCTTCTAGCAGTGTGTGGGACTTTCTCTATTAGTCCATCTATACTGACCTCCATCAGGTTGCAAATTAAAAATAATTTTTTGTCTGCATCTAGCTCTGAAAAAATATTTGGCCTTCTAGCAGTGTGTGGGACTTTCTCTATTAGTCCATCTATACTGACCTCCATCAGGTTGCAAACTGAATATAATTTTTTTCTGCATCTACCTCTGAAAAAATATTTGGGCTTCTAGCAGTGTGTGGGACTTGTTCTATTAGTCCATCTATACTGACCTCCATCAGGTTGCAAACTGAATATGTTTTTTTTCTGCATCTACCTCTGAAAAAATATTGGGCTTCTAGCTGTGTGTGGGACTTGTTCTATTAATCCATCTATACAGACCTCCATCAGGTTGCAAACTGAATATAATTTTTTTCTGCATCTACCTCTGAAAAAATATTTGGGCTTCTAGCTGTGTGTGGGACTTGTTCTATTAGTCCATCTATACTGACCTCCATCAGGCTGCAAACTGAAAATAATTTTTTGTCTGCATCTAGCTCTGAAAAAATATTTGGCCTTCTAGCAGTGTGTGGGACTTTCTCTATTAGTCCATCTATACTGACCTCCATCAGGTTGCAAATTAAAAATAATTTTTATCTACATCTACCTCTGAAAAAATATTTGGGCTTCTAGCTGTGTGTGGGACTTGTTCTATTAGACCATCTATACTGACCTCCATCAGGTTGCAAATTAAAAATAATTTTTATCTGCATCCAGCTCTGAAAAAATATTTGGCCTTCTAGCAGTGTGTGGGACTTTCTCTATTAGTCCATCTATACTGACCTCCATCAGGTTGCAAACTGAATATATATTTTTTCTGCATCTACCTCTGAAAAAATATTGGGCTTCTAGCTGTGTGTGGGACTTGTTCTATTAATCCATCTATACAGACCTCCATCAGGTTGCAAACTGAATATAATTTTTTTCTGCATCTACCTCTGAAAAAATATTTGGGCTTCTAGCTGTGTGTGGGACTTGTTCTATTAGTACATCTATACTGACCTCCATCAGGTTGCAAACTGAAAATAATTTTTTGTCTGCATCTAGCTCTGAAAAAATATTTGGCCTTCTAGCAGTGTGTGGGACTTTCTCTATTAGTCCATCTATACTTACCTCCATCAGGTTGCAAATTAAAAATAATTTTTATCTGCATCCAGCTCTGAAAAAATATTTGGCCTTCTAGCAGTGTGTGGGACTTTCTCTATTAGTCCATCTATACTGACCTCCATCAGGTTGCAAATTAAAAATAATTTTTTGTCTGCATCTAGCTCTGAAAAAATATTTGGCCTTCTAGCAGTGTGTGGGACTTTCTCTATTAGTCCATCTATACTGACCTCCATCAGGTTGCAAACTGAATATATTTTTTTTCTGCATCTACCTCTGAAAAAATATTGGGCTTCTAGCTGTGTGTGGGACTTGGTCTATTAATCCATCTATACAGACCTCCATCAGGTTGCAAACTGAATATAATTTTTTTCTGCATCTACCTCTGAAAAAATATTTGGGCTTCTAGCTGTGTGTGGGACTTGTTCTATTAGTCCATCTATACTGACCTCCATCAGGTTGCAAATTAAAATTAATTTTTATCTGCATCCAGCTCTGAAAAAAATATTTGGCCTTCTAGCAGTGTGTGGGACTTTCTCTATTAGTCCATCTATACTGACCTCCATCAGGTTGCAAATTAAAAATAATTTTTATCTGCATCTACCTCTGAAAAAATATTTGGGCTTCTAGCTGTGTGTGGGACTTGTTCTATTAGTCCATCTATACTGACCTCCATCAGGTTGCAAACTGAATATAATTTTTTTCTGCATCTAGCTCTGAAAAAATATTTGGCCTTCTAGCAGTGTGTGGGAATTTCTCTATTAGTCCATCTATACTGACCTCCATCAGGTTGCAAATTAAAAATAATTTTTATCTGCATCCATCTCTGAAAAAATATTTGGCCTTCTAGCAGTGTGTGGGACTTTCTCTATTAGTCCATCTATACTGACCTCCATCAGGTTGCAAATTAAAAATAATTTTTTGTCTTCATCTAGCTCTGAAAAAATATTTGGCCGTCTAGCAGTGTGTGGGACTTTCTCTATTAGTCCATCTATACTGACCTCCATCAGGTTGCAAAATGAATATATTTTTTTTCTGCATCTACCTCTGAAAAAATATTTGGGCTTCTAGCTGTGTGTGGGACTTTCTCTATTAGTCCATCTATACTGACCTCCATCAGGTTGCAAATTGAATATTATTTTTTTCTGCATCTAACCCAGCCAATAGTTTTGGCCTAATACCACAGTTTGGCCACTCAGCTCTGCTCGGTTCCCATCCATTGTTTTTTTGTGCAAACAACTCCAAAGTTGTGAATTAGTTAACCACCAAAATGAGTGGAAAAAGGCCTGCTGCTGGTGGAAAGGGGAATAGGCGTGTTGGGAAGGGGAAAAAAGGTTGTGTCCGTGGGCTAGGTGTTAAAGCAACAGTAACATCTGCAGAAGAAAGACCATCTTCCAGCCAAACTAAAATGTCTACTTCTTTTAGCGGACAATGTGATAAGATCCCTTTCTTACGGCCACGCCAATCGCTACAAATTCCAGATGAGGCACAAAAACAGCAGGTGCTTCAACGGATATCAAGTGCTCCTTTAAGTGGGCTCTCCTCCACATCAACTTCAACATCACAAATACTCCAGTCCTCAAAGGTGTCACCCCAATCGCACTTGCTTCCTCACAGCTCCCAAATCTCCAGCTGCCCGTCTGAGTATGAGGTAGAACAGATGGTTGAGTCTGCAGAGCTGTTTACTCATACTATAGCCTGGGAATCAGAGGTCGACTCCAGCGCTTCTGTGAATCCAGACGAGGAAATGATCTGCACTGATGCCCAGAATCTTTATGAATCGGATCCAGGACCAGACGCAGAAGGTTCTGACCATAATGTAGACCCTCATTCCCAAACTGTAACTCCTGTTGGTGGAGACAATGAGAAAGACGATGATGAGACTCAAATACCTGATTGGAGCGACAACTTTAGTTTTTTGTCAGGGCAGGAACAGGTTGGCTCTGAGGACGACGGGTGTGATAACGCACAGGGTGATGATGATGAGGTTGGAGATCCCACTTACTGTCAACCCACAGTCAGCCAAGAGATGAGGTCAGCAGAGGAGGTGGAGGAAGATGCTAGTGATGACGAGGTCAGGTTGCGCCTTCCTGGACAGAGACGTAGTACTGGAAGCACGTCAACAACTGCATCCTCAAACACAACTCTGCCTCTCACCACAAGTCGTGGTGGCTCTTCAGGTCGCATGGGTGCTAAGCCTTGCATAGCCTGGGCATTTTTTCAGATCGATAAAGATGACCCAACTCGTGTTATCTGTAACATTTGTCAGCAAAAGCTAAGTAGAGGCCAAAAAATACATAGTTTGAGTACTTCATGCATGAACCGGCACATGGACATGAAGCATAAGTTGCAGTGGGAAGCTCAGTGTGCTACAATGCGGCCTAGCCGGCCGGGCCAACCACCGTCTGCCATATCTTGTGCATCCGCGGCCTCTTCATCCTCTGTGACTGGGGGGACAGCAGTCACACCTGTTTTGGGGCGCAGACCTGCCACCTCTTTACCCGCAACAGCCAGCGTGATTGGCAGGTCATCATTTTCTTTGGAGGTGGTAACACCAGCTGGTGTTGAGCGCTGTCCGACATCGATAGCACCACCTTTGGATCAAGGTAACCTAACATGTCCGCCTGCATCTTCCTCACAGACCGGCAGTTTGCCGGGGACACCCTTATCAACCCCGTCTAAGCACAATAGCCAGCCCTCGGTCCCTCAGATGTGGACAAGTAAAAGACCATTTCCTCCTAGCCATGAGAAAGCTAAGAGGTTGAATTTCACCATCTGCAAGCTCTTGGCTACAGAATTGCTGCCTTTCCGCCTGGTGGACACAGAGGATTTTTGAGACCTTATGTCCGTCGCAGTGCCCCAGTACCAGATGCCCAGTCGGCACTACTTCTCAAAGAAAGGTGTGCCTGCGCTCCACCAGCATGTCGCACACAACATCACCGCTTCTTTGAGAAACTCTGTGTGTGACAGGGTGCATTTCACCACAGACACTTGGACGAGTAGGCATGGACAGGGGTGTTACATGTCACTGACTGGGCACTGGGTAACTATGGTGACAGCAGGACAAGGGGCTGCTGTCCAAGTCTTGCCGTCCCCACGAGTTGTGCGTCAATCCTCTTTATGTCAAAGTTCCTCCACTGCTTCTGCCTCCTCAACCTCCTCTCAGTCTTCCACCTGCACCCAAAGCCTGTCTGGTCATGCCACAAGCTTTCTAACTGCGCAGAAGGGATCCTGCACACCTCCTTACTATGCTGGCAGTAGGGCTCAACGTCATCAGGCGGTTTTTACTTTGAAATGTCTGGGAAATGTGAGTCACACAGCTGAGGAGTTGTGGTCAGCTCTGGAGAACCAATTTCATGAATGGTTGTCTCCACTGGACCTGAAACCAGGGAAGGCCGTGTGCGACAATGCTGCAAACCTGGGTGCGGCCCTTCGCCGGGGCAATGTCACACACGTGCCTTGTATGGCTCACGTGTTGAACCTGGTTGTCCAGCAATTTTTAGCCCACTATCCCAGACTAGATGGCCTTCTGCAGAGGGCACGGTCGCTGTGTGCTCACTTCCGCCGTTCGCATCCCGCAGCTCAGCGACTTACATCTCTACAGAAGTCGTTGGGCCTGCCACTTCACCGGCTAAAATGCGATGTGCCTACCCGGTGGAATTCAACTCTGCACATGTTGCAGCGACTGTGGCAGCACCGACAAGCCCTGGTGCAATACGTTCTGACGTATAGCCTGGGCCAACGAGATTCAGAGGTGGGGCAAATCACGCTGGAGGAGTGGTCTCAGATCAGGGACCTATGCACCCTTCTGCACAGTTTTGAAATGGCGACGAAGATGTTTAGTGCTGACGATGCCATTATCAGCATGACTATTCCGGTGATTTACATGCTGGAGCACATGTTAAACAGAATTCGGAGTCAGGTGGTGGCACAAGAGGAGGTGGAGGAAGTAGAGGAGGAGGAGTTGTATGCGGAAGGGCTAACATCTGCAAGGTCCAGACGGTCGGCAGCACCAAGGCGGCAGGCATGTGAGGGTGGGGGAGATGGTTTTACCAGGGCGCATGGTAGCAGCCAAACTAGTGAGGAAGGTGCAGGAGCCCAGGAAGAAGTGGAGGACGAACTGATGGAAGACTCATCAGATGAGGGAGACCTTGATCACATTTCTGTTGTGCGAGGTTGGGGGGAGAGGACAGAGGAAGGAAGCATGATTGTTACTTCGCCACCAACACAACAGGGACTTGGTGCTCCTGGATGCGCAACACACATGAGTGCCTTCTTGCTGCACTACCTGCAACATGACCCTCGAATTGTGAGAATTAGAAATAATCCTGACTACTGGGTTGCCACACTGTTAGATCCCCGGTACAAAAGTAAATTTGCAGAAATTATTCCTGCCATAGAAAGTGATGCACGCATGCAGGAGTATCAGCAGAGACTGTTGCAGAATCTTACATGTGCTTTTCCACAAAATACCAGTGGTGCACGTAGTGAATCTCACAGTTCCAACTTGCCAACCGTGGGACCGTCAAGTTTTCAGCACTCAAACCGTAACAGAACCACAGTATCTGCTGGTAACATCAATTTTGCGGAATCATTTCACCACTTTTTTAGCCCATCCTTTGCAAGGCCACCGGAGACAAGAAGTCTGACACATAGTCAACGCCTAGAGACGATGGTACAGGAGTATCTCCAAGTAAACATTGAAGCCATGACTGTGTCACTGGACCCTTGCTCTTTTTGGGCTTCCAATCTGGATAAATGGCCGGAGCTAGCCACTTACGCCTTGGAGATCTTGTCATGCCCCGCAGCCAGCGTTCTGTCTGAACGTGTGTTCAGCGCTGCTGGTGGTGTGCTGACAGATAAGCGCACGCGGCTCTCCACTGATAATGTAGACAGACTCACGTTCATAAAGATGAACAAATCATGGATCCGAAACGACTTTTCTACCCCTGTGTCATCCTGGGGAGAGTAAAAGCTTGATGATTGGTTAAAATCACCCTACCAACCGTTTTAAGCTTTCAAATTACTAATCATGTTTATCTGTATCTTGACTGGAAAATAATTTGGGCTTTGTAGCAGTGTGCAGCACTGATCCTATTAGGCCATCTATACTAAGCTCCACCAGATTTAAAATTAATAATAATTTTTAGTTGCATCTAGCCCGGAAAATAATTTTGGGGCTCCGAGATGCGCAAGACACATAAGTGCCTTCTTGCTGCACTACCTGCAACATGACCCTCATATTGTCAGAATTCGAAGTAATCATGACTACTGGGTTGCCACACTCTTAGATCCCCCAAACTTTTCGATCAACCTTTTCATTTTAATAAAGACCAAAAAAATGGTCATTTTTGAAATTATAAGCATTAGCAGGTTATTAGAAACTGAAATCAAACAGTTTTCAACTCAAAACTTTATTCTAGGTGATGTTACATTTTCACATAGGACTAGAGATGAGCGTTGTTCTACTCGAACTGTTCGCCAATCTCAAATTCGAGCTGTTTTGGGCGGTGTTTGAGCCGTTCGGCGAACACGAACAATTTGAGAAAAATTCGGCTGTTCGAGGTTATGTTCGATAACTGTTCGTGCACCAAAATCATAACTGGATTTTTTCTCAGTAATGATGAAAATTAATGTTAATACGCAGTTTGAGTGTACAGCGGGGTGGGGGGAGGGGCAGGGGATGGATCTCTGCAGGAACAATGAAGATCTCCATTTTTTTTTTCTCTTTCCCGCATTTACAGTGGGGAGGTGCAATCTGTCAGCCTATCAGCAGCGCGCACACGGAGCGAAGTGCTTTTTTTCACACAAGCAAGGGCATGTGTCATTGGCAGTGTATGTCACATGCCCTTGCCCTATAAGACCAAGCCATTTTCCCCGTCGCCACCATTTTCTCACTGCTGCAGCTGCGTGTTAGACGGCACCGCTGTTGCTGTGTGCGCTATACCTTGTTAATTTCAAGCCAATTTTCGCACAAATCTACAGATAGCTTGGGAGTAGGGAATAGTTGTGATTGCAGTCCTTTTAAGGACTAGGTTACAGCATTTCCTATGACTTTTATCAGGCAGGTCTGTGCTCTTAAATAGATAGGTTGTGGGAGTAAAGACTAATTGTAATTGGAGTCCTTTTCAGGACTAGGTTACATCAGTTCCTATCAGTTTTTGCCAGGCAGGTCTGTGCCAGTGCTGTGCAAGTTTTTTTCACAGCATTTGGCTGAATCTAGCAAAGCTAATCCTTTTTGGCCTATTGCAGAGTGTGTTAGTCAGTGGAGTAGCCTATCTGTGTTGCAAGATATACCACCTGTGTATAGAATACCAATTTTTTTACTGCACCTAGTGAAGTAAAATCTTTTGGGCATAGCATCATTCTATTAGCCCATCTATACTGACCTCCATCAGGTTGCAAATTGAATATAATTTTTTTCTGCATCTAGCTCTGAAAAAATATTGGGGTTCTAGCTGTGTGTGGGACTTGTTGTATTAGTCCATCTATACTGACCTCCATCAGGTTGCAAACTGAATATATTTTTTTCTGCATCTACCTCTGAAAAAATATTGGGCTTCTAGCAGTGTGTGGGACTTGATCTATGAATCCATCTATACAGACCTCCATCAGATTGCAAACTGAATATATTTTTTTCTGCATCTACCTCTGAAAAAATATTGGGCTTCTAGCTGTGTGTGGGACTTGTTGTATTAGTCCATCTATACTGACCTCCATCAGGTTGCAAATTAAAAATAATTTTTATCTGCATCTACAGTACCTCTGAAAAAATATTTGGGCTTCTAGCTGTGTGTGGGACTTGTTCTATTAGTCCATCTATACTGACCTCCATCAGGTTGCAAATTGAATATAATTTTTATCTGCATCTAGCTCTGAAAAAATATTTGGCCTTCTAGCAGTGTGTGGAACTTTCTCTATTAGTCCATCTATACTGACCTCCATCAGGTTGCAAATTAAAAATAATTTTTATCTGCATATACCTCTGAAAAAATATTTGGGCTTCTAGCTGTGTGTGGGACTTGTTCTATTAATCCATCTATACAGACCTCCATCAGGTTGCAAACTGAATATATTTTTTTCTGCATCTACCTCTGAAAAAATATGTGGCCTTCTAGCAGTGTGTGGGACTTTCTCTATTAGTCCATCTATACTGACCTCCATCAGGTTGCAAATTCAAAATAATTTTTTGTCTGCATCTAGCTCTGAAAAAATATTGGGCTTCTAGCTGTGTGTGGGACTTGTTGTATTAGTCCATCTATACTGACCTCCATCAGGTTGCAAACTGAATATATTTTTTTCTGCATCTACCTCTGAAAAAATATTGGGCTTCTAGCTGTGTGTGGGACTTGTTCTATTAATCCATCTATACTGACCTCCATCAGGTTGCAAACTGAATATATTTTTTTCTGCATCTACCTCTGAAAAAATATTGGGCTTCTAGCAGTGTGTGGGACTTTCTCTATTAGTCCATCTATACTGACCTCCATCAGGTTGCAAATTCAAAATAATTTTTTGTCTGCATCTAGCTCTGAAAAAATATTGGGCTTCTAGCTGTGTGTGGGACTTGATCTATGAATCCATCTATACAGACCTCCATCAGGTTGCAAACTGAATATATTTTTTTCTGCATCTACCTCTGAAAAAATATTGGGCTTCTAGCTGTGTGTGGGACTTGTTGTATTAGTCCATCTATACTGACCTCCATCAGGTTGCAAATTAAAAATAATTTTTATCTGCATCTACAGTACCTCTGAAAAAATATTTGGGCTTCTAGCTGTGTGTGGGACTTGTTCTATTAGTCCATCTATACTGACCTCCATCAGGTTGCAAATTGAATATAATTTTTATCTGCATCTAGCTCTGAAAAAATATTTGGCCTTCTAGCAGTGTGTGGAACTTTCTCTATTAGTCCATCTATACTGACCTCCATCAGGTTGCAAATTAAAAATAATTTTTATCTGCATATACCTCTGAAAAAATATTTGGGCTTCTAGCTGTGTGTGGGACTTGTTCTATTAATCCATCTATACAGACCTCCATCAGGTTGCAAACTGAATATATTTTTTTCTGCATCTACCTCTGAAAAAATATGTGGCCTTCTAGCAGTGTGTGGGACTTTCTCTATTAGTCCATCTATACTGACCTCCATCAGGTTGCAAATTCAAAATAATTTTTTGTCTGCATCTAGCTCTGAAAAAATATTGGGCTTCTAGCTGTGTGTGGGACTTGTTGTATTAGTCCATCTATACTGACCTCCATCAGGTTGCAAACTGAATATATTTTTTTCTGCATCTACCTCTGAAAAAATATTGGGCTTCTAGCTGTGTGTGGGACTTGTTCTATTAATCCATCTATACTGACCTCCATCAGGTTGCAAACTGAATATATTTTTTTCTGCATCTACCTCTGAAAAAATATTGGGCTTCTAGCAGTGTGTTGGACTTTCTCTATTAGTCCATCTATACTGACCTCCATCAGGTTGCAAATTCAAAATAATTTTTTGTCTGCATCTAGCTCTGAAAAAATATTGGGCTTCTAGCTGTGTGTGGGACTTGTTGTATTAGTCCATCTATACTGACCTCCATCAGGTTGCAAATTAAAAATAATTTTTATCTGCATCTACAGTACCTCTGAAAAAATATTTGGGCTTCTAGCTGTGTGTGGGACTTGTTCTATTAGTCCATCTATACTGACCTCCATCAGGTTGCAAATTGAATATAATTTTTATCTGCATCTAGCTCTGAAAAAATATTTGGCCTTCTAGCAGTGTGTGGGACTTTCTCTATTAGTCCATCTATACTGACCTCCATCAGGTTGCAAATTGAATATAATTTTTATCTGCATCTAGCTCTGAAAAAATATTTGGCCTTCTAGCAGTGTGTGGGACTTTCTCTATTAGTCCATCTATAGTGACCTCCATCAGGTTGCAAATTAAAAATAATTTTTATCTGCATCTACCTCTGAAAAAATATTTGGGCTTCTAGCAGTGTGTGGGACTCATTGTATTAGGCCATCTATACCAAGCTCCACCAGCTTTGAAATTAATAATAATTTTTAGCTGCATCTAGCCCTGAAAATAATTTTTCCCAATAGTGGTAGCAATAGAAATATGGGGCGCGCGCCTGGCTAACAAAAATATACGCTTCATAACACAAAACACCAGCCTAGCGCACTGCATTAATAAGATGGCATCATCGTCTCTCCCAGTGCTAGGCCTACTACGCAGGCTAGTATTCCTGTGCCTAAAACACAATGTATGGGTCCGCGCTAGCCACTATGCTGAGGGGTATAAAGCTGCTGCTAACGCTTTATAACAATTCAATTGGCAGATTCTCACAGAGCTCTTCCACAACGCCCACCCATCGGGCAACAGTTGCCCACCCTCCCTATGGGATCTAGTGGCGAATAGTTGATGCCATTAATCAGAGCGTCAGTTGCCCCGTCAACGTGGCAAGCATACGGTAAGGCATGGGAAGAGTGGACACGACTAGTAGCAGGCAGACGGGTTGACCAATGTGAACAAGCCAGATCACAAGTCACCATAGAATTTCTCCACCAGCTAATGATGAGGGGCATATCAGGGGCGTCAGCGCAGCGGTGTCTGACCGGAGTAGCATTTCACTTCCAACTACTGAATTGGGGAGATGTGACAAAGATTCATCATCAGACAACCCATAAAAGGGTGGAAAAGGGGTCAGCCAAGTCAGGAATATAGACGTCCCGTCCCGTGTCACTAAAACTGATTTCTCACATCTTATTCCTAACACCATTAACATGACACTCACAATTTGAAGCAACACTAATGTCTACTGCATTTGTGATCGCCTTCTTCGGGGCGCTATGTATAAGCGAATTAGTCCCTCAATCCAAAATTACCACCAGTGGACGCTTATTACACCAGGAAGTAGTCATAGCCAATAATGCAATACGTGTACGCATACACCAATCGAAAACGGTTCCAGCGGGCAGGGGTACTTGGGTACTTCTACAACCCACAAACGGTACACTGAGTCGGGTAACAATAGTAAAAACATATCTAACCATCAGATCACAAAGTAATTTCTTCGTATAACACATTGATGGAACGCCATTATCAAGATACCTGTTCCAAGCTATATTTAATAAATGCATAACATCGGCAGGGAACCACCCCAAAGATTATGGGACACACTCATTCCGCATAGGTGCGGCCACGGAAGCAGCAAGAGCAGGACTGTCAGAAACGGAAGTTCAGAGGATAGGGAGATGGCGATCCACGTGTTTGGCGAGATACATAAGACCGGACTTGTTATCCTAACGTGGTTTGTTTCTTTTACAGGTGACGCTAAGCCAACAGTGTGAGTGATAGGCCACTTGTATATATATTGGGCACAAAAAAGGGCGAAAGTCCACCCAGGCGGGAGGAAATTAGAGTTTCATAACACATATTTCAACTGGAGAGGTATTAGAGGCCTGCTATGGCCACAGGTACTAATGGAGGTAATCAAGGTAGGGAGAGAGGCAAGAGGTCCGGTCATCTTAGTTATACAGGCCGGGGAAACAACCTAGGTCATCACAAGAGCGCATAACTAATGGCAATAATGAAACTAGACACTGAGCGCTTCAGAGAATTTTTCACAAAATTAGCTATAGTATGGTCAGAGATTGTGCCGATAGCGGTATGGCAAGGTGCGCGAGACATCACGGCCATCGAATGGACAAGGCGGGTAATAAATATTCGGATGGCAAAATTTAGAAAGACAGAGGCGTTGTAGTGATACGACACCGACAACTGGAAGGAGATAAAGCAGGCCTCATACGGCCCGACGGTGTTCACTTAATAGATATTGGACTGGACATATTCCTGTCAGGACTCCAGGTCGGAGTGGAACAAGCGTTAAGAGTGATGGGTGGGGGTCAGAGTCCTGCATACGAGTACGCTGGATCCTCCGTGGCCTGGAAATAGAAAGGACATGTTGGAGAGTTACACTTGTTGGCCAACTTGCCGGAGTGGGGACCCAGGGCATGCTGCAACAAGCTGAATTATTTTAGAAATAAAATGCCTTTCTAATGGAATGAGTATAAAGAGTTAATAAAGCTGTGACCGATCCTCACCCATCCAGTTGTAAGAGTTACATTATTGGGTTGTCCATGAAAGGGGGGCGGTAGGGGGGCTGAGCATCTGCGTTTGGTTGGGGGTCCCCACAGTCTGCCTAGGCTAGTTTAATTTAAAAATTCTTATTAGATACACAGGCGGTGCAGCTTGCTTCGCAGCTGGGCTACTACGCCCAAAGTATTGCCTAGGCTAGATGCAGTTAAAAATTCTACGCTGACTAGCAGACACTGAAGATTTGGAGCAGACCTCTGAGTAAACAGCTCTTCAGACTCAACCATCTGTGTTACCCCAAGCCATAGTGTATGTAGTTTCTTACAGTTAAAAGGGGGGGGGGGTGCGACCCAACCCACCTGGAATTGACGATGCCAACGTCACGTAAGACACAGCAAGGGGACTCCCAAAATTGTGGCACAGACACCACTTAACCCTAGAACGCATACCTGTGGCCTTGCAGGCCCGCCCAGTTAATTGCTTTCTATTTTCTGCAAGATTGCTTTAGTTAGAATTTTGAAACTCTAGGTATTCTTCATGTATATAGTTGTTTGTCATTTGAGTTTGAGTTATTCCATGTTATTTGCACACGGGCCTAAAGGGCCCCAGGTATGTGAAAGTGTAGATTTTTATGGTCATGCGTTCTAGGGTTAAGTGGCATCAATTGCCCCTCTGTTGCTTAAAACGGTTGGTGAGGTGATTTTACCAAATCCCCAAGCTTTTAGTCTCCCAAGGATGACACAGGGGTAGAAATGTCCTTGCGAATCCATGATTTGATCATCTTTATGAACGTGAGTCTGTCTACATTCTCAGTGGACAGCCGCGTGCGCTTATCTGTCAGCACACCACCAGCAGCGCTGAACACACGTTCAGAGAGAACGCTGGCTGAATGGCATGACAAGATCTCCAAGGCGTGAGTGGCGAGCTCCGGCGATTTTTCAAGACTGGAATACCAAAATGAGCAAGGGTCCAGTGACACAGTCATGGCTTCGATGTTCACTTGGAGATTCTCCTGTACCATCCTCTCTAGGCATTGACTATGTGTCAGACTTCTTGTCTCCTGTGGCCTTGCAAAGGATGGTCTAAAAAAGTGGTGAAACGATTCCACAAAATTGCTGTTACCAGCAGATACTGTGTTACTGTTACTGTTTGAGTGATGAAGACTCGACAGTCCCACCGTTGGCAAGTTAGAACTGTGAGATTCACTACGTGCACCACTGGTGTTTTGTGGAAAAGCACATGTAAGATTCTGCAACAGATACTCCTGCATTCGTCAATACCTTTTTATGGCAGGAATTATTTCGGCAAATATACTTTTGTACCGGGGATCTAAGAGTGTGGCAACCCAGTAGTCGGGATTACTTCGAATTCTGACAATCCGGGGGTCATGTTGCAGGTAGTGCAGCAAGAAGGCACTCATGTGTCTTGCGCATCCAGAAGGACCAAGTCCTTGTTGTGTTGGTAGCGAGGTAAGAATCATGCTTCCTTCCTCTGCCCTCTCCCTCCAACCTCGCACAACAGAAATGTGATCAAGGTCTCCCTCATCTGATGAGTCTTCCATGCCCATTGCCAGTTCGTCCTCCACTTCTTCCTCGGCTCCTGCACCTTCCTCAACAGTTTGGCTGCTACCATGCGCCCTGGTTAATCCCTCTCCCCCACCCTCCCATGCCTGCCGCCTTGGTGCTGCCAACCGTCTGGACCTTGGAGATGTTATCCCTTCCGCATACGACTCCTCCTCTACTTCCTCCACCTCCTCTTGTCCCACCACCTGACTCCGAATTCTGTTTAACATGTGCTCCAGCATGTAAATCACCGTAATAGTCATGCTGATAATGGCATCGTCAGCACTAAACATCTTCGTCGCCATTTCAAGACTGTGCAGAAGGGTGCATAGGTCCCTGATCTGAGACCACTCCTCCAGCGTGATTTGCCCCACCTCTGGATCTCGTTGGCCCAGGCTATACGTCAGAACGTATTGCACCAGGGATTGTCGGTGCTGCCACAGTCGCTGCAACATGTGCAGAGTTGAATTCCACCGTGTCGGCACATCACATTTCAGCCGGTGAACTGGCAGGCCCAACGACTTCTGTAGAGATGTAAGTCGTTGAACTGCGGGATGCGAACGGCGGAAGTGAGCACACAGCGACCGTTCACTCTGCAGAAGGCCATCTAGTCCGGGATAGTGGGCTAAAAATTGCTGGACAACCAGGTTCAACACGTGAGCCATACAAGGCACGTGTGTGACATTGCCCCGGCGAAGTGCCGCACCCAGATTTGCAGCATTGTCGCACATGGCCTTCCCTGGTTGCAGGTCCAGTGGAGACAACCTTTCATGAAACTGGGTCTCCAGAGCTGACCAAAACTCCTCAGCTGTGTGACTCACATTTCCCAGACATTTCAAAGTAAACACTGATGCGTTGAGCCCTGCTGCCAGCATAGTAAGGAGGTGTGCAGGATTCCTTCTGCGCAGTTAGAAAGCAGGTGGCATTACCAGACAGGCTTTGGGTGCAGGTGGAGGACCGAGAGGAGGTTGAGGAGGCAGAAGCAGTGGAGGAAGTTCGAGATAAAGAGGATTAACACACAACTCGTGGGGACGGTAAGACTTGGACAGCAGCCCCTTGTCCTGCTGTCACCATAGTTACCCAGTGCCCAGTCAGCGACATGTAACGCCCCTGTCCATGCCTTCTCGTCCAAGTGTCTGTGGTGAAGTGCACCCTGTCACACACAGAGTTTCTCAAAGAAGCGGTGATGTTGTGTGCGACATGCTAGTGGAGCGCAGGCACACCTTTCTTTGAGAAGTAGTGCCGACTGGGCATCTGGTACTGGGGCACTGTGACGGACATAAGGTCTTGAAAATCCTCTGTGTCCTCCAGGTGGAAAGGCAGCATTTCTGTAGCCAAGAGCTTGCAGATGGTGAAATTCAACCTCTTAGCTTTCTCATGGCTAGGAGGAAATGGTCTTTTACTTTTCCACATCTGAGGGACCGAGGGCTGGCTGTTGTGCTTAGACGGTGTTGAGTAGGGTGTCCCCGGCAACTGCCGGTCTGTGAGGAAGATGCAGGCGGACATGTTAGGTTGCCTTGATCCAAAGGTGGTGCTCTCGATGTCGGAGAGCGCTCATCACTAGCAGGTGTTTCCACTTCCCAATGAACTGACGACCTGCCAATCACACTGGCTGTTGCGGGTAAAGAGGTGGCAGGTCTGCGTCCAAAAACATGTGTGACTGCTGTCCCCCCAGTCACAGAGGATGAAGAGGCTGCGGATGCACAAGATGGGGCAGACGGTGGTTGGCCCAGCCGGCTAGGCCGCATTGTAGCACAGTGAGCTTCCCACTGCAACTTATGCTTCATATTCATGTGACGGTACATGCATGAAGTACTCAAACTATGTATTTTTTGGCCTCTACTTAGCTTTTGCTGACAAATATTACAGATAACACGAGTTGGGTCATCCTTATCGATCTGAATAAATGCCCAGGCTATGCAAGGCTTAGAGCCCATGTGACCTGAAGAGCCACTACGACTTGTGGTCAGAGGCAGAGTTGTGGTTGAGGATGCAGTTGTTGACGTGCTTCCAGTACTCCGTCTCTGTTCAGGAAGGCGCAACCTAACCTCGTCGTCAATAGCATCTGTGATGCCCCGCTGCGCTTGGTATCACAGATCCTACAAGAGTGCATTGATGGAATCCTCCACAAGAGGCCCCCATAAACATTCACACATCTCCACCTTCCACCTCAGACCAGCAGAGGGAGCCCGTTAGGGATATAAATAGGGAAGGTGGAGCTAGGCAGTTCAGTTCCTCTGAAGAGTTCCTGCAGTAGAGAAGCCTAAGAGAGGTCAGTCTCCAGTGGAGTTCAGTCTAGTCTAGAGAACGCAGTTAATAGTTCAGCAGTGGAGCACGAGGCTCCTGCTTGCTAGATTCAGGGAGCCCAGATAGAGCTTAAGGTGTGCCGGTGCCGTAAGATCAGTGAAGCACGGCAAGCTGCCGTTAGTGTGTATAGCCTAGTGAGGGCCCGAGTAGGCCGAAGGCGACTGGCGAGTTAGTACATAAGGGGCAGAGGAGCTTAACCAGCTCACCCCGAAGCATTTACCGGACACAGGATCCGAGCTTACCGGTACCTCTATGACCCAGTAAGGCATAACCGGAATCCCTGGAGAACTACAAGTCCCAGGATCGCTAAGGTGCTGATATGTAACAGAGCCAGGAGACGCTTAGGCCCCGCATACTGGGAGCGTGAACTCCAAGAGAAGGCCCTACCACAAGGTCAGCCAGCGCAGGACAGAGACAAAGTTAGGCCTAGCTCCAGGCAGGTCAGAAACTTACTACGCAGAGGCAAGAAACAGGAGGCCCTACACCCGCTCATTGGGACGGATCCTGATATGCACCCTTCACCCTACAGTGCTCCGGGATGTGCCTGAATTTCCACCAGTAAAAGGTACTGAAGTGACTACCGTGTCCGTTCCCGTTCTTGCTCTGACCCAGCTGGGTCTTGCCTGTCCTGCATTCCCCCTGCATACGCTGCCCTGAGACCTAGCTCCACCTGTGGGGAGCTATACCATCGAGCTGCCTTATCACCGGCCTCAGTGGACTGCTGCAGCGCTGGTGCTTGTCACCAGATACCACAGGTGGCGTCATGAACTCTTATAAAATTAACAATTATCCACCCTTTTAAAGAGAGACCCCAGGGTACGGGCCAGGGAGCCGACCACCGCGACATCCCCAAGGCCAGGCAAATGCCCGGGTACCGAGTCATCCCCATCCCCAGGGCTAGTCACATCCTCCTCCACCTCCTCTGCTGACCTTATCGACTGTCTGACTGTGGGTTGACAGTAAGTGGGATCTCCAACCTCGTCATCATCACCCTGTGTGTTATCACACCCGTCGCCCTCAGAGCCAACCTCTTCCTGCCCTGACCGAAAAGTCAAGTTGTCGCTCCAATCAGGTATTTGAGTCTCATCATCGTCTTCATCATAGTCTCCACCAACAGGAGTTACAGTTTGGGAACAAGGGTCTACATTATGCTCAGAACCTTCTTCATCTGGTCCTGGATCCAACTTATAAAGATTCTGGGCATCGGATCAGATCATTTCCTCATCTGGATTAACAGAAGCTCTGGAGCAGACCTCCGTTTCCCAGGCTATAGTATGAGTAAACAGCTGGGCAGACTCAGCCATCTGTGTTACCCCATACTCAGACTGGCAGCTGGAGACTTGGGAGCTGTGAGGAAGCAAGTGCGATTGGGGTGACACCTCTGAGGACTGGAGTATTTGTGATGTTGAAATTGAGGTGATGGAGAGCCCACTTGAAGGAGCACTTGATATCCGTTGAAGCACCTGCTGTTTTTGTGCCTCATCTAGAATTTGTAGCGATGGGCGTGTCCGTAAGAATGGGATCGTATCACATTGTCCACGAAAAGAAGTCGACATCTTAGTTTGGCTGGAAGATGGTCTTTCTTCTGCAGATGTTACTCCCCCCACCGGCGGACAGGCACCAGTATTGGGATAGGGGGGCTGGCCGTCAGGGTCCACCGCGGCTCTGGCACAAACCCGGCGACACAGAGGTGGCACAGGCAGGAACGGACTGGCCGTGTCGGCTTCTCACTTTTTGGATTTTAGAAGGGCATGACATGCCTATATCTGTGTCTCCCCCTCCTTTTACTCCTCCACCTCTTTTCTTTTCGCATGACTATATGTACTTGTCACTTTTCCATGTGTTAGTTGTGTCTTCTGAGCAGTTTGTCAGCTTTTGGACACCTTTGAAGGTGTTTTCTATGTGTTTCTATGTGTTTTTGTTTGCCTGCCATTGGTTTTAATGGTGTTCGAAGGTGTTCGACGAACAGTTCGACGAACAGTTCGGCGAACACACGGGTGTTCGACGAACCGAACCGAACTCGAACACTACGGGGGTGGCTCAACACTACATAGGACCCCTTGTTCGAATGGAGCTTCTGAACTCTCTTGTCCATTGAATTTGTCAGGTTTTGGATGGTTTCTGCTTCAATTGTTTTGCATGAGGACAGAATACCCTCCCAGAGCTGTTGCTTAGATATGAATTGCCTCCCGCCATCATAGACACTCCTTTTGATGATGCTCCAGAGGTTCTGAATGGGGTAGAGGTCAGGGGAGCATGGGGGTCACACCATAAGTTTGTCCCCTTTTATGCCCATATCAGCCAGAGATGCAGATGTTTTATGTGCAGCATGAGATGGTGCATTATCATGCAAAAAAATGATCTTGCTGTGAAATACATGGCTCTTCTTCTTGAACCATGGCAGGAAGTGCTGTTTGAGAAAATCCACATACATTATGGAGTTCATCTTTAGCGCCTTCAGGGATCCTAAAGGGGCCGACAATCTCTCTCCCAATGATTCCAGCCCAAAACATTACTCCACCTCCTCCTTGTTGGCGCTGTAGCCGTGTTTGCGTGGGGTGTCCATCAACCAGCCATCCTCCACTCCATCCATCTGGACCATCGAGTGCTGCACGGCACTCATCCGTGAACAAAACAGTTTTGAAATCAGTCTTCATGTAATGTTTGGCCCACTGGAGCCGTTTCTGCTTGTGTGAAGTGGATAGAGGAGGTCGACAGGATGGCATATGCACAGCTGCAAACCTCTGAAGGACCCTGCATCTTGTTGTTCGGGGGACGTTGGAGGCACCAGCAGCTTCTAAAACTTGTCTGCTGCTATGACAAGGCTTTTTTGCCGCTGCTCTTTTAACCTGACGTAATTGCCTGTAGGAAAGAGTCCTCAATTTGCCCTTATCAGCACGCACGCGTGTGTACTGTGAATCAGCTACATACTTCTTGATTGCCAAGACACTTCATCCTGATCATCGCACAATGTTGATTGTAGTCATGCCTTGACCTAAACACTCCACAATTTGTTGCTTCTCAGCAGCCGACACATCCTTTTTCTTTCCCATTTTGGCAGAAAATGTAGGCTGCTTAATAATGTGAGACAGCCTTCTTAAGTAGTCTTGCCTTTCATTGGACACACCTGCCAAACTAATTAGCACAGGTGTCTGCAATTGCTTACAGTGATATAAAGAGCCCTGACACACATCACCATCAATGAGTTTAACTGACAAACAAACAAATTCTTCCCTTATCACTCCTAAACACTTTTTGCATAATAATTTGGAACACAGTGTACATGTGCTTTTCCACAAAACACCAGTGGTTCACGTAGTGAATCTTACAGTTCTAACTTGCCAACCGTGGTCTGTATGGAGTTGTTCAATAAAGGGCCCAAAATTAAGATAACATAGATGGGAGAGGTCTCTATGAATAGGAATTCCTAAGTATTTGATACCCTGTGAGGGCCAGGCAAAGGGAAAGTTGGACTGGATGGAATCCTATATGGATTTGGGGAGGGAGACATCGAGGGCCTCAGACTCCGCTGCATTGATTTTAAACTTTGACCATGTAACAAAGTGATCTATTTCAGCCATAACAGCATGGATGGATATATGTGATTGAGTGATATATACTAGTACATCATCAGCAAATAGAGAGCACTTGTACTCGGTGCCTCCCACCTCAATCCACCTAATATTGGGGTTATGGCGAATTGATGAGAGCAGGTGCTCCGTCACTAGGATGTATAAGAGAGGGGACAGAGGACATCCCTGCCTTGTCCCATTGGTGATTGTGAAAGGTGATGAAAATGTTCTGATGCACCCCCTGGGCCTTGGGACACCCGGAGCCGGACCCTTTTTGGTGGATGCTGGTGGTTGTAGTCTTCGTGGCGGCGACCCGGTTCCGTGGCTCAGGGTGGTCAAACCAGTGG
Organism: Phyllobates terribilis; assembly: GCF_046119375.1. Classification (NCBI taxonomy): domain Eukaryota; kingdom Metazoa; phylum Chordata; class Amphibia; order Anura; family Dendrobatidae; genus Phyllobates; species Phyllobates terribilis. The sequence continues at coordinate 4,475,070 of NW_027362884.1, forward strand.
CGGAACTATTTATGTGGTTTTGATGTTTAAATGTCCGACTACGCCACCCGTGGATTGCGGTCAGAGTGAACCGCCGCTGCAGGGCAGACCGCTGAGGCTGGTGTTGTGGGTGCAGCAGAGCGTAGCATAACTCCCCACGGGAGGAGTATAGCCTCAGGGCAGTGTATGCGGAGGATGGGGGTGATGGTGCAGGGCAGCAGCAGTAATGACACGGAGTCAGTGATGCAGTCCAGGGCCTTTACTCACAGTTCTTATTATCCAGACCACGTCTGCAGGTAACGGCTGCCCACGTCGTACTGTGCTCACCAGATGAGGGGTTCAGACAACTCCCAGATAACTTTGGAGCGCTTCACAGGACCCCCTTTGTGTGTCCTTTGTCTGGCCTTTCTTACCAACCCTTCTGTCCGGCTGCCTCGGGCCTCCTCTTGGTAAGCTTGGCGCCAGTTTCCCTGACCGTATGTGCTGCCCTCCTAGCGGGTGTAGCGAGGGGCTGCGCCACATAAAATGTCACAGCCTCCGGATTCTAGCTGAGGGTCGTTTCCTGCCTCCACTAGTTTCGGGGACCGGTCTCCCCCTTTGGCCTGACCCCTCCATGCAGGTGGATTCGGGTGTACGGTGGCGACTCGCCCGTCCGCACCCCTGGGATCCCTTCGTTCCTCGTTCCTGGAGCCTTCTCCGCTCCTCTTCCTTCCTTCTCCCTCTTCCAGGCCTGGGCCTCTGTTACTAGGCCCGCCTCCGGAGCAGAGCTCATGCAGAGCCCCTGCTCCCTGCCACTTCTGCTCAGACTTCTCTGCACTGAACTAAGATGGTGCCCACCTTTTATACTCCCTTCTCAATGCACCCAGGAACTGCTTCCTCCCTGCTCCTGCACTACAGGGTTCCCCTTCCTCAGTGTTCCCTCCCCCCACTCCAGCCAGGGACAGGGACTGTCGTGCCCATCTCAGGGGCATATTGGTCGCCCTGCCCCACGGCAATGTGGTGTAATGCATGCAGGTGTCGGGTCCTGATAAACACTCCATCCTTACCTGAGAGTGAGATATCACACATCTGGGTGAGGTGCAATACCTCTGTAGCAACCGAGCCCTCAGGGTGCTACAGTTCCTTTTATCTTCAGCCTAGGTGACGTATTGCGATACAGGGCCGTGATTTTGGCTATAAAAGGGTCCCCTAGACCCCTACCCCAAGCTTTTTAAGAGAATCATATATGGCGTGCCAGGAGACTCTATGGAATGCTTTCTCAGCATCCAACGAGAGTATCTAATTACAAATTTTTAACTGCATCTAGCCCAGGAAATACTTTGTGCCTAGTAGCAGTGTCTGCTAGTCAGCGGATTATCCCGGCTGTTAAGCAAGCTACACCACCTGTAGTTTGGACACTTAATTTTTTCAAAGGAAATGCTTCGGGACCACGGGATACTCAGTGAAGAGCATCAGGAGGCACCCCAAGGCATAGGGGCTGGGACTGGCAGTAGGATGCCTTGCGGTGGACAGCCGAGCTCGATCTTATAAAAGCTTTTTAGCTGCAGCAGCTTTAGTGGACGCTACTGGAGCTGGAATTACGCGGCTGCTGGCATGAGACTTGCCCTCCAATAGATCCTTGTAAATGGATTTAAAGTGTATTCATTCAAATTAGAGAGACAATTTAAATTAAAAAGCTTAAAGCTGCCTCCACCACAGGGGGGCTCGCTCGACCCACCAGCGGACACGCACCAGTATTGGGAGAGGGGGGCTGGCCGTCAGGGTTCACCGCGGCTCTGGCACAAACCCGGCGACACGGAGGTGGCACGGGCAGGAGCGGACTGAACGTGTCGGCTTCTCACTTTTTGGATTTTAGAAGGGCATGACATGCCTATATCTGTGTCTCCCCCTCTTTTTACTCCTCCACCTCTTTTCTTTTCTCATGACTATATGTACTTGTCACTTTTCCATGTGTTAGTTGTGTCTTCTGAGCAGTTTGTCAGCTTTTGGACACCTTTGAAGGTGTTTTCTATGTGTTTCTATGTGTTTTTGTTTGCCTGCCATTGGTTTTAACGGTGTTCGAAGGTGTTCGACGAACAGTTCGACGAACAGTTCGGCGAACACACGGGTGTTCGACGAACCGAACCGAACTCGAACACTACGGGGGTGGCTCAACACTAGTCTTTTGCGATGTCTTTGTGTTCGTTTTTTTGCGGCGGTTTCACTGCGAAATCAGTTTATATATAAAATAGTAGCGGCTTCCAAGCAGAAGCTTCTAGAAGAAAAGACCAATCGCTTCTTTTAGCCGCTTCAAAGCTTTTGAAACCTGAAGAAGTTAAAAGAAGTGACAACAGAATGATCATATGCACAGCAAGTCCTTTTGACTTTTCAGTAGAGATGAGCGTTGTTCTACTCGAACTGTTCGCCAATCTCAAATTCAAGCTGTTTTGGGCGGTGTTCGACCCAGTCGGCGAACACGAACAATTTGAGAAAAATTCGGCTGTTCGAGGTTATGTTCGATAACTGTTCGTGCACCAAAATCATAACTGGATTTTTTCTCAGTAATGATGAAAATTAATGTTAATACGCAGTTTGAGTGTACAGCGGGGCGGGGGGAGGGGCAGGGGATGGATCTCTGCAGGAACAATGAAGATCTCCATTTTTTTTTCTCTTTCCCGCATTTGCAGTGGGGAGGTGCAATCTGTCAGCCTATCAGCAGCGCACACACGGAGCGAAGTGCTTTTTTTCACACAAGCAAGGGCATGTGTGATTGGCAGTGTATGTCACATGTCCTTGCCCTATAAGACCAAGCCATTTTCCCCGTCGCCACCATTTTCTCACTGCTGCAGCTGCGTGTTAGACGGCACCGCTGTTGCTGTGTGCGCTATACCTTGTTAATTTCAAGCCAATTTTCGCACAAATATGCAGATAGCTTGGGAGTAGGGAATAGTTGTGATTGCAGTCCTTTTAAGGACTAGGTTACAGCATTTCATACGACTTTTATCAAGCAGGTCTGTGCTCTTAAATAGATAGATTGTGGGAGTAAAGACTAATTGTAATTGGAGTCCTTTTCAGGACTAGGTTACATCAGTTCCTATCAGTTTTTGCCAGGCAGGTCTGTGCCAGTGCTGTGCAAGTTTTTTTCACAGCATTTGGCTGAATCTAGCAAAGCTAATCCTTTTTATCCTATTGCAGAGTGTGTTAGTCAGTGGAGTAGCCTATCTGTGTTGCAAGATATACCACCTATGTATAGAATACCAATTTTTTTACTGCACCTAGTGAAGTAAAATCTTTTGGGCATAGCATCATTCTATTAGTCCATCTATACTGACCTCCATCAGGTTGCAAATTAAAAATAATTTTTTTCTGCATCTAGCTCTGAAAAATTATTTGGGCTTCTAGCAGTGTGTGGGACTTGGTCTATTAGTCCATCTATACTGACCTCCATCAGGTTGCAAATTAAAAATAATTTTTTTCTTCATTTATCTCTGAAAAAATATTTGGGCTTCTAGCAGCGTGTGGGACTTGTTCTATTAGTCCATCTATACTGACCTCCATCAGGTTGCAAATTAAAAATAATTTTTTTCTGCATCTAGCTCTGAAAAAATATTTGGGCTTCTAGCAGTGTGTGGGACTTGGTCTATTAGTCCATCTATACTGACCTCCATCAGGTTGCAAATTAAAAATAATTTTTTTCTGCATCTAGCTCTGAAAAAATATTTGGGCTTCTAGCAGTGTGTGGGACTTGGTCTATTAGTCCATCTATACTGACCTCCATCAGGTTGCAAATTGAATAAAAAAATTTTCTGCATCTAGCTCTGAAAAAATATTTGGGCTTCTAGCGGTGTGTGGGACTTGGTCTATTAGTCCATCTATACTGACCTCCATCAGGTTGCAAATTAAAAATAATTTTTTTCTGCATCTAGCTCTGAAAAAATATTTGGGCTTCTAGCAGTGTGTGGGACTTGGTCTATTAGTCCATCTATACTGACCTCCATCAGGTTGCAAATTAAAAATAATTTTTTTCTTCATTTAGCTCTGAAAAAATATTTGGGCTTCTAGCAGTGTGTGGGACTTGTTCTATTAGTCCTTCTATACTGACCTCCAGCAGGTTGCAAATTGAATATAATTTTTTTCTGCATCTAGCTCTGAAAAAATATTTGGGCTTCTAGCGGTGTGTGGGACTTGGTCTATTAGTCCATCTATACTGACCTCCATCAGGTTGCAAATTAAAAATAATTTTTTTCTGCATCTAGCTCTGAAAAAATATTTGGGCTTCTAGCAGTGTGTGGGACTTGGTCTATTAGTCCATCTATACTGACCTCCATCAGGTTGCAAATTAAAAATATTTTTTTTCTTCATTTATCTCTGAAAAAATATTTGGGCTTCTAGCAGCGTGTGGGACTTGTTCTATTAGTCCATCTATACTGACCTCCATCAGGTTGCAAATTAAAAATAATTTTTTTCTGCATCTAGCTCTGAAAAAATATTTGGGCTTCTAGCAGTGTGTGGGACTTGGTCTATTAGTCCATCTATACTGACCTCCATCAGGTTGCAAATTAAAAATAATTTTTTTCTTCATTTATCTCTGAAAAAATATTTGGGCTTCTAGCAGCGTGTGGGACTTGTTCTATTAGTCCATCTATACTGACCTCCATCAGGTTGCAAATTAAAAATAATTTTTTTCTGCATCTAGCTCTGAAAAAATATTTGGGCTTCTAGCAGTGTGTGGGACTTGGTCTATTAGTCCATCTATACTGACCTCCATCAGGTTGCAAATTAAAAATAATTTTTTTCTTCATTTAGCTCTGAAAAAATATTTGGGCTTCTAGCAGTGTGTGGGACTTGTTCTATTAGTCCTTCTATACTGACCTCCAGCAGGTTGCAAATTGAATATAATTTTATTCTGCATCTAGCTCTGAAAAAATATTTGGGCTTCTAGCAGTGTGTGGGACTTGGTCTATTAGTCCATCTATACTGACCTCCATCAGGTTGCAAATTAAAAATAATTTTTTTCTGCATCTAGCTCTGAAAAAATATTTGGGCTTCTAGCAGTGTGTGGGACTTGGTCTATTAGTCCATCTATACTGACCTCCATCAGGTTGCAAATTGAATAAAAAAAATTTCTGCATCTAGCTCTGAAAAAATATTTGGGCTTCTAGCGGTGTGTGGGACTTGGTCTATTAGTCCATCTATACTGACCTCCATCAGGTTGCAAATTAAAAATAATTTTTTTCTTCATTTAGCTCTGAAAAAATATTTGGGCTTCTAGCAGTGTGTGGGACTTGTTCTATTAGTCCTTCTATACTGACCTCCAGCAGGTTGCAAATTGAATATAATTTTATTCTGCATCTAGCTCTGAAAAAATATTTGGGCTTCTAGCGGTGTGTGGGACTTGGTCTATTAGTCCATCTATACTGACCTCCATCAGGTTGCAAATTAAAAATAATTTTTTTCTGCATCTAGCTCTGAAAAAATATTTGGGCTTCTAGCAGTGTGTGGGACTTGGTCTATTAGTCCATCTATACTGACCTCCATCAGGTTGCAAATTGAATAAAAAAAATTTCTGCATCTAGCTCTGAAAAAATATTTGGGCTTCTAGCGGTGTGTGGGACTTGGTCTATTAGTCCATCTATACTGACCTCCATCAGGTTGCAAATTAAAAATAATTTTTTTCTGCATCTAGCTCTGAAAAAATATTTGGGCTTCTAGCAGTGTGTGGGACTTGGTCTATTAGTCCATCTATACTGACCTCCATCAGGTTGCAAATTGAATAAAAAAAATTTCTGCATCTAGCTCTGAAAAAATATTTGGGCTTCTAGCGGTGTGTGGGACTTGGTCTATTAGTCCATCTATACTGACCTCCATCAGGTTGCAAATTAAAAATAATTTTTTTCTGCATCTAACCCAGCCAATAGTTTTGGCCTAATACCACAGTTTGGCCACTCAGCTCTGCTCGGTTACCATCCATTGTTTTTTTGTGCAAACAACTCCAGAGTTGTGAATTAGTTAACCACCAAAATGAGTGGAAAATGGCCTGCTGCTGGTGGAAAGGGGAATAGGCGTGTTGGGAAGGGGAAAAAAGGTTGTGTCCGTGGGGTAGGTGCAGAAGAAAGACCATCTTCCAGCCAAACTAAAATGTCTACTTCTTTTAGCGGACAATGTGATAAGATCCCTTTCTTACGGCCACGCCAATCGCTACAAATTCCAGATGAGGCACAAAAACAGCAGGTGCTTCAACGGATATCAAGTGCTCCTTTAAGTGGGCTCTCCTCCACATCAACTTCAACATCACAAATACTCCAGTCCTCAAAGGTGTCACCCAAATCGCACTTGCTTCCTCACAGCTCCCAAATCTCCAGCTGCCCGTCTGAGTATGAGGTAGAACAGATGGTTGAGTCTGCAGAGCTGTTTACTCATACTATAGCCTGGGAATCAGAGGTCGACTCCAGCGCTTCTGTGAATCCAGACGAGGAAATGATCTGCACTGATGCCCAGAATCTTTATGAGTCGGATCCAGGACCAGACGCAGAAGGTTCTGACCATAATGTAGACCCTCATTCCCAAACTGTAACTCCTGTTGGTGGAGACAATGAGGAAGACGATGATAAGACTCAAATACCTGATTGGAGCGACAACTTTAGTTTTTTGTCAGGGCAGGAACAGGTTGGCTCTGAGGACGACGGGTGTGATAACGCACAGGGTGATGATGATGAGGTCGGAGATCCCACTTACTGTCAACCCACAGTCAGCCAAGAGATGAGGTCAGCAGAGGAGGTGGAGGAAGATGCTAGTGACGACGAGGTCAGGTTGTGCCTTCCTGGACAGAGACGTAGTACTGGAAGCACGTCAACAACTGCATCCTCAAACACAACTCTGCCTCTCACCACAAGTCGTGGTGGCTCTTCAGGTCGCATGGGTGCTAAGCCTTGCATAGCCTGGGCATTTTTTCAGATCGATAAAGATGACCCAACTCGTGTTATCTGTAACATTTGTCAGCAAAAGCTAAGTAGAGGCCAAAAAATACATAGTTTGAGTACTTCATGCATGAACCGGCACATGGACATGAAGCATAAGTTGCAGTGGGAAGCTCAGTGTGCTACAATGCGGCCTAGCCGGCCGGGCCAACCACCGTCTGCCATATCTTGTGCATCCGCGGCCTCTTCATCCTCTGTGACTGGGGGGACAGCAGTCACACCTGTTTTGGGGCGCAGACCTGCCACCTCTTTACCCGCAACAGCCAGCGTGATTGGCAGGTCATCATTTTCTTTGGAGGTGGTAACACCAGCTGGTCTTGAGCGCTGTTCGACATCGATAGCACCACCTTTGGATCAAGGCAACCTAACATGTCCGCCTGCATCTTCCTCACAGACCGGCAGTTTGCCGGGGACACCCTTATCAACCCCGTCTAAGCACAATAGCCAGCCCTCGGTCCCTCAGATGTGGACAAGTAAAAGACCATTTCCTCCTAGCCATGAGAAAGCTAAGAGGTTGAATTTCACCATCTGCAAGCTCTTGGCTACAGAAATGCTGCCTTTCCGCCTGGTGGACACAGAGGATTTTCGAGACCTTATGTCCGTCGCAGTGCCCCAGTACCAGATGCCCAGTCGGCACTACTTCTCAAAGAAAGGTGTGCCTGCGCTCCACCAGCATGTCGCACACAACATCACCGCTTCTTTGAGAAACTCTGTGTGTGACAGGGTGCATTTCACCACAGACACTTGGACGAGTAGGCATGGACAGGGGCGTTACATGTCGCTGACTGGGCACTGGGTAACTATGGTGACAGCAGGACAAGGGGCTGCTGTCCAAGTCTTGTCGTCCCCACGAGTTGTGCGTCAATCCTCTTTATGTCAAAGTTCCTCCACTGCTTCTGCCTCCTCAACCTCCTCTCGGTCTTCCACCTGCACCCAAAGCCTGTCTGGTCATGCCACAAGCTTTCTAACTGCGCAGAAGGGATCCTGCACACCTCCTTACTATGCTGGCAGTAGGGCTCAACGTCATCAGGCGGTTTTTACATTGAAATGTCTGGGAAATGTGAGTCACACAGCTGAGGAGTTGTGGTCAGCTCTGGAGAACCAATTTCATGAATGGTTGTCTCCACTGGACCTGCAACCAGGGAAGGCCGTGTGCGACAATGCTGAAAACCTGGGTGCGGCCCTTCGCCGGGGCAATGTCACACACGTGCCTTGTATGGCTCACGTGTTGAACCTGGTTGTCCAGCAATTTTTAGCCCACTATCCCAGACTAGATGGCCTTCTGCAGAGGGCACGGTCGCTGTGTGCTCACTTCCGCCGTTCGCATCCCGCAGCTCAGCGACTTACATCTCTACAGAAGTCGTTGGGCCTGCCACTTCACCGGCTAAAATGCGATGTGCCTACCCGGTGGAATTCAACTCTGCACATGTTGCAGCGACTGTGGCAGCACCGACAAGCCCTGGTGCAATACGTTCTGACGTATAGCCTGGGCCAACGAGATTCAGAGGTGGGGCAAATCACGCTGGAGGAGTGGTCTCAGATCAGGGACCTATGCACCCTTCTGCACAGTTTTGAAATGGCGACGAAGATGTTTAGTGCTGACGATGCCATTATCAGCATGACTATTCCGGTGATTTACATGCTGGAGCACATGTTAAACAGAATTCGGAGTCAGGTGGTGGCACAAGAGGAGGTGGAGGAAGTAGAGGAGGAGGAGTTGTATGCGGAAGGGCTAACATCTGCAAGGTCCAGCACCAAGGCGGCAGGCATGTGAGGGTGGGGGAGATGATTTTACCAGGGCGCATGGTAGCAGCCAAACTAGTGAGGAAGGTGCAGGAGCCCAGGAAGAAGTGGAGGACGAACTGATGGAAGACTCATCAGATGAGGGAGACCTTGATCACATTTCTGTTGTGCGAGGTTGGGGGGAGAGGACAGAGGAAGGAAGCATGATTGTTACCTCGCCACCAACACAACAGGGACTTGGTGCTCCTGGATGCGCAACACACATGAGTGCCTTCTTGCTGCACTACCTGCAACATGACCCTCGAATTGTGAGAATTAGAAATAATCCTGACTACTGGGTTGCCACACTGTTAGATCCCCGGTACAAAAGTAAATTTGCAGAAATTATTCCTGCCATAGAAAGGGATGCACGCATGCAGGAGTATCAGCAGAGACTGTTGCAGAATCTTACATGTGCTTTTCCACAAAATACCAGTGGTGCACGTAGTGAATCTCACAGTTCCAACTTGCCAACCGTGGGACCGTCAAGTGTTCAGCACTCAAACCGTAACAGAACCACAGTATCTGCTGGTAACATCAATTTTGCGGAATCATTTCACCACTTTTTTAGCCCATCCTTTGCAAGGCCACAGGAGACAAGAAGTCTGACACATAGTCAACGCCTAGAGACAATGGTACAGGAGTATCTCCAAGTAAACATTGAAGCCACGACTGTGTCACTGGACCCTTGCTCTTTTTGGGCTTCCAATCTGGATAAATGGCCGGAGCTAGCCACTTACGCCTTGGAGATCTTGTCATGCCCCGCAGCCAGCGTTCTGTCTGAACGTGTGTTCAGCGCTGCTGGTGGTGTGCTGACAGATAAGCGCACGCGGCTCTCCACTGATAATGTAGACAGACTCACGTTCATAAAGATGAACAAATCATGGATCCGAAACGACTTTTCTACCCCTGTGTCATCCTGGGGAGAGTAAAAGCTTGATGATTGGTTAAAATCACCCTACCAACCGTTTTAAGCTTTCAAATTACTAATCATGTTTATCTGTATCTTGACTGGAAAATAATTTGGGCTTTGTAGCAGTGTGCAGCACTGATCCTATTAGGCCATCTATAATAAGCTTCACCAGATTTAAAATTAAAAATAATTTTTAGCTGCATCTAGCCCGGAAAATAATTTTGGGGCTCCGAGATGCGCAAGACACATAAGTGCCTTCTTGCTGCACTACCTGCAGCATGACCCTCATATTGTCAGAATTCGAAGTAATCATGACTACTGGGTTGCCACACTCTTAGATCCCCCAAACTTTTCGATCAACCTTTTCATTTTAATAAAGACCAAAAAAATGGTCATTTTTGAAATTATAAGCATTAGCAGGTTGTTAGAAACTGAAATCAAACAGTTTTCAACTCAAAACTTTATTCTAGGTGATGTTACATTTTCACATAGGACCCCTTGTTCGAAAGGAGCTTCTGAACTCTCTAGTCCATTGAATTTGTCAGGTTTTGGATGGTTTCTGCTTCAATTGTTTTGCATGAGGACAGAATACCCTCCCAGAGCTGTTGCTTAGATGTGAACTGCCTCCCGCCATCATAGACACTCCTTTTAATGATGCTCCAAAGGTTCTGAATGGGGTAGAGGTCAGGGGAGCATGGGGGTCACACCATAAGTTTGTCCCCTTTTATGCCCATATCAGCCAGAGATGCAGATGTTTTATGTGCAGCATGAGATGGTGCATTATCATGCAGAAAAATGATCTTGCTGTGAAATACACGGTTCTTCTTCTTGAACCATGGCAGGAAGTGCTGTTTGAGAAAATCCACATACATTATGGAGTTCATCTTTAGCGCCTTCAGGGATCCTAAAGGGGCCGACAATCTCTCTCCCCATGATTCCAGCCCAAAACATTACTCCACCTCCTCCTTGTTGGCGCTGTAGCCGTGTTTGCGTGGGGTGTCCATCAACCAGCCATCCTCCACTCCATTCATCTGGACCATCGAGCGCTGCACGGCACTCATCCGTGAACAAAACAGTTTTGAAATCAGTCTTCATGTAATGTTTGGCCCACTGGAGCCGTTTCTGCTTGTGTGAAGTGGATAGAGGAGGTCGACAGGGTGGCGTATGCACAGCTGCAAACCTCTGAAGGACCCTGCATCTTGTTGTTCGGGGGACGTTGGAGGCACAAGCAGCTTCAAAAACTTGTCTGCTGCTATGACAAGGCTTTTTTGCCGCTGCTCTTTCAACCTGACGTAATTGCCTGTAGGAAAGAGTCCTCAATTTGCCCTTATCAGCACGCACACGTGTGTACTGTGAATCAGCTACATACTTCTTGATTGCCAAGACACTTCATCCTGATCATCGCACAATGTTGATTGTAGTCATGCCTTGACCTAAACACTCCACAATTTGTTGCTTCTCAGCAGCCGACACATCCTTTTTCTTTCCCATTTTGGCAGAAAATGTAGGCTGCTTAATAATGTGAGAGAGCCTTCGTAAGTAGTCTTGCCTTTCATTGGACACACCTGCCAAACTAATTAGCACAGGTGTCTGCAATTGCTTACAGTGATATAAAGAGCCCTGACACACATCACCATCAATGAGTTTAACTGACAAACAAACAAATTCTTCCCTTATCACTCCTAAACACTTTTTGCATAATAATTTGGAACGCGGTGTACATGTGCTTTTCCACAAAACACCAGTGGTTCACGTAGTGAATCTTACAGTTCTAACTTGCCAACCGTGGTCTGTATGGAATTGTTCAATAAAGGGCCCAAAATTAAGATAACATAGATGGGAGAGGTCTCTATGAATAGGAATTCCTACGTATTTGATACCCTGTGAGGGCCAGGCAAAGGGAAAGTTGGACTGGATGGAATCCTATATGGATTTAGGGAGGGAGACATCGAGGGCCTCAGACTTCGCTGCATTGATTTTAAAATTTTACCATGTAACAAAGTGATCTATTTCAGCCATAACAGCAGGGATGGATATATGTGATTGAGTGATATATACTAGGACATCATCAGCAAATAGAGAGCACTTGTACTCGGTGCCTCCCACCTCAATCCACCTAATATTGGGGTTATGGCGAATTGATGAGAGCAGGTGCTCCGTCACTAGGATGTATAAGAGAGGGGACAGAGGACATCCCTGCCTTGTCCCATTGGTGATTGTGAAAGGTGATGAAAATGTTCTGACGCACCCCCTGGGCCTTGGGACACGGACCCTTTTTGGTGGATGCTGGTGGTTGTAGTCTTCGTGGCGGCGATCCGGTTCCGTGGCTCAGGGCGGTCAAACCAGTGGCGGAACTATTTATGTGGTTTTGATGTTTAAATGTCCGACTACGCCACCCGTGGATTGCGGTCAGAGTGAACCGCCGCTACAGGGCAGACCGCTAAGGCTGGTGTTGTGGGTGCAGCAGAGCGTAGCATAACTCCCCACGGGAGGAGTATAGCCTCAGGGCAGTGTATGCGGAGGATGGGGGTGATGGTGTAGGGCAGCAGCAGTAACGACACGGAGTCAGTGATGCAGTTCAGGGCCTTTACTCACAGTTCTTATTATCCAGACCACGTCTGCAGGTAACGGCTGCCCACGTCGTACTGTGCTCACCAGGTGAGGGGCTCAGACAACTCCCAGATAACTTTGGAGCGCTTCACAGGACCCCCTTTGTGTGTCCTTTGTCTGGCCTTTCTTACCAACACTTCTGTCCGGCTGCCTCGGGCCTCCTCTTGGTAAACTTGGCGCCAGTTTCCCTGACCCTATGTGGTGCCTTCCTAGCGGGTGGAGCAAGGGGCTGCGCCACATAAAATGTCAGAGCCTCCGGTTTCTAGCTGAGGGTCGTTTCCTGCCTCCACTAGTTCGGGGACCGGTCTCCCCCTTTGGCCTGACCCCTCCACGCAGGTGGATTCGGGCGTGCGGTGGCGACTCGCCCGTCCGCACCCCTGGGATCCCTTCATTCCTCGTTCCTGGAGCCTTCTCCGCTCCTCTTCCTTCCTTCTCCCTCTTGCAGGCCTGGGCCTCCGTTACTAGGCCCGCCTCCGGAGCAGAGCTCATGCAGAGCCCCTGCTCCCTGCCACTTCTGCTCAGACTTCTCTGCACTGAACTAAGATGGTGCCCACCTTTTATACTCCCTTCTCAATGCACCCAGGAACTGCTTCCTCCCTGCTCCTGCACTACAGGGTTCCCCTTCCTCAGTGTTCCCTCCCCCCACTCCAGCCAGGGACAGGGACTGTCGTGCCCATCTCAGGGGCATATTGGTCGCCCTGCCCCACGGCAATGTGGTGTAATGCATGCAGGTGTCGGGTCCTGATCCACACTCCATCCTTATCTGAGAGTGAGATATCACACCTCTGGGTGAGGTGCAATACGTCTGTAGCAACCGAGCCCTCGGTGCTACAGTTCCATTTATCTTCAGCCTAGGTGACGTATTGTGATACAGGGCCGTGATTTTGGCTATAAAAGGGTCCCCTAGACCCCTACCCCAAGCTTTTTAAGAGAATCATATATGGCGTGCCAGGAGACTCTATGGAATGCTTTCTCAGCATCCAACGAGAGTATCTACTTACAAATTTTTAACTGCATCTAGCCCAGGAAATACTTTGTGCCTAGTAGCAGTGTCTGCTAGTCAGCGGATTATCCCGGCTGTTAAGCAAGCTACACCACCTGTAGTTTGGACACTTAATTTTTTCAAAGGAAATGCTTCGGGACCACGGGATACTCAGTGAAGAGCATCAGGAGGCACCCCAAGGCATAGGGGCTGGGACTGGCACTAGGATGCCTTGCGGTGGACAGCCGAGCTCGATCCTTATAAAAGCTTTTTAACTGCAGCAGCTTTAGTGGATGCTACTGGAGCTGGAATTACGCGGCTGCTGGCATGAGACTTGCCCTCCAATAGATCCTTGTAAATGGATTTAAAGTGTATTCATTCAAATTAGAGGGACAATTTAAATTAAAAAGCTTAGAGCTGCCTCCACCACAGGGGGGCTCTCTCGACCCACCAGCGGACAGGCACCAGTATTGGGAGAGGGGGGCTGGCCGTCAGGGTTCACCGCGGCTCTGGCACAAACCCGGCGACACGGAGGTGGCACGGGCAGGAGCGGACTGGCCGTCTCGGCTTCTCACTTTTTGGATTTTAGAAGGGCATGACATGCCTATATCTGTGTCTCCCCCTCCTTTTACTCCTCCACCTCTTTTCTTTTCGCATGACTATATGTACTTGTCACTTTTCCATGTGTTAGTTGTGTCTTCTGAGCAGTTTGTCAGCTTTTGGACACCTTTGAAGGTGTTTTCTATGTGTTTCTATGTGTTTTTGTTTGCCTGCCATTGGTTTTAACGGTGTTCGAAGGTGTTCGACGAACAGTTCGACGAACAGTTCGGCGAACACACGGGTGTTCGACGAACCGAACCGAACTCGAACACTACGGGGGTGGCTCAACACTACTTTTCAGTACATATGTTCATTCTTTTTGACGTTTGTACAGCTTTTTTTTTTTAGAATAGACATTTATCATCAATCCACCTGCTCTGAGCACAATGTTATGGAGTTCCCAGTATGTATACCATGCAAATAAGGTGAATGACACAGAATCAATATAATTGGTATAACATTTTTTAATGTAATCATATATATATATATATATATATATATATATATATATATATATATATATATAAATAAGGTCATGTGACCTAAACGTTGGCCCATTGCACACAGACGTTTGCTGATGATTGTTGTAATAAACTTCTAACTTTCGGCTTATATTGGAGAGCCTGGTTTCCTCTCTATCTCTACTTTCCAGAGCGTCCTCAAAATCTCCTCACAGAAAAGAGTGAAGGAGGTTCATCCGAAAATCGTCATGTGCAGGAGCAGTTTCTTCTTCAGTGTCTCAATAATATCACAGAAAGAAGACCGCTATTTCCTTGATCATCATCTGAGAACTCAGTACTGGTACGATGTTTCCCAAAGCTGATGGTAAACTAAAGAAAAGACAGAACAGAAGTAAAGGTGAATTATTTTTTTTTAGCATTTGAAATGAATGCAGATGTAATCTATATGTTCTCTCTTACCTGGGCTGACGTACAAGATGGACTCTTCTAGTGTCACTGCCAAACTCTTAACTTCTTCCTTGAACATTTAAGATGTTCCACTGAATTTTAGAAGGAAGCAGTGTTTGCGACACAGGGGGCACCGAAGGTTGGAGTTGAGCCAGGTAGAGATGCAACCCTGATGGAAACAATGATTGCATGGTAGCACTGTGACTTCCTCTCCGGTCTCATAATCCGTCATGCAGATGACACACGACTCCTCCTGAGATGTTACAGCTCTTGTTGGGAGGTTCCTAATTAGCTGAGCTCGCCAAGTCTGCTGCCTTTCCTGCAGATTATATTGTGCAGGTGGTGATGGTGGCCGCATCTGTGGCGGAGGCGTCATCACTCCCATTCCCTGCTGCTGAAAGATGATGTTGAACAGACGGTTTGCCTGCAGTAATTGTACAGGAGATCCACTTGCAGCTGGAGACTCCCTGAGTCTACGGCTGGGCAGAACGGGAAATGGCCGTCTGAATTCAAACTCAGTGGCGGTGTCTGAGGATCCACTGTCATCCCTTCTGCTCTCTGATGTTTCTCTGGAGGGCTCTGCAGGGACCGGTCTAAGCGGAGAGCGGCTTCTTTCCCTGCTCTCTTGTCCTCTTTGCCGGAGAGGAGTTCTGGCTTCTCTGCCTCTCGCAGTGACAGCAGTGGCGTCTGTTCTGTGTCCACCAGTAGTAATTGGTCTTCTCTGATCCCTTTGAGAAGATCTCAATTGATGGACAATCATAGCTTGACCTATAAAGAAATACAATTTACTATAAATATGCAAATGTTTATAAAAATACACTTTCGAGCCAAACGGAGTGAACCTGCTGTTGCTTTGGGGTTTAGGGAGAGGAGAAAAAATTGATTAATGTTTGGGCTAAATAAACCTGCTCAGTGGATCCCCTCTCTACAGACATCACAGAGCAGGGGTGGAACCAGACTGCGACTAACACAGCCCCCAAGGACTATGAATGGGAAGGTGGAGGATGCACTGAGTGTACTGAAACCGCTTACCCCAGGGAAATATCCTCCCTGAAAAGATCCTATAAGGTGGGAATATTCTCTCACTTACCCTGATTTTCTGGTCGGCTCATCCAAGTCTCGTTGTCAGCAATAAGCTGATGCAGCTCCCTGGAAGTCATGGTTCAGTTTCCCGGGGCTGAGATGGTAGAGTGATAGAAAATGAGAACTAAGTTCTCTGATGGCACGGATGTTATGGTGCCAAAATATCAATAAGAAGCTGTAGAAGTAAAGCATTAGATGTATGAAACAAACTAGCTCGCACTTCCAAAACCAAGGTAGAGTCTCAGCGAAAACTTCAACTCTGAAAATGGCGCTGATGTCACCGAGTGCATAGATTGTATAACCTCACAGCATTCTATGTCACTGTGACATCACATGTGAGAGCAACAACGCGCTGTCATGATGGCCGACTGTCCAATCTGTTATATACATATTATAAAATGTTATATTATTATATATTATAATAGACATTGTGAAAAAATATATATTATTACTAACCATCTAACACTCTTAAGGTGTGTATATGTGTCTAAAGCATAGGAGATATATATATACATCTTATGAATATCAGATGCCTTGGAATAATAATCTCATACTTACCTTCCAGACCCCCAGTACTGCTGCTGTCAGTTTCCCCCGCCGACCTCCTGGCTTCTCCTTCCCGCAGGGGCCATTGGGTGACCACTGCAGCTAATCAGTTAATACATATTTCCCATTCATATGTTTAATGTGATGTAAAATAAACACTTTTAGAAAAGAAAACAGATAAATAAGATTTTCAGAATACGGCATGTACTAAGGTGGATACTCATGGTATGATATGCAGAGAGAGGAATACTGGGAGGACACTGAACATGTTAGTCCACCTGCTTAACCCTCAGGATAATTCTTATCAGGTCATATAGGGGTGTACATAGAAATCCACAGACCCCATAGCAAAGATCCGAAATGGGACCTCTTATTGGCCCCTGGCTGCCATTAAGTAACCCAGTGGTGGTCACAGAGACCCCCTGTCTAGCTGCTTAGATACCATAGTTGCTGGTCACTATGGAAGCTAAGGGGTTAAACTGATGTAATCAGAGCTAACTTGAATTGCAGCAATTACAAATGGCTGTCTGCTGTGTAAAACAGCCGGCACCCACTGGGTATGGAGTGGGCTGAGCATGTGAGTTTGCCCCTTATACACCATCATAACTTATGCTGTATATATACGATATAAACAGGGGATGGGGCTATTCGGCACTAGGCTCCTCCTGTTCATGGGCTCCATAGCGGTCATGTGGCCTGCCAAAATTGGCTGTATGCTACTGAGGTCATACATATAATATGGAAAAAAAAAATCATACAAGGTAAAAAATTGAAATTCATATCAGAAATAGTCCAGTTCTTTAGTGCCCATTCACATTAAAGGAAAATCATCTGAATTGATTGAATTTTGTGGGACAGGTCCATAATCCTCCCATGGAAAGCACATGCATGCTCGGCTGAATGAGGCATACATGAGTATAGGAGCAGTGAGGGAGAGAAGAGAGGAAGGGAGAAGACGGTGATTGGTGAGTATCTTAATCTGCCTACATCACATAGATATTTAGGATGGATTAGGGAAACGTTAGCTTGGAGCGCTTCTTTCTCCAATAAGTTTTATTGATTTTTATAAACAAAGAAAAATATACAAACAATGAACAGAGAACGCAAAAGTGTAGACAAATTATAGATGAAAGTTACCATAAAAGTGAGTGATGAAAATGTTCAGCATGTGAAAAAGTGGAAATAATAGGAGTGGTAGAGATGCGGAGAAGGTTGGGACTGCTTGTCTCCCATCTAGACAGATTTTGATAAGGTATATGGGGCTCTATTACCCTAATCAAGATCTCAAGTAGGGGAATGACACCTTTGCTCTCACCCAGGTTCACCTGTCATGCCAGGTGTTGGTGCAAAACAGAGGGAAAAGGGAAAGGGAGCCCAGACACTAGGGAAAGGGGGAAGTGGAGACCTCATGGTCTGGTCTAGCGTCACCCTGTCTCAACTACCATCCCTATAATGCCTCTTCAGCAATCGCCGCACGCGTGCCTTGCCCTACTTTCCCTGGCGTATGGCTATGGCTAGGGATGGAAGGAGATGAGCATTAGTCAACCTCCACTAAATACTATAGACAACAAGGGAAGACAAAACAGGGGGAAATTACTTAGCTTTAGATGACTCCAAATATGCACACGGCCTCAAACTCCAGAGAGGACGAAGAACTGCTCCTGCTTAGCCTCACAAGTAGAAATGAATATAGCCAGCGACTTCCTCTCAGACACACCAGGTATATATACACCCAGGCCAGAGAGATAATTAGCAAGAGAGAGGTAGCCGCTCGGTTCTAAAGACAGCCTCTTATTTAAGAAGCTGTCTGCAATGCCAAACGTAGAGATCTCCTGCAACCCACTGCAGGGCGACTGCCTGTCACCTCTGACACAGCCGTGACATCACCAGAGGGAAACAGTTGATAACATAATTGAGAGAATAGAGGAACAGGAGGTAGGATTGATGTATTCAGACTGAAGAGTCCACCTGGCGAAACCAAATTTAGCAAAAACATTTTCAAACTGCATCCATCTGTGAGATTAATTTGATAAGGATTGGATTACTGCTATGCAAGAGCTAGGTGTGAGAACCTGTCCAGTTCAGATTTATGTGAATGATAAAAATGGTAGAAATGTTTCTTAAAGGGAACTTTCACCCCCTGTGAGATTTGAGACCTCTAATATGGGCATACAGGTTATAGAAAAATAAATCTATACATACCTGTATGGCCCATAGTAGAGTTCTGAATGCAGAGAAATGTAGTTTTATAAAATCTGTTTTCACATGCTTGGCGTCCCCCGGAAGGCAAGAAATCCCCGCCTATATCTTTAGTTAGCCCAGAAATCTCCGCCTATCTGCTTATTTAGCATGTTCCCCCATCCCCTGCGCATCACAGGGCCCTGTGACGTGCACTGGTGTAACTCATTTCCCGCGCATGCGCAATGCGACGCTCACATCAGGAGCATTTTGTTTCTCCCGGCCCCGTTTGTCTCTGCACTATTCCATAGTGTTCTAAATATGGACACACAGACCAAATACTAATGTCACACTGATGCAAAATGCTGATGACACTGGAACTATTATTGTCCACTTAAACGTTCAAACATGGACTTGTGAATGAAAAATATCAGATATTATAGCTGAGAGTTTCTCATTAATCATATACCAAGAGATCTGTCCTTTTCACTTCCTAGAAATCAGGTACTGGTTTTCTCCAGGCTAAGGCATCTGTGCTGGTTAGTGATGAGCGAGCATACTCGCAAGTACTCGGTACTCGCCTGAGCATCTCAGTACTCGAGATGCTCGAAGCTCGCCGAGTACTTCCGGGATGCTCGGGCGGATGCTGGGGTCCCCTCTCTGCATGTTTGGCGCTCTTTAGAGCGCCATTCAACATGCAGGAATTGTCTGCCCCACACTGCAATGCTGCAGCCATGTTAGTTGTGGCATTACATTGATTGGCTGGCCGCATAGCCTCATCAGGTCTATACCAGACCTAGCGCCGCCGTGCTGATCAGTCTACTCTGCAATCAGACAGTGTAGGGAGAGGTGCTGCTGAGCTAGGGAGAGATTTGGTTGTTTATTAGTTAGTGTAGGTATTCCACAAGATTCTCTACACATATTCATCTGAACTAACAGTCCTTCTGAGGACTAATCCAGCTGCAGAGATACCAGTGCTAGACAGGCAGGCAGGGTATATAGCAGACTGCAGTGCATATAGCAAGAGGATCCATTTCAGTTCTGTCTGCTGGTGCTTTTACAGATATTATATTTGTAGAAATAGCCCCACGTATCAGGGGCCAGGAATATATTTTTTTATCTTTATCTGATTGTTTGCTTAAGGCTGTGTGCCCACGATGTGTTTTTTATGTGTTTCCGCAGGGCAAAAATGCTGCAGAAATGCTTAAAAAACGCATGGTAGAAGGCCTGCCATGTTGCCTAATGATAATTTGCATGTGCTTTGCACATGCTGCGGAAATTTCTGCTGCGGGTTATCATTGCGGAAAAAAACGCAGCACTACCAATTATTTTGCGGAAGCGCTGCGTTTTCGCTGCCATTGACTGGCATTGGAACCCTTGGATTCCGCATCACTGGATCTGTACATGCGGAATCCAAGCGTTTCAAAGTGCGGATGGTACCCGGGTCTGGATGAGAGGAGACTCTCATCCGGACCCGGGTACCATAGAAACTGTAAAAAAAAGAATAAAATCAAAAATAAATATGATACTTACCTTCTTATGGCCCCTGGTGTGCTTGTCTTCGCTTGCCGGCAGATCGCGGTGGACGGAAGGACCTGCACTGACGTCATTTAGTCTTGTGACGGCAGGTCCTTCAGTCTACCGCGAGCTGCCGGCAAGCCAGGACGGAGCGAATAAAGACTGCGCTGGCCATCAGAAGGTAAGTATATATATATTTTTTTCTTTTTTACCATTCTTTAAGGTCACACTATATAAATCCATGACGTTTGCTTGGATTTATATAGTGTGACCAAGTTGTCAAGCACTTTCCAAGTGATGCTAAAATCGCTTGGAAAGCGCTTGTCAACCCACATGCTGAAATGCATGTGAAGAACGCTTCACATCCGCTTGTCCCTGGCAGGAAAAACGCATGTACAATCCGCATGCGTTTTTTCTGCCAGGGAGATGCAGAAATGCTCAGGAAAAAATCCGGAGCATTTCTGCATCGTGGGCACATAGCCTAAAAACCAATCCAGAGAACACCGTTTTTCTGCGCCATTTGCTTGTTGGCACTGCAGAATACAGCCAGGTCCTTTCCATATTACAGCGCTAAAAATCCAGCTATTGAAAACTGTGGTTTGTCTGTCACATGGATCACATATAATTGCCCTCAACAAAGCAGTTACTGGGAAAGCCCACCTAACCACGGACACGTGGACAAGTGCTTGTGGGCAGGGATGATACAGCTCTCTGACGGCACACTGGGTTAACATAGTGGAAGCCGGGACCCAGTCAGACCTTGGGACGGAACACATCCTGCCGATGCCGAGGATTGCGGGCCCTAGATCAATCAGGGTTGCCCCCACAGTCTACAGCTCCTGCACCTCATCTTCCTCAGCCTCCTCCTCCTCTTCAGCCTCCATCTCCGAAATGACCACATCAGTCACAAGCTGGAAGCACTGCAGCACTGCCTCAGCCAAGCGGCAACAGGCTGTGCTGAAGCTAATATGCTTAGGTGACAAACGTGGAATGAACTGGCTCTCGTCACCTTGGAGGTCCTGGCCTGCCCTGCCGCTAGCGTTTTGTCAGGGCTGGATTGGGCCAGACTTCTCAACACCACTGAATGATAGCAGTGTAACATAAACTCAAATCCAGTTTCTTTTTTGTGAGGTGTATTCCTATGCACCTTTTCACACCCAGACATGGGTATATGCATCCTGATTTTGGCTATTTGCTCTTGTCCTCCTCCTTCTCCTCATCCTCATCCTCCACCACCATATCACCTGGGTGACGTGGTCTGTGATGCAACACCCACATATTTTTTTTAAAGGGTGTTTATGATGCCTGTAAAAAATTTTTTTTTATACAGTATGTTCATGTATACCCCCAGGGGTAAATGTTTGTCAGCCCATACACTTAGTGCATGGGCGTTACATGTATAGGAGACCCGCTCCTTTCTAATGGTAAACATTTTTTTATGAGGTCCTCCTCCACGTCTTTTCCAAGGTGCATTGGAATGCCTCCCAATTTTTGGCAACCCTTGCATTCATTGCATAGGTCAACACTATGGGAGACCCACTTCCTAATAATGGGAACATTTTTTCATGAGGCCCTCTACGTCATTTCCAAGGGGCATTGGAGTGCCTCCAAATTTTTGGCAGCCCTTGCATTCACTGCATAGGCCAACACTATGGGAGTCCCACTTACTAATAATGGGAACATTGTTTTCAGGAAGCCATCTGACCTCCACCTCTCTTGTACGGGGCATTGGAGTGCCTCCAAATTGTTGGCATCCCTTGCATTCACTTCATAGGCAAACACAATAGGAGACCCACTTCTTAATAATGGGAACATTTTTTTTCAGGAGGCCCTCCTCTACGTCTCTTCCAAGGGGCATTGGAGTAGGTCCAAATTTTTGGCAGCCCTTGCATTTACTGCATACGCAATAACAGTATAGGAGACCCACTCTTTAGTAATGGGAACAACAAAGCATAGCCAGCCGCTGGCCCTTTAAGAATAGTAAAGGCCGCCTGATGGCCCTATAAAAATAGGCTTTGTGACTTTCAGAGTCCCTCCTTTATAAATGAAGCAGGATGTGTCTGATCATTTCTCACACACCACATGGCCAGATAAGGTTGTAAAATGTTAAAATGACATTGCCTGGTGAATGCATTTGTCACGGTTGAAAGCAATGCAAAAGTGCAAAAATGCATCAAAAACGCTACGTGTGAACATAGCCCAAGGTGTGGAGGAGTATTTTTGTTTTTGGTTATGTATTTTGCCTTATATACAAGTCATTACCCTGGAAAGGATGTTCCTTTACATATTTCCCAGGAAAATCCATTTTGGTTTCATTTTTGTATGTTTTATTGTGAGTCCGTAAAAGTGGCGTAATACCTCTGACAACATTGTTCACAGCAGTGACCTGGGAGTCAGAAATGCTTCCAGGGGTCTTCCCCATGCTGTTCCCATGTCATTTGAGCACTGTTCCCATCGATTTGGGCAATTTTTAAGCCCTGTGCAGACCGCCGGTGGGAGCCACCTGAATAATGATTGAGATTCTCGTAGACTTACAGTACATTGGTCTCGTTGCTCGGGTCGAGCACCCGAGTATTCCACTGTGCTCGACCCGAGCAACGAGCACCCGAGCATTTTAGTGCTCGCCCATCACTAGTGTTGATGCGTTGATGGGCATGGGGGACATGGGAGACATAACTGGACAGCTGTCTAAGGTGTATAGGCACAAGGCAGTTTAGGAGTTAAGGATAAAGATGTTACAAGATATTACATGAAATGTTACATTTTTTGCTGATCACTAATGGTTCACATAAACCTAAAATCTTCAGTCTTAACTTTTTCTTAAGACATTATTGTAAAGTCTATGAGAAGATATGATGGGTTCAAAGAACTTCTGGAATTTTAACAAGTGCAGAAGACAATTTTTGAGATGGGGATGGATAAATAAATAACATATCACCAATTATAAGAAGAGATCCTACTTTTTGGGGGTCGTGTTTTACTATAATCAATTGTCTATTCCATCTGGAATGGAAGTTGTGCCTTGATTTTGTCAGAGATAATCTGGGGAGGCAAAACCATGGGGGGTCACACAAACCTCCACTTTTGGTACCCTGACTGCTGTTAGGTGCTGTGATGAAATCCTTGGAGCCATTGTCAGACAATACACCGGTGCAGTGGCCCTGGGTTTCTCCTGGTACAGGACAATATCCATCCTCATGTGATCAGACTGTGGAGACAGTTTCTGAATGAGGAAGACATTTATGCCTTTGACTGGCCCTCATGTTTCCCAGAGCTGAATCCTTTTGAGATCCGGTGGTTTGTTCTGTATCAGGCATCCAACAAAGTCAAGTAACATTACAAACTATGCAGGAGCTCACCGATGCCCTGATAACCCAGAATACCGCCCGTTGTCTCATCAGGAGCATGCCCGACATTGTCAGGAGTGCTACAGGCACGTGGGGTCATACTTTTATTTTTCACGTCACTGTAAATACTTCTATACCATCCTTTGTTATTATTCTGTACGTCAAAAGATATCATAAGCAGAGAATGGGAAGATAAACAGCAAAACAAATAATTATTAAAACAAATCCAATGGAAATATTTATTTTTTATTTATTTAATTTTTAGTTCTTCAAACTCGAATTGTCTTCTTTCTTTTCTCACTTTATGCAGAGAAGTTTTGCTACAAGAAGCAGACGTTCCACGGGTAAGTCCTTACTGATACAACGCTGTTACAATGCCTTATACCAATGTTCCCAGCCGGCAGCTCTCTGCTGGCGTCAGAACTGCAACTCCTAGAATGGCATAAATAGCCATAGATTGGGCAAAACTGGCCGACACATCCACTGGTAAAACTCCAGAATAGTAATTTACAGGACTGACCGGAATGAAACAAGGATACTGATAGATGATGATGAATGGGTGAAGCTGCAGAAGAGACGATGTAGGACGGGGCGTTGCTTTGCCCGCTGTCAAGTTCTTCAAAAGTTGAACCATTTCGTCTCCAGATATGTTACTCCAGTTCCTGTAGTCCTTGACTGGGGTAACACTTCTGAAGGGGCACACGTAGACGCACACCACTCATCAGATATGCCAAGTTCATTAAGTGTTGTGCACCTCTTAATGAAAAGCATTCATGAATAAGATTTGCCGATTTATTTAAGACTGGGGCCTGAAAAAGCACTCACAAAATGATTAAAATCATTTTCCTAGTCATTTCTATGGATAGAATATTTATGCACCTAAAGTGGCATAATTCTTGATGAATTTGCCCGTCAGGCTTCCACAAGCACAGTAGTGCCTTAGTTTTGCAACTTTTGGTGGATCCAGCCAGGAGTGGAGTAAAAATGCTAAAATTCGCAACATTTTTGTGCTACTTTGAATTGCGACCAAAATTTTGCAACGTTTCAAAGTGTTGAACACTAGAAAACTGTTGAAAACAACTTGATGAGTCGGGCCCTATATCTCCAGCAGTGGCAGTAAATAAATGGAGCAATGAATGGAGTAATGAAGCTTGTGCAAAACTATATCCCTCCATTCAAATGGAACAGAAAAAAACACAGAGGCGCTCTATGTGTGAACCAGCTTGGAGGTCCAGAAATCCAGCGTTCTGGAATTGCTCACCTGGGATACTTGTGCTAACCATGTGTGAAGCCCAGCTGTGCTTGGTATCACAAATCCTAGAAGGGTGTATTGATGGATTCCTCCTCAAGAGGCCCCCATAACCATTCACACATCTCCACCTTCCACCTCAGACCACGAGAGGGAGCCCGTTAGCGATATAAAAGGGAAGGTGGAGCTAGGCAGCAGTTAGTTTGAGTCAGAGTCTAGTTCAGTCTGGTTTAGCCGTGAGTCCAGTACAGCCTGAGAGGAGTTACCTCAGAGGACAAAAGCCTGTTCCAGCTCCTGCAATTGCTAGCCTGCAGTGGAGCTTATCCAGATCAAGACTCCATGTAGCTCAGAGAGGTGAGCTTCAGGTGTGCCAGCGCCATAAGATCGGTGAAGCGCGGCAAGCTGCCATTAGTGTGAGTAGCCTAGAGAGGGCCCGAGTAGGCCGAAAGAGAGTAGAGAGTTAGTTCATAGGGGGCAGAGGAGCTTAACTAGCTCACCCCGAAGAAGCAGTTACCGGACACCGGGTCCGAAGCTTACCGGGATCTCCATGACCCAGTAAGATAAACCGGAATCCCTGGAGAACTACAAGTCCCATGCTGATTCGTACCAGAGCCAGGAGACCCATAGGCCCCGTAGGTCGGGAGCGTGCACTCCAAGAGAAGGCCCTACCACAAGGACAGCCAGCGCAGGACAGAGACAAAGTTAGGCCTTGCTCCAGGCAGGTCAGAAACTTACTACGCAGAGTCAAGAAGCAGGAGGCCCAAAACCCGCTCATTGGGGAGGATCCGGACATACACCCTTCACCCTACAGTGCTCCGGGGAGTGCTTGAATTTCCATCAGTAAAAGGTACTGAAGTGACTATTGTGTCTGTCCCTGTTCTTGCTCCGACTCGGCTGAGTCTCCTTGTCCTGCATACCCCGTCCGTACCCTGCCCTGAGGCCTAGCTCCACCTGTGGGGAGCCATACCATCCAGCTGCCTTATCACTGGCCTCAGTGGACTGCGCAGCGCTGGTGAATATCATCAGAAACCATAGGTGGCGTCACGAACTTTTATAAACTTGATATCTATCAACGCCTTTTTAAAGAGAGACCCCAGAATACGGGCCCGGAAGCCGACCACCGCGACCTCCTTAAGGCTAAAGGCCCGGGTAACCGAGTCATCCCCCATGCCCTGGGCTAGTCACATGCACAACACTGCATGAAATGTGAACTGAAAACACTCAAAGCTGCGGCACCGACCTCCTGTCCCAATTGCCAGAGAAGGAAGCAAAGGATAATCCAGGAAGGAGGAAGAAATGCAGTTTCTCCAGGCGCTGCCACAAAGGATGACGAGCCAGATGGTAAGTAAGATTTTTCTATTGTTTTGTAATGGTAACAAGACTACACATTTCTGGGATGATTCAATTCAAATGGGACACTCTAGAGCCCCATGTTTTAAACTGTGGAGGTCCCAGTGTGGGATACCCAGTGGTCAGCAAGTATTTACTTTTTCGGTCGAAAGGTGATAACTTGCAGCCTTTGTAGCATATCTTTAAATGATTATTCTCATTTCTTCTTCAGAAGCGCGCTGCTCCCCTGTCTTCCTACTTTCTGCTCGGCAGGGCAAAGTGCGCTCCGGACTGACTGACATTTTGGAGAAGCATCATAGATGCGCAATTGGCCCAAACTTAGTTCCCATGCCGCTATATGAAGCATCGGAGGATCACAGAAGTACTCAAGCTGGTTGGATTCACTCATCTGGCCAACTTCAGAGCAGCACTTGTAAGCTCTACAGCAAAGAGCTTGTAACTGTTGCGCTTCTCGCCTTGGAGAATGACCACCGAAATGAAATGGAAAAGACAGAAAATCATCTTTCCAGGTAATGCACTAATGTATGTTTTTCTTTATATTAAGCCATGTTTCCACATATTCAATATAATAAAATCTCATTCTCACTCTATGAATGTTCATGTGCAGGAAAAAAACTGAGTAAAACTCTCTTCTTTATTAATTCCGGCATCTTTTTGACTTGCTACATATGAAAATAGTAGAAGATAAATATATAAGACTAATGCAGAAGACGACAGTCCAATGGGAACAGATATTGTGCCTTTATAGAAACAAATGTGCGGCCTTTGCAGTTGTCACCAAATTGATGCAATGTATCCTTATTCATAAAACAAAGATGTCTCTGCCGGGTTCTCAAAATTCTATTTATTGATTTATATAGCTCTGTTTCTAACAATCCAAACAATACAATAACTGCAAATATACAGCGAGTATAATAACAAAAAAGAAGCAAGACAAAAATATATCTCATACCCTACCATAATTATTTATAAATGTAAAGCAAAATTGCATAATAAATATAGGGTACTTAGTGAACTGTTTTTGATCAAAAAAAGTATACAAGCCGTCCCACCAGCGTCCCACCCTATATTTATTATGCAATTTTGCTTTACATTTATAAATAATTATGGTAGGGTATGAGATATATTTTTGTCTTGCTTCTTTTTTGCTAGTGTGAACATGCCTCTGTTTCTTGTATGTCTGCCATCTTAGACCTCAGTTCACATTGTCTGGTTTTTTGACTTGTTTGCATTCTGTGCAATTTAAGGGTGTGGCATGCCCTTTGTTGAGCTGATTGGTATATATGTAGCTTACCACGGGCCTAGGTGGTCTGGAGTTGGGACCCGGTCCTATTTGTCTACCCTTTTATATGCATTACTTCAACTTTGATATACAGTAAGGTTTTTAATATAGGCAGTATAGGTACCGTCCCAATTTAGGGTCACCTTGCCGCTGGTGGGACGGCTTGTATACTTTTTTTGATCAAAAATAGTTCACTAAGTACCCTATATTTATTATGCAATTTTGCTTTACATTTATAAATAATTATGGTAGGGTATGAGATATATTTTTGTCTTGCTTCTTTTTTGCTAGTGTGAACATGCCTCTGTTTCTTGTATGTCTGCCATCTTAGACCTCAGTTCACATTGTCTGGTTTTTTGACTTGTTTGCATTCTGTGCAATTTAAGGGTGTGGCATGCCCTTTGTTGAGCTGATTGGTATATATGTAGCTTACCACGGGCCTAGGTGGTCTGGAGTTGGGACCCGGTCCTATTTGTCTACCCTTTTATATGCATTACTTCAACTTTGATATACAGTAAGGTTTTTAATATAGGCAGTATAGGTACCGTCCCAATTTAGGGTCACCTTGCCGCTGGTGGGACGGCTTGTATACTTTTTTTGATCAAAAATAGTTCACTAAGTACCCTATATTTATTATGCAATTTTGCTTTACATTTATAAATAATTATGGTAGGGTATGAGATATATTTTTGTCTTGCTTCTTTTTTGCTAGTGTGAACATGCCTCTGTTTCTTGTATGTCTGCCATCTTAGACCTCAGTTCACATTGTCTGGTTTTTTGACTTGTTTGCATTCTGTGCAATTTAAGGGTGTGGCATGCCCTTTGTTGAGCTGATTGGTATATATGTAGCTTACCACGGGCCTAGGTGGTCTGGAGTTGGGACCCGGTCCTATTTGTCTACCCTTTTATATGCATTACTTCAACTTTGATATACAGTAAGGTTTTTAATATAGGCAGTATAGGTACCGTCCCAATTTAGGGTCACCTTGCCGCTGGTGGGACGGCTTGTATACTTTTTTTGATCAAAAATAGTTCACTAAGTACCCTATATTTATTATGCAATTTTGCTTTACATTTATAAATAATTATGGTAGGGTATGAGATATATTTTTGTCTTGCTTCTTTTTTGCTAGTGTGAACATGCCTCTGTTTCTTGTATGTCTGCCATCTTAGACCTCAGTTCACATTGTCTGGTTTTTTGACTTGTTTGCATTCTGTGCAATTTAAGGGTGTGGCATGCCCTTTGTTGAGCTGATTGGTATATATGTAGCTTACCACGGGCCTAGGTGGTCTGGAGTTGGGACCCGGTCCTATTTGTCTACCCTTTTATATGCATTACTTCAACTTTGATATACAGTAAGGTTTTTAATATAGGCAGTATAGGTACCGTCCCAATTTAGGGTCACCTTGCCGCTGGTGGGACGGCTTGTATACTTTTTTTGATCAAAAATAGTTCACTAAGTACCCTATATTTATTATGCAATTTTGCTTTACATTTATAAATAATTATGGTAGGGTATGAGATATATTTTTGTCTTGCTTCTTTTTTGCTAGTGTGAACATGCCTCTGTTTCTTGTATGTCTGCCATCTTAGACCTCAGTTCACATTGTCTGGTTTTTTGACTTGTTTGCATTCTGTGCAATTTAAGGGTGTGGCATGCCCTTTGTTGAGCTGATTGGTATATATGTAGCTTACCACGGGCCTAGGTGGTCTGGAGTTGGGACCCGGTCCTATTTGTCTACCCTTTTATATGCATTACTTCAACTTTGATATACAGTAAGGTTTTTAATATAGGCAGTATAGGTACCGTCCCAATTTAGGGTCACCTTGCCGCTGGTGGGACGGCTTGTATACTTTTTTTGATCAAAAATAGTTCACTAAGTACCCTATATTTATTATGCAATTTTGCTTTACATTTATAAATAATTATGGTAGGGTATGAGATATATTTTTGTCTTGCTTCTTTTTTGCTAGTGTGAACATGCCTCTGTTTCTTGTATGTCTGCCATCTTAGACCTCAGTTCACATTGTCTGGTTTTTTGACTTGTTTGCATTCTGTGCAATTTAAGGGTGTGGCATGCCCTTTGTTGAGCTGATTGGTATATATGTAGCTTACCACGGGCCTAGGTGGTCTGGAGTTGGGACCCGGTCCTATTTGTCTACCCTTTTATATGCATTACTTCAACTTTGATATACAGTAAGGTTTTTAATATAGGCAGTATAGGTACCGTCCCAATTTAGGGTCACCTTGCCGCTGGTGGGACGGCTTGTATACTTTTTTTGATCAAAAATAGTTCACTAAGTACCCTATATTTATTATGCAATTTTGCTTTACATTTATAAATAATTATGGTAGGGTATGAGATATATTTTTGTCTTGCTTCTTTTTTGCTAGTGTGAACATGCCTCTGTTTCTTGTATGTCTGCCATCTTAGACCTCAGTTCACATTGTCTAGCGAGTATAATAAGTATTGAACGTTTCACCAATGTTCTACATAAATATGTTTTGAATGGTGCTATTGACATGAAATTCTCACCAGATTTCAGTAAAAACCCATCCAATCCACACAGGCAAAGAAATGAAACCATAAATGTCCATAAATGAAATCATGTGTAATAATGAAGATGACACAGGGAAAAAGTATTGAACAAGCTTCCTGAAATGTATTTAATACTTCATACAAAAGCCTTTGGTGGTGATGACAGCTTTAAGACGCCTTCCGTATGGAGAAACTAGTCGCATGCATTGCTCAGGAGTGATTTTGGCCAATTCTTCTACACAAGCACTCTTCAAATCCTGAAGGTTCGGTGGGCTCCTTCTATGAATTTTGAACTTTAGTTCCTTCTATAAATTATGCAATTTTTACCAAATGTGGCAATACACCATATGTGGTTGTACACTAGAGTTTGAGCACACGGCAGGGATCGGATGAGTAGAAGCGCCACTTGGGTTTTAGAATGCAGATTCTGTTTGAATAGATTGAGGGTGCCATTAGCCGAGCCCCTGAGGTGTAAGATCAGCAGAAACCCCCACAAGTGACCCCATATTGGAAACTTTACTGCTTAAGGAATTCATCAAGGGGTGTAGTGAGTATTTTGAACCTACAGATGCCTCACAGAATATTATAACATTGGAATGTGGAAATTTCACATTTTAGTTGTTAAAATGTAATTTTTTTTTATTAGCTACAAATGTGTCAGTTACATGAGGGTTAGTAGGTGAAACTGGACCCCAAAATTTATTCTGCAATTTCTCCCGAATATGGTGATGCTCTATATGTTGTCAGAAACTACTGTTTAGCCTCACGTCATGGCTGAGAAGGAAGGAGCGCTATTTGGATTTGAACCACAGATTTTGCTAGAACAATTTTCGGGAAACATTTGCAGAGCCGTTAAGGTGCCAGAACAGCAGAAAACCTCCAAAAGAGACCCCATTGCAGAATTTGGACCTCTCAATGAATTCATCTACGGCTCAAGTGACTATTTTGTAACATCCACGCCATAGTTTTTTGGGGGGAGAATTGCAACTATGCCAGCTCAGTGCCCACACATTGTGCCCAGTTGGTGTTTCTGGGGAAAACCCGTAAAATGTTAAGTGCGCTCTTCCCGCTACAATAATGCCAAAAATGTAGCCTCCTACTGTAGTTTAGGCACAGTGGGGCTCAGAAGGAGGGGGTATTTGGGAGCGTATATTTCACTGTATTTTATTTGAGGGGTGGGAGCCATGTTGCTTTTCCAGAGTCTTTCTTCTACCAGTAACATGGGAACCCTCTACATTTCCAGTGACAGATGGCAGATCTGAGTGGGGGCAGGTTTTGTGCAGGAAAAGTTAGGGTTTTTTTGGTAACATTTTGGAGTACAAAATATTTTTTGATCACTTTCAGTATGGTGGGAACACATTCTTGTGTTCTACGCTGAGCATTTATAACAGGGTTTCTGAGTAAATCTCACAAAAATGCGATTCAAACGAAATCCCCAGAGGAACCATCCATCATAATGAGGCAGATGGAGACACTTTGGACTCTGTTTGCCGTCTATTCCGGTGGTATCCATCTTTTTTGGCGTGCACAAAACTGTGGTCGCCCACACTTGTGCGCTAAAAAGATGCATAAAATAATGTGACACCACTGTAACAGACACCAGAGTCCAAAGTGCCTCCATCTGCCTCTTTATAGTGAGTGGTTCCATTGGGAGTTTTGTCTGAATCGTGTTTTGTCTGAATCGCGTTTTCTCTGATTTACATAGAAACTCCAATGTAAGCGCTCAACAGAGAGCGCAGGATAAATGTGAATCGAGCCATATTCCAATTTTTGGGATGTAGAATGAACAAATAGACAGTAGTACAAGAACAGTTTTTATTTTTATTTTTGCGCTGCTCATCGTGCGGTATAAATTAATCTACGGGTCAGTGCAATTACAGCGATACCAGATTTATATAGTTTTTTATGTTTTGCTGCTGTCACGCAGTAAAAATGATTGTTTATAAAAAATTTTTTTTTTTTGTCGCCATATTGTGAGAGCTATAATTTCTTTATCTTTTGACGAACAGAGCTGTATGAGGGCTTATTTTTCACAACGAGTTGAAGATTTTTTTGGTACCATTTTGGTTTACATAACAATTTTTGATTGCTTTTTACTAAGATTTTTCAGACACAGAATGAATAAAAAACAGCAATTCAGCTATTGTTTTTATACTGGACATTCTTTTGCACCGTTCACCATGCGGTAAAAGTGATAAGACTGATTTATTCTTCTGGCCTGTATGACTGTATGATTACAGTGATATCAGATTCATATGACCCCCTGATTCATTTGCTGCTTTGGGGTAACTTTGTTTCTCCTATTTTCCCTTGTCCATCTCTTCTTAAGGGTATTATATAGACCTGTTTACCTATCAAAATATATTTGTTTAATTCACCTTATGGACATCTATGGCATACAGTATATGTTCCATATGCATTTCATGTCCCTTTTGATCAGGGATATTCACTGAGTATACATATTTTTGTACGGTTTGTACCTTTCTCTACGTGACCCCAGGTGTTCATGTCACTTATATTGATTGTCTATCATTATTGCTTGGGGATATTTTAGCACACTTTTTATTGTTATATTTTTTAATAATTTGTGTAATATTTATTATCCCCCACACATTTTTTGGTACACCACTGCACTTATTTTGCACGTATTCATTGTTAGTGCTTATGGCATTTATGTTCAATATTATTGCTATTATTATTGTAACAGGTTAACCCTTTTTATTTTTCACTTTTTTATGTATCTCTTAGTACACTAGTGCACTTGCTCCGCACTTATTCACCCACAGTGCTTATGGTATTATGTCTAATGTAGCACCCTGAGGATTCGGCTGCTACAGGAGTATTGCACCTCAACCCAGAGGTGTGATATTCCACTCCCGGGTAAGGAAGGAGTGTGGAACTGAGCTCAGATAGACTGCATGCACTACATACATCCCATTCCAGAGGAGCAGGCCGACGGCACTCCCACTTAGAAATGTGCAGGTGCGACCGAGCCTGTTCCTGGCTGGAGTGGGAGGGGGGAGGAACATCCCATGTAGTGTAGGGGCAGATAGGGGGAGCAGTCTGGGTAGTGATAGGAGCTCATTGGGTGCTGGTCACCTGAGCTCACACATAGAGGGTGTATATAAGGTGGGCACCATCAAAGATCAGGGTCAGACGCAGAGGACAAGTCAGATGCAGAGAGTCAGAAGGAGAGAACAAGTCTTCTGCAGAGGAAGTCAGCCTGCAGCAAGGGAGCAGAGCAGACCTGAGCCTGAAGAGTGAGAGAGTGGAGTACAGAAAGACCCAGAGGGGGATAAAGAAGGGACCCAAGAACCCAAATCAGATCACCGGGTGAGGAGTCAGCAGAAGGGTACCGGAACCCAAGCTGGTGGGGGTAAAGACATTCCCCAGCCAGAGACCGGAGACCGTGGGCAGTGTCTGTCACGGTCACCCACTACATTCACCCTGAAGGCACACCACACGGAGGGTCAGGGAACCTGAGGCCAAAGGTTGCCCAACAGAAGGCCCGAGGGAGCTGGATTTAGGTGAATCACTGGTGGGGACGGCTGAAGAGAGGACAGAGAGAGAGAGAGCTCAGGGCCACGCTCCGGACTTGTTTGGGGGTTGGCCGGATCCAGGACCTGGTGGTCGCAGCACGGCTCGGGTGGTCACTTGGAGCTAGAGTGACCCGTATAACAACTGCAGTAAGTAAAGACCCTTAACTGCACAACCCGAGTCTGTCATCATTACCGGCTGCACCGCACCACCACAACCCCCATCCTCTGCGCCTGTCCCCTCTGAGGCTATACCCTTCCCGTTGGGGGTTATCCCACCAAGCTGCGCACCCACCATCAGCCTCAGCGGACCCAGCAGCAGCGGCGGCCACAGTGACCGCATCACAACGGGTGGCGTAGTCGACAAAACGAACTTTAATAACATCAGTAAAGACTGCCACATAACACTGAGCTTGACGCCCTGGGCACGGGACCGGGTCACAGCCGCTCGGAGACTACAACCCCCCATCTGATCCGGTGCCGGGTATTCCCCTCAAAAAGGAATATGTCCCAGGGGGCGCGTCAACTTTGGCGTAGTCGGCAGGATTACGTGCCCGCAACACCCGGGTACTGCGTGCCTGAAGAAAAGTGCAAGTTTACCTCAGAAAGAAGTCTCCCGCCGGTTCCGGAGGGTCCACGCCATCGGACTCCATCACCAGTCGTTTCCCGCCGATTGTCCGCCATTTCCAGCTTGTTCCCGCCATCTGCAGAGTTTCCCGCCACTGGGAAGCGATTCCCGCCAAAACCGCAGATTTCCCGCCTTGGAAGAGCAGCGGACGCCATTATGGGCGTGCCAAAGGAGGGCAAGAGGCCACATCCCATCGTGGGCCGGGACAGAAAATGGCGCCAAAAGTGGAAACCGCCCCCACCAACAGAGACTGTGATGCTGGAGGTGTCTGTCAGCGTGAAAGAACTCCCCCTGGAGCTGACAGTCACCGAGTTGCCCCGGGACCGCCCTCGAAGTAGGAGGAGACGAAAGAAAAGAGAAAAGATGGGTGTCGCCTGGAGCAGTGGAGAACGAGCGCACCCGGAGGCAAGAGGTCTAATGAGGAGTAGCGGAGAAGCTCACCCGGAGTTGAGGAGAGAAAGAGTGGACCCGGGAATGGAGCGGCAGCAGAGCAGCACCGGCCCGCTGGCCAGGAGCCTGCTGGAGGAAGAAGGAGGAGAGCAGAGCAGCACCGGCCCGCTGGCCAGGAGCCTGCCGGAAGCAGAGCAGAGCAGCACCGACCCGATGGTCAGGAGCCTGCTGGAGTCAACAACCCCGCTAGGCTTAGCGGAGATCCTGGCGCAGCTTCCCCGAGATCGGGAGTGCGCGCGGAGTGCCCTGGAGGGCCTCGCGGGAAGGATGGCCCGAGTGCAGAGG
This sequence comes from Phyllobates terribilis, assembly GCF_046119375.1. Classification (NCBI taxonomy): domain Eukaryota; kingdom Metazoa; phylum Chordata; class Amphibia; order Anura; family Dendrobatidae; genus Phyllobates; species Phyllobates terribilis. The sequence continues at coordinate 4,509,793 of NW_027362884.1, forward strand.
GAGATCCTGGCGGAGTGGGGCCGGGAGATGGCCCAGCAAGCTGGAACCTGTCCACCTAACCCGCTCCCTTGGAAGAAGACATCGACTGCCTCTGCGGATGACGCGGGAGGACCCAAGGCCGGAGACGGCGCAGAAGAGGGAGCGAGACGCATGGCAGCAGGTAAGGGGGATGCCTATACCCCATACCGGAAGACCGCTTACCTGCCCCAGCTCCCCGTCGCAGAGCCCGAAGGTCCCCCGGCCGTACCCGAGACCGCCATGACACCGCCACCGACTAGGCCCCGACCGGAAGCCGCCGTCGCGACCCCGATGACGTCACGCATCGTGACCCGGAGCGTGGCGCCGGAAGAGGAGCCTCCGGCCTGGTCACAGGGCCTAGCATTTCCGGGCGCCGCATCCAAAGCAGAGCCATCTACCTCCGCGGAGCCTCCGGCCTGGTCGCAAGGCCAGGTAACCCAGGGCGCCGCCGTCCTAACGGTGCCCTTCACCTTCCAGGTGCCCCAGGCCTGGCCGCAAGGCCTGGGCAACCCGGGCGCCACCACCACCGCGCCCGCGCCCGTAATACCTAGGGTGCCACATCTGGGAGAGGACCCCTTCAGCCAGCTAACGTGGCCGGACGGTCGGCCTTTCATCTGGCCCGAAGGATTCTTGGAGCTGGAGCGGCAGAAGCAACTAGGTCCCCTGTGTGAGCCCCTAATCCCGGCTCCGAAGCCCGTGACTCGGGTCTCGCCTCCACTCGAGGAAGCCCAGTTCGTGTGGGACCCCACGGGAGAAGATTTGATGGGGTTCACCGGAGAGACTCGGGCAGCTGCAGCAGCGCGCACAGAGTGTTGCCGTCAACAGCTGGCAGAGTTCAAGAGAGAGCGGGAGGAGAGGCAGGCCAAAGAGCAATGGGCCCAGACCCGCAGCGCGGAGCAAAAGAGTCGGACCAGAAGGGACCCCCGTGCAGCAGATCGTCCCCGTACCATCGGGACGGTAATAAAGTTTAATGCGCAGCATGGGTGGGGCTTCATAAGGGACCGGAACACCATGGGTGACGTCTTCGTTACACGACGGGACGTCGAGTCCCACCTGCCAGAGGGTCACAAAGGCCGTGACCTCTACGTCGGTGACGAGGTAACGTTCACCCGGCACAAGTGTGCCAAGGGACCTTACGCCCTCCACGTGCATCGCTTGACGGAGGAGGAGTTGCGGTGCGAGGAGGAGGAGCAAGAGGACCCGGACGGGTCTGAAGAAACCACCAGCCGTAAGATAAGAGCAGGAGGCAGACGCCGTTGAGTGCGGCAGAGCAGGAGACTGTATATAGTTGCCTGTCGGGGCACAGTGAATCGAAACTGAAACTGGAACTGTTGTTGCTGCTAAAATAGTCCCCGTTGGGACCAGCGAACTGTTACCTGTAACCCTTTCCATACCAGGCTGAGGACTGTGAGCAGCCATCCCTTTCCCTTTACCTGGCCGGGGACTGAGAACGGCCAAAATTTCCCTGTACATAGTTGCGCTTGCTAAAGCGCCCCCTACCGGTTTTATTTGGGAAACTGTTTTACAAAAGACTGTCGCACTCTACCTGGTCACGAGTTGCACGGTGACCAGAGGAACAGAAGAGAGAAAGAGACGACGAGAATGTTGTTTACCTGAAAAAGTTTATATATATATTTATATAGTATTTCGTATAATATTTAATATGTTTTACATGTTTATAAAAATGTTGTATGTTTTGGTGTTTTTTGTCTTTGCAGCCCGAGGACGTGCTGTGATTTACCAGGGGGGAATGTAGCACCCTGAGGATTCGGCTGCTACAGGAGTATTGCACCTCAACCCAGAGGTGTGATATTCCACTCCCGGGTAAGGAAGGAGTGTGGAACTGAGCTCAGATAGACTGCATGCACTACATACATCCCATTCCAGAGGAGCAGGCCGACGGCACTCCCACTTAGAAATGTGCAGGTGCGACCGAGCCTGTTCCTGGCTGGAGTGGGAGGGGGAAGGAACATCCCATGTAGTGTAGGGGCAGATAGGGGGAGCAGTCTGGGTAGTGATAGGAGCTCATTGGGTGCTGGTCACCTGAGCTCACACATAGAGGGTGTATATAAGGTGGGCACCATCAAAGATCAGGGTCAGACGCAGAGGACAAGTCAGATGCAGAGAGTCAGAAGGAGAGAACAAGTCTTCTGCAGAGGAAGTCAGCCTGCAGCAAGGGAGCAGAGCAGACCTGAGCCTGAAGAGTGAGAGAGTGGAGTACAGAAAGACCCAGAGGGGGATAAAGAAGGGACCCAAGAACCCAAATCAGATCACCGGGTGAGGAGTCAGCAGAAGGGTACCGGAACCCAAGCTGGTGGGGGTAAAGACATTCCCCAGCCAGAGACCGGAGACCGTGGGCAGTGTCTGTCACGGTCACCCACTACATTCACCCTGAAGGCACACCACACGGAGGGTCAGGGAACCTGAGGCCAAAGGTTGCCCAACAGAAGGCCCGAGGGAGCTGGATTTAGGTGAATCACTGGTGGGGACGGCTGAAGAGAGGACAGAGAGAGAGAGAGCTCAGGGCCACGCTCCGGACTTGTTTGGGGGTTGGCCGGATCCAGGACCTGGTGGTCGCAGCACGGCTCGGGTGGTCACTTGGAGCTAGAGTGACCCGTATAACAACTGCAGTAAGTAAAGACCCTTAACTGCACAACCCGAGTCTGTCATCATTACCGGCTGCACCGCACCACCACAACCCCCATCCTCTGCGCCTGTCCCCTCTGAGGCTATACCCTTCCCGTTGGGGGTTATCCCACCAAGCTGCGCACCCACCATCAGCCTCAGCGGACCCAGCAGCAGCGGCGGCCACAGTGACCGCATCACAACGGGTGGCGTAGTCGACAAAACGAACTTTAATAACATCAGTAAAGACTGCCACATAACACTGAGCTTGACGCCCTGGGCACGGGACCGGGTCACAGCCGCTCGGAGACTACAACCCCCCATCTGATCCGGTGCCGGGTATTCCCCTCAAAAAGGAATATGTCCCAGGGGGCGCGTCATCTAACATCATTGCTGTCATTAGTAATAGGTTATTTCATCCATCCTCTCTCTTGTAGCTTCTAATTCCATCTGAGTTATATACCAGGTTCAAGCGTTTATTAGGATTACTATGTATTATGTATTACGTTTTCCACCTCCATTACACACGATGTGATATGAGTCCTGTCCAATAGCGATCCGGGCTCCCCCATTTTTTGTACACCTAGCGGTATTTGCTAGCCGCACACTTTACTTACTTCCTTTCCTTGGGCTTGTGCGCATGCGCATTCATGGCACTCAGTGTCTTCCGGCCTTGCGCACTCGGAACAGTGTGCATGCCACGTATGCGTTCCAAGCGCACAATCCCGAAGTCACCTTTTACATCTATGAGTTACTGAGGAATGCTTCATGTGCCGCCTTCCACCCATGGCAATAATTGGATATAAGGCTAAAAACTTTGATTAATGGCTGTATATATAAGGAACACTGTCCCCTCCCTAGTTAACGCCCCTTGGAAGATGCACTGGCGAAACGGCGTTGTCGGGGGTGCATACACATGTAGATCTGACTACTAACAGTAAGTTCTAAGTGACAACTCCTTTCAAATCAGTACTACCGGGATTCAAAGCCTCCAAGCATTGCACTGTGCACTTTACGACGGGCTAGTCCCTATAATCTGTGTTTTATTTGATTCATGTTTACTGTTTAATGCCAATAGACTTCTCCATGGAAAACCTTGATTTATTAGGCTTCTTTTCTCCAGCACAATGCACCTTAGACGTGGGGTTATATATCTGCGTGGTTTAATTAGTGATCACCTGGAGTCATAGCTTATTTTCAAATAGCATTAGGCTCATCTATATGTGGATTGGTTAACGGTTTCCCTTCCCTGCTATGTTTATATGTTGTTTTATTGATTTTAGCATTATCAAATTAATAGAATAGAGTGTGTTCTTAAACCACTGGTAAAGATTACACCCAGCTACATTCAGGACACAACAGACCTACTGAATAAACTAGCAGCAATAGGTCCTCTACCAGAAGGAACCATCCTGGCCACCATGGATGAGGAATCTTTGTATTCTAACATCCCACATCAGGCCTGCAAAATCTTCATAGAAAATACAGGAATTGTTGCTGATTCTGTGGTCAAACTTACAGAATTCATCCTCACCCACAATTACATTGAATTTGATAACAACATATATCTACAGGAAACTGGTACAGCGATGGGAAGTAAAATGGATCCACAGTACGCAAATCTTTTCATGGCCAAGCTTGAAAGTGACTTTTTGTCCTCATGCCCCATCAGGCCTCTGGCCTACTATCGTTTCATTGACGATATTTTAATCATCTGGACGGGGTCTGAGCAACAGCTGAAGACGTTCCATGAACACTTTAATCGATTTCATCCCACCATCAACCTAACACTCAACTACTCCTGTACTGAAATTAACTTTTTGGACACCATCATCAAGCTACAGAACAATGAAATAGAGACATCCTTGTACAGGAAACCAATCGACCGTCCTACATACCTTAAATTGTTTACAGACAAGCCGTCAGATACAATCGGATATGTTCCAACCCTATGGATAGAGACAAACACCTTCTTGGTCTCAGACCTTTTGAATCAGGGCCACCATCCAAGAACAATTGAGAACCAGATTACAAGAGCCACCAGAATACCAAGGAATCACCTCCTACATTACAAAACCAAACAAGAAAGCAACCGGGTGCCTCTAGTAGTCACCTACAATTCAAATCTGGAGGCGCTAAGGAGAGCTACACGGAAACTACAACCCTTACTACAAAAAGATGCCCGATTACAATCCATATTTCCAGACCCCCCACTTCTGTGTTTCAGGCAGCCCCCAAATCTAAGAAGCATCATTGTCAGAAGCTTTCTGTCATCTCCTCCAGCTACAGGTACCTTTCCTTGCAACCAGAAAAAATGTAAAACCTGTCCGTTTATAATGACCACAGACAAGATGATGATACCCAACTCACATCAGGACTATAAGATCCCAGGTACGTTCAGCTGTATCACATCTAACGTAGTGTACTTAATTATATGTACCAAATGTCCAGCTGGGGGTCTTTATGTAGGGGAGACAGGGCAAAAACTTAGGACAAGAATGAATCATCATCGCCACACAATAAAGGAAAAAAGAATAGATCTACCTGTAGCCAAGCATTTTTGTTCCCCTGATCATAGCATAAAAGACATGAAATTACTGGTATTAAAAGGTCATTTCAAATCTCAAAGAGAAAGAAGAATCTCAGAATATAAACTAATGGTGACCTTTAACACTTTCAGAGCAGGAATGAATGTGTCGCATGGATTTATGTCATTTTACATCAACTAAGGAATGTGCCCCTCAGACTTGTGAGGCCATCATAACACTAGACCTAGTCACAGGACAATAAAACCTTCACACTCCTTATCTATTAACTGCTAAAATATTTATAGCCAGAACTGTTTATCTCTCCCATAATAACTCTGCTTTCCGTCACCTGTTGCATCTATTGCATTATTTCTGTGTCTTATTGTGAATAAATATGTGACTCTTCAGATTTTGTGGTATATTAGCCTGATGAAGAGACCTGAGTAGTCTCAAAAGCTTGCAATTTGTTACTATCTTTTCAGTTAGCCATTAAAAGGAATCAACCACTGAAGACTCTCAAATGAAAGCATTATCAAATAAATTTCTGATGTTTTATTTCTGCGCATATTTCTATTCTGTGTCTATAATTTGATTTTAATATTGCAGCTGTGGGATTATATTTATTGTTGAAGTGGTATGCAGTGACTTACCTGGGACACTTGTGTTAATTGCTATATTCTAACTGAGACAAAACCGTGTATCAATAAAGGATATTTATTACACACAAGTCTACAGTTCATATACTACTAATGACCACACTAACACAGTGCACACTAATAACAATAGCAGACAGTACTAATATACGATTAATTCCCAATTACCTAATTATACTTCCCACCCACTTGAGCTAAAAACATACATACATTAATACTAATATCCCACCCGTCTATCACTACACTATCCCTATGGAGAAAAAGGGGTTACAAGCAGTGATCAGTAGACACTCAGCCAGATATCCTCATCATGGTGTCCATCGAGTTTTACCTGAAGTGTCTTTTGCGATGTCTTTGTGTTAGTTTTTTGCTGCGTTTTCACTGCAAAATCAGTTTATATATAAAATAGTGGCGACTTCCAAGCAGAAGCTTCTAGAAGAAAAGACCAATCGCTTCTTTTAGCCGCTTCATAGATTTTGAAGCCTGAAGAAGTTAAAAGAAGTGACAACAGACGGATCATATGCACAGCAAGTCCTTTTGACTTTTCAGTACATATGTTCATTCTTTTTGACGTTTGTACAGCTTTTTTTTTTTAGAATAGACATTTATCATCAATCCACCTGCTCTGTGCACAATGTTATGGAGTTCCCAGTATGCATACCATGTAAATAAGGCGAAAGACACAGAATCAATATAATTGGTATAACATTTTTTAATGTATATACATATATATATTATGAACAAGGTTATGTGAGCTAAACGTTGGCCCATTGCACACAGACGTTTGCTGATGATTGTTGTAATAAACTTCTAACTTTCGGCTTATATTGGAGAGCCTGGTTTCCTCTCTATCTCTACTTTCCAGAGCGTCCTCAAAATCCCCTCACAGAAAAGAGAGAAGGGGGTTCATCCGAAAATCGTCATGTGCAGGAGCAGTTTCTTCTTCAGCGTCTCAATAATATCACAGAAAGAAGACCGCTATTTCATTGATCCTCATCTGAGAACTCAGTACTGGTACGATGTTTCCCAAAGCTGATGGTAAACTAAAGAAAAGACAGAACAGAAGTAAAGGTGAATTATTTTTTTCAGCATTTGAAATGAATGCAGATGTAATCTATATGTTCTCTCTTACCTGGGCTGACGTACAAGATGGACTCTTCTAGTGTCACTGACAAACTCTTAACTTCTTCCTTGAACATTTAAGATGTTCCACTGAATTTTAGAAGGAAGCAGTGTTTGCGACACAGGGGGCAGCGAAGGTTGGAGTTGAGCCAGGTAGAGATGCAACCCTGATGGAAACAATGATTGCATGGTAGCACTGTGACTCCCTCTCCGGTCTCATAATCCGTCATGCAGATGACACACGACTCCTCCTGACATGTTACAGTTCTTGTTGGGAGGTTCCTAATTTGCTGAGCTCGCCAAGTCTGCTGCCTTTCCTGCAGATTATATTGTGCAGGTGGTGATGGTGGCCGCATCTGTGGCGGAGGCGTCATCACTCCCATTCCCTGCTGCTGAAAGATGACGTTGAACAGACGGTTTGCCTGCAGTAATTGTACAGGAGATCCACTTGCAGCTGGAGACTCCCTGAGTCTGCGGCTGGGCAGAACGGGAAATGGCCGTCTGAATTCAAACTCAGTGGCGGTGTCTGAGGATCCACTGTCATCCCTTCTGCTCTCTGATGTTTCTCTGGAGGGCTCTGCAGGGACCGGTCTAAGCGGAGAGCGGCTTCTTTCCCTGCTCTCTTGTCCTCTTTGCCGGAGAGGAGTTCTGGCTTCTCTGCCTCTCGCAGTGACAGCAGTGGCGTCTGTTCTGTGTCCACCAGTAGTAATTAGTCTTCTCTGATCCCTTTGAGAAGATCTCAATTGATGGACAATCATAGCTTGACCTATAAAGAAATAAAATGTACTATAAATATGCAAAAGTTTATAAAAAAACACTTTCGAGCCAAACGGAGTGAACCTGCTGTTGCTTTGGAGTTTAGGGAGAGGAGAAAAAATTGATTAATGTTTGGGCTAAATAAACCTGCTCAGTGGATCCCCTCTCTACAGACATCACAGAGCAGGGGTGGAACCAGACTGCGACTAACACAGCCCCCAAGGACTATGAATGGGAAGGTGGAGGATGCACTGAGTGCACTGAAACCGCTTACCCCAGGGAAATCTCCTCCCAGAAAAGATCCTATAAGGTGGGAATATTCTCTCACTTACCCTGATTTTCTGGTCGGCTCATCCAAGTCTCGCTGTCAGCAATAAGCTGATGCAGCTCCCTGGAAGTCATGGTTCAGTTTCCCGGGGCTGAGATGGTAGAGTGATAGAAAATGAGAACTAAGTTCTCTGATGGCACGGATGTTATGGTGCCAAAATATCAATAAGAAGCTGTAGAAGTAAAGCACTAGATGTATGAAACAAACTAGCTCGCACTTCCAAAACCAAGGTAGAGTCTCAGCGAAAACTTCAACTCTGAAAATGGCGCTGATGTCACCGAGTGCAGAGATTGTATAACCTCACAGCATTCTATGTCACTGTGACATCACATGTGAGACCAACAACGCACTGTCATGATGGCCGGCTGTCCAATCTGTTATATACATATTCTAAAATGTTATATTATTATATATTATAATACACATTGTAAAAAAATATTATATTATATTATTATTAACCATCTAACACTCTTAAGGTGTGTATATGTGTCTAAAGCATAGGAGATATATATATACATCTTATGAATATCAGATGCCTTGGAATAATAATCTCATACTCACCTTTCAGACCCCCAGAACTGCTGCTGTCAGTGTCCCCGCCGACCTCCTGGCTTCTCCTTCTCGCAGTGGCCATTGTGTGACCACTGCAGCTAATCAGTTAATACATATTTCCCATTCATATGTTTCATGTTGATGTAAAATAAACACTTTTAGAAAAGAAAACAGATAAATAAGATTTTCAAAATACGGCATGTACTAAGGTGGATACTCATGGTATGATATGCAGAGAGAGGAATACTGGGAGGACACAGAACATGTTAGTCCACCTGCTTAACCCTCAGGATAATTCTTATTAGGTCATATAGGGGTGTACATAGAAATCCACAGACCCCATAGCAAAGATTCGAAATGGGACCTCTTATTGGCCCCTGGCTGCCATTAAGCAACCCAGTGGTGGTCACAGAGACCCCCTGTCTAGCTGCTTAGGTACCATAATTGCTGGTCACTATGGAAGCTAAGGGGTTAAACAGCTGCAATCAGAGCTAGCTTGAATTGCAGCAATTACGAGTGGCTGTCTGCTGTGTAAAACAGCCGGCACCCACTGGGTATGGAGTGGGCTCAGCATGTGAGTCTACTCCTTATAAGCCATCATAACTTATAATGTACATATACGCTATAAGCATTCGGCACTAGGCTCCTCCTGTTCATGGGCCCCATAGCGTTCATGTGGTCCAGCTCTTTAGTGCCCATTCACATTAAAGGAAAATCATCTGAATTGACTGAATTTTGTGGGACAGGCCCATTATCCTCCCATGGAAAGCACATGCATGCTCGGCTGAATCAGGCATACATGAGTATAGGAGCAGTGAGGGAGAGAAGAGAGGAAGGGAGAAGACGGTGATTGGTGAGTATCTTAATCTGCCTCCATCACATAGATATTTAGGATGGATTAGGGAATCGTTAGCTTGGAGCGCTTCTTTCTCCAATAAGTTTTTATTGATTTTTCTAAACAAAGAAAAATATACAAACAATGAACAGAGAACGCAAAAGTGTAGACAAATTATAGATGAAAGTTACCATAAAAGTGAGTGATGAAAACATCCAGCATGTGAAAAAGTGGAAATAATAGGAGGGGGAGAGATGCGGAGAAGATGGGGATAGGACATTACAGCATAATAATAGGGACCACTGGGGGGAGGGGACCACAGGGACCAGTCCTGATGAACCATGACTCTTGAATGGATATTGGTAGTGAGAACACTTTCATGGTGAAAATGGGAATTCAGTATCTTATAGAAGGTTTACAAAACTTTTTCAGACGTATCCTCAATAAGGAGGTAATGGTGGAAGGGTGAAAGAGGGGATGTGTGTTGATAATAGAAGGCCAATAAGATGTGTCTGATCTGCAAGTATGGATAGAAAGATCCACGTTGGCGCTATTACTTTTTAATAATTGTGTCTAACTAAAGAAACAATAAATCCTTGCTAATATCTGCCAAGTCCTCAGACTGCTTACCTCCCATGTAGACAGAATTGATAAGGGATATGGGGCTCTAATTCTCTAATTGAGATCTCACATAGAGGACACATTTCCCAGGTTCTCCAAAGGGAAACAGTAGATAACATAATTGGGAGTATAGGGGAATAGGAGGTAGGTTTGATGTATTCAGACTGAAGAGTTCGCCTGGCGAAACCAAATTTAGCGAAAAAGTTGTCAAACTGCATCCATCTGTGAGATTCAATTGATAAGGATTGGATTATTGCTAGGCAAGAAAGGGCTAGGTGTGAGAACCTGTCCAGTTCAGATTCATGTGAATGATAAAGATGGTAGAAATGTTTCTTAATAATCATGTGAGAAGCAGATAGTATAATCCCCAAGTATGGAATGACTTCTTCCGACCACCTAAATAGGAAAAGCGATTCAAGTTTCAATTTATTATGAGCCTGAACATTGATAGGGAGAATTAAAGGGGTTGTCCAGTACTTTATATTACCCCCGCAATGTGTCCCCCTGGGGCGCCTAAGGATATTTGTAATTACGTTACACTGCAGATACTGCCTGTGAGTGGCGCTATCACTGGCTGCTCACAGGCATCACGTGACCCCCGGCTGTAGCTGACTCTGACATCCGCTGACGTCATGACAAGTGCTGGCAGCAGCCGGGGGTCTCTGTCTTCTGCGTTCCACGGTGGATGCCAGGCTGTGGGCGGGGTTACTCCCCCGCGTCACACCCGGCATCCACCGTGCTCTGCCTCTCCCCATTCATTGGGAAAGCACGCGTTGGATGCTGGGTGTGATGCGGGGGGTAACCCAGCCCACAACCCAGCAGCCACCGTGGGGACCCCAGCGCTAAGTCACGCCTCATTTGTCGTGACGTCATCATGGGGTCACGTGATGCTTGTGAGCGGCCAAGGATAGCGCCGCTCACAGGCAGAAACAGCAACGTAAGGTATTTACAAAAATCCTTAGGGGCCCCGGGGGGATACATTGGGGGGGTAATATAAAGTACTGGACAACTTTTTTAAGGCCTTGTGGAATTTTTTTTCTTTTAAACTGTAAATTTTTGTTAAAGTTTCAAAAGATAAACGATGCAATAAACGATGCAATAGTATTTAAAAAAAAATTCATATAAATGTTTGACTTATAAAATATAGAGATGAAAATAGTGAGGAAAATAATAAGGGGGAAGAAAGAGGGGAAGGAAGAGATAGGTGCCTGAGAGGGAGTCAGATCATATACAAGAGTGAATAAAATGTAACTTTTATTGCTTTGTATAAAATAGGATTATATATTAAAGTATCATACACCCAGATAAGGGTATATTTTTGATCACTGCTGTATAAATGTTATGGTATACCGTATTTTTCAGACCATTTTTCAGACCATAAGACGCACTTTTTCCCCCCAAATTTGGGAGGAAAATGGAGGGTGCGTCTTATGGTTCAAACGCAACTTACCGGTGGTGGTGGAGCGGGATCGCAGGGCAGCGGCGGAAGAAGAGGTGAGGCGGGCCGGTATCTGGCTGGGGGCCGGGCCTGGCTGGGTACCGGGGCCGGTGTATTTCTGTGAGCGGAGTTTGCAGAGCAGAGTGAGCAGCTTCCGGTGGCCGTGGCCATGTTCCTGAAGCTGTGCTCTACAGGAAAATGGCCACACCCCAGGTACCAGGCCACCAGCACCCCAGGTACTAGGCACCAGGCCACCAGCACCCTGGCCCCCAGCACCCCAGCGCCAGGCACAAGCACCAGGCCCCCAGCACCCCAGATACCAGGGCACCAGGCCCCCAGGTACCAGGGAACCAAGCCCCCAGCGCCAGGCCCCCAGCCACGAGGTACCAGCATGCCTCCACTTCCGCCGGCTTCCTGAATGACCCTGCCTTCTGTGACCCCAGCTCCACCACCCCCCCAGGTAAGATACCTATTCAGCCTATAAGACGGACCCCCATCTTATAAAAAATATATTTTTTCCTATTTTCCACCCTAAAATTTGGGGTGCGTCTTATGGCCCGGTGCGTCTTATAGTCCGAAAAATACGGTAAATAAAACAGCTGTGACCCAATAAAGTCACGGTTGTTGTGACAAGATGTAAATATATAAATCAATGTAAATTGTCAACTGTACATTGTCAAAATTGGCAATCTTGTGTTGATCACAAGCGGAAAGGTCACCATATAATTTTTAAGGTTTATTGCCATTTAGTTTATAAAATGAAATGTCAGCAAAAGATTATAGAAAAGCGATGACGGCATGAAGAGATATTTCTATATCTGTGGAGTAGATAATTAAGTCATCAGCTTACAATCCAATAACATGTTTTAAAGTTACCAACGCTAAGACCAGAAATGTCTGAATTGGGACGAATGGACTCTGCCAGGTGCTCCATAATTAACGCAAAAATTATTGGGGTTGACCTGGCTGGTTCCATTCGAGCTTTTCAAGTTGGATGATAAGGAACTGGAAGAAAGAACCATGGCTTTGGGGTTGAAATATAGGGATGTTATAAACGATTTGATAAAGCCAGTCAAACCAAATTTGATGAGTACTTTGTCTAAGTAGCCCAGTAAACCGTATCAAAGGCCTTTTTGGCATTAGGGATAGGAATACTGCCTTTATCATGGGGGTCTGCTGCATCCTGTTAGTGCATTGGTATTCTGACCTGGTGTTGGTAAGGCTGTTTCTTTTTCTGTGATAGAACTTGATGCAACCATTTAGTGAACAATTTAGAAAAAAATATTCAGATCCCAGTTTAGAAAGGCTTTTGGCATAAATTTCCCAGGGGTGACTAGAGGGTTACCTGGTTACTCTGATGCTGCTAGTAGAGGTAGCTTTTCCTCTGCAGCATCGAAAGAGTGCACGGAAGCTGGAGCTGGTGTAATCCAGTAATACGGCCAGCTTCAGAGCAGCGCTCACAAGCTCTATAGCAGATCTTGCCTAGGTGGCCAGTACTTTGGGCAATGATCTGTAAACTATAGAATTAAAAATCCCAATAATAAAGTTGCATGTTTTTATAAGTACTTTACAATTTTATGAGGGAGTCCCGTTAAATAGAGAAGTGGGTTGCTTCTTGGTATGACCGGACAATACTCATTAGTTAAAATATGGCTAAACCCGCAAATTATATCTATTATATTGGGGGACTCCTGGCTTTAACGTAACAGGCTAAGTCAGGGGATAATAGGATCAGATGGTGGGAATATAATTGCCCAATACTTTAGTTCTGTGGGAAGATAACCCGCTGCCACATGATTCAACAGGGACTTACTCTACTCAAGTCATGAAGAGCACAGGAACTCACGGCCTAGCCAAATGTTCCTGCTTTTGGGGGAGTCAGGATCAGTGTGTTAAGCCAACAGTTATCTAAGGTGCATGGCCAGATTACCGTAGGTTTTGGAAGGAGTCAGTAATATCGGGGATTGTTAAGCTTTAAGTATAGATAGAATTCCTCCTTAATGACCGCTGTATAATAATTTCTGTTGCCTCTTTATGGTAGCGCATTAGAAAAATATGTGCTGCAAAAGGATCGCACACAGGCTGCTATTAACAGCGCTGGGCATAAAGCCCAATAGAATTGGTCTCCGATCAGTTAACCCCGTAGATGACTATATGTGGGCTAATAGTTTGCCTGTCAGTGTAAAGTATTCTGAAGCATTATAGAAGCGATGAAATGATCACCTCCCGTTTGCACGACATTAAGCTACAAGCTAGATCACCAGCTATGGATGGTCCATTGAATTCACTATGCTGCTCTTAAAGGCTTCTTGATGCAGAGCAAAACTGCACTAGAGGCGGAATGGAGACCTATTCTCTTCAACAATGAGTCTCGCTTTTGTCGTAGACACAATGATAGCTGTAGATTTGTCTGGAAACCATGTGGGTGATGGCATGAAGATGTCCTACTGTCACGAGTGTGTCAGGGTTGACTAACAGTCTTGCGGTGTCCAACGGTAGAAGGTTTCTGCATTTGGCTTTACAAACGTCTCCATGATCTTTTTGCTATACCTTTCTCTTTAAGACCCAGCAGTGACCCTCACCTTGCTTGGGGATTATACCTTTCCCTTTAGGACCCTGCTTTATCCTCACCTTTCTGCTGTTAGTCAACATTTCCTTTTTGTTTCCTCAAATACACTCAGATTCTCAGAGTGTTGCTGGTGATAGCATGTTATACCTATTCAGGCTTTGGATTCTAGTGGTCGACTAGAATTACCTTGGAGTTTCTTTGTGGATTGTTGCCATGCTTTCTCCTGTGTCATCTTGGAGCTAAGTGTATTCCCCTGTGAGTATCCCCTGTGTGTTCTTTAGTCTTTAGTGGGGCTGACTTAGTGCTCATCCCTCCCGCTCCCTTCCTAGGGCCTAACCTTAGGGTCTGCTAGGGCTAGGTATCCTGCTCGGCGAACCTATTTAGGGTTGATAGGGCAGTTAGGGTTTGTCAGTAGTTCTGTTTAGGAGTCTCCACTCTCCCCTTCCCTAGATTTAGGGTTCCTTTCCCTTCATTATACGCTGGGCTCTCCCCATTCCCAACGTGACACCTATTACCGGGAATATGGTGTGCGGTGGGATAATGTATGATAGGTGGACCATTCTAGACTTCACTCCAGGTGCACTAACATTTCATTATTATATCGATTTGGTGGTGGAACCAGTGCTACGACCATTTCTCCAAAGTGTGCAAGTGGCCGATTTTCAACACAACAATGCGAGGCCATATATTGCTCAAGCTATTGGAAGCAGCCCTCCTGGCCTCAACATGCTATAATGGCCTGCAGCATTTCCAGACTTGTTTCCCATCGAACACATCTGGGATATAATTGTCAGCAGTTGCAATAAGAGCTGTCAGTAGTCGATCCTACAATTTCCATAATTCCATAACTTTTCCTTCTTGATGTTGCATTTTCAGTTTTGAGAAGTGCAACAGTGAGTATTTATAAGTGTGTATGTAGTATATAGTGTAGACAATAGTGTGTATATATAAGTGTGCATGTAGTATATAGTGTAGACAATAGTGTGTATTTATAAGTGTGTATGTAGTATATAGTGTAGACAATAGTGTGTATTTATAAGTGTGTATATAGTATATAGTGTAGCCAATAGTGTGTATTTATAAGTGTGTATGTAGTATATAGTGTAGACAATAGTGTGTATTTATAAGTGTGTATGTAGAATATAGTGTAGACAATAGTGTGTACATGTAAGTGTGTATGTAGTATATAGTGTAGACAATAGTGTGTGTATATAAGTGTGTATGTAGTATATAGTGTAGACAATAGTGTGTATATATAAGTGTGCATGTAGTATATAGTGTAGACAATAGTGTGTATTTATAAGTGTGTATGTAGTATATAGTGTAGACAATAGTGTGTATTTATAAGTGTGTATGTAGTATATAGTGTAGACAATAGTGTGTATTTATAAGTGTGTATGTAGTATATAGTGTAGACAATAGTGTGTATTTATAAGTGTGTATGTAGTCTATAGTGTAGACAATAGTGTGTATTTATAAGTGTGTATGTAGTATATAGTGTAGACAATAGTGTGTATTTATAAGTGTGTATGTAGTATATAGTGTAGACAATAGTGTGTGTGTGTATATAAGTGTGTATGCAGTATATAGTGTAGACAATAGTGTGTATATATAAGTGTGTATGTAGAATATAGTGTAGACAGTAGTGTGGATTTATAAGTGTGTATGTAGTATATAGTGTAGACAATACTGTGTATTTATAAGTGTGTATGTAGTATATAGTGTAGACAGTAGTGTGGATTTATAAGTGTGTATGCAGTATATAGTGTAGACAATAGTGTGTATTTATAAGTGTGTATGTAGTATATAGTGTAGACAATAGTGTGTATTTATAAGTGTGTATGTAGTATATAGTGTAGACAATACTGTGTATTTATAAGTGTGTATGTAGTATATAGTGTAGACAATAGTGTGTACATATAAGTGTGTATGTAGTATATAGTGTAGACAATAGTGTGCATTTATAAGTGTGTATGTAGTATATAGTGTAGACAATAGTGTGTGCATATAAGTGTATATGTAGTATATAGTGTAGACAATAGTGAGTATATATAAGTTTGTATGTAGTATATAGTGTACACAATAGTGTGTACATATAAGTGTGTATGTAGTATATAGCGTAGACAATAGTGTGTATATATAAGTGTGTATGTAGTATATAGTGTACACAATAGTGTGTACATATAAGTGTGTATGTAGTATATAGTGTACACAATAGTGTGTACATATAAGTGTGTATGTAGTATATAGTGTACACAATAGTGTGTATATATAAGTGTGTATATAGTATATAGTGTACACAATAGTGAGTATATATGTGCGTATGTGGTATATAGTGTACACAATAGTGAGTATATATAAGTGTGTATGTAGTATATAGTGTAGACAATAGTGTGTACATATAAGTGTGTATGCAGTATATTGTGTAGACAATAGTGTGTACATATAAGTGTGTATGCAGTATATTGTGTAGACAATAGTGTGTGTACATATAAGTGTGTATGCAGTATATTGTGTAGACAATAGTGTGTGCACATATAAGTGTGTATGCAGTATATTGTGTAGACAATAGTGTGTGTATATAAGTGTGCATGTAATATATATTGTTCATAATAGTGTGTACAGTCATAAAAAGTAAACATAAGTCCGTCAAGATCAATATAACCTAAGATGTTGATCCAGCGGAAGACGAAAACCCCAAGAGGCAGATGCTAATTGCCCCATATTATGGAGTAAATTCCTTCCTGACTCAACATACGGCAACCAGTCGTGTCGAAAGGTTTTGAGAATGACACAAATTTAGCTTTTCACAAACTGCTGTTTCAGTGAGTTTTTTTTTTATTTTTTAGTCAGATGTTTCAATTATCAGCATTTCATAAGTTTTTATTTTTTATTGACAAAAACATCAAGTTTATGTGAAGACTCAATAGTTACAGTGTTGTCCCTTATTTTTCAAAACTTCTGTCCTTCACCCTGGCAGCTGGATAAAAGCTTGTGGGCCAAATCCTGACTGATGGCCCATTCTTGTCTAATCAGTGCTCAGAGTTTATCACATTTTCTGTGTTTTTGTTTGTCCTCACGCTTTTTGAGTATTCACCACAGGTTCTCAATGAGATTGAGATCTGGGGTGTTTCCTAGCCATGGACTCAAAATTGTAATGTTTTGTTCACCAAACCTCTTAGTTATCACTTTGGCCTTGTGACATGGTCTCCATCATACTGGAAAAATCGTTGTTCACCAAATTGCTCTTGGGTTATTGGGAAAAATTGCTCTTGGAGGATGTTTAGATCCCATTCTTTATTTATAGCAGTGTTCTCAGGCAATATTGTGAGTAATCCACTCCCTTAGGTGAAAGGCAATTCCACACATGAATGGTCTCAGGATGTTTTTCAATTGGCATAACACAGGACGTATGGTAACATTCAACCCCTTTTCTTCACCAAACAATCATTCTTCTGGATGTCCCAAACAGTCTGAAGGGGACTTCATCAAAGAAAATAACTTTACTCCAGTCTTCTGTAGTGCAATTCATGTATTTCCTGCAGAATGTCAGTCATACTGGATGCTTCTTTTTTTACAAAGTGGATTCTTTGCTGCCCTTATTGACACCAGGCCTACCTCTAAAATGCTTCACCTCACTGTACGCATAGAAGCACTGACAGCTGCCTGCTACCATTCCTGAGCAAGCTCTGCACTAGTGTTAAACCAATCCCATAGCTGAATCCTCTTTAGGAAAGAGTCCTGGCACTTGCTGGAAAATTTTCAGTGCCGTGAAGCCTTTCTCTCAGCTGTGGAACCTCTGTCTTTGAAGTTTTTGACGAATGTTCTTGATAAGTGATTGATTTTCAGTTTTGAGAAGTGCAACAGTGAGTATTTATAAGTGTGTATGTAGTATATAGTGTAGACAATAGTGTGTATTTATAAGTGTGTATGTAGTATATAGTGTAGACAATAGTGTGTACATATAAGTGTGTATGTAGTATATAATTTTACGATCAGCATGTCCTTGCCTGTAAAGCCGTTCTAATACAAAGGAATGATGACTGCACCTATTTCCTTGGAGGTAACCATGGTTTACAGAAAAAGATAATGATTTCAAGCACCAGCACCATGTGTTGCGGCTGTCTAACAGCCATGAGACATGCAGCCGCAGAGACGCAAACATATTTGACGAGCACGCCGAGAATACTTGGTCAGGTCTCGAGACGTTCGCGCATCTCTAGTCGCTATAGTTGTGTTTGTCTGTTGAGAATTATATCTATTGATAACTTAGTTTTAAGCATTTCTTCTTTGATTGTCTTTCATGCATTATTATAAACCATGTATGGAATTATGGAGGACTTACTACTAGATGTATTGGAGTATTGTGGGATCTCTTCACAAACCACTTAGTGCAACTAAGTCCCAGGCCTTACTAATAACTCGCTGTCAGGGTATGTGCACATGGCATCTTTTAGACATCGGCGTATCTGCATAGTTTAAGCTGTAGGAAAATACTTGAGGAAAACTCTGGTGATGTTTTACCTGAAACGTCTTTTGTGACATCACAAAATACATTAAAAACATATACAGAAGTGTTCAAAATAATAGCAGTCCAATATGACTAACCAGATTAATCACTGTTTTTGATATAAATTATATTACCACATGTCAAACAATTTACCAGTTGGTGCAGTAGATTCTAAGAAAACCACTAGACTCCGCAATCATGATCTGCATGTTTTTGAGTCTGTGTATTTGAATAATTAATTGAAAGGGGGTTTGTTCAAAATAATAGCAGTGTGGAGTTCAATTAGTGAGGTCAATGATCAGCTCCAGGATGATCAAAAACAGTCTCAAGTTACATGAGAGTACTGTGACAGTTAGAAGATGCCTGTGTGAAGCTAATCTCTTAGCAAGAAGTCCCCGCAAAGTCCCACTGTTAAAAAAAAGACATGTACTGAAGCGGGTACAATTTGCCAAAGAACACATCAACTGGCCTAAAGAGAAACACTTTGTGGACTGCTGAATGTAAAATTGTTCTTTTTGGGTCCAAGGGCCGCAGACAGTTCGTTAGACGACCCTCAAACTCGGCATTCAAGCCACAGTACACTCTGAAGACATTGAAACATGGTGGTGCAAGCATCATGATATGGGCACGTTTCTCTTTCTATGGTGTCAGACCTACAGTACAGACCAAAAGTTTGGACACACCTTCTCATTTAAATATTTTTCTATATTTTCATGACTATGAAAATTGTACATTCACACTAAAGGTATCAAAACTATGAATTAACCCATGTGGAATTATATACTTAACAAAAAAGTGTGAAACAACTGATAATATGACTTATATTATAGGTTCTTCAAAGTAGCCACTTTTTGCTTTGATGACTGCTTTGCACACTCTTGGCATTCTCTTGATGAGCTTCTAGAGGTAGTCACCGGAAATGGTCTTCCAACAATCTTGAAGGAGTTCCCAGAGATGCATAGCACTTGTTGGCCCTTTTGCCTTAACTCTGCGGCCCAGCTCACCCCAAACCATCTCGATTGGGTTCAGGTCTGGTGACTGTGGAGGCCAGGTCATCTGGCGTAGCACCCCATCACTCTCCCTCTTGGTCAAATAGCCCTTACACAGCCTGGAGGTTTGTTTGGGGTCATTTTCCTGTTGAAAAATAAATGATTTTCCAACTAAACGCAAACCGGATGAAATAGCATGTCGCTGCAAGATGCTGTGGTAGCCATGCTGGTTCAGTATGCCTTCAATTTTGAATAAATCCCCAACAGTGTCACCAGCAAAGCACCCCCACACCATCACACCTCCTCCTCCATGTTTCACGGTGGGAACCAGGCATGTAGAGTTCATCCGTTCACCTTTTCTGCGTCGCACAAAGACACGGTGGTTGGAATCAAAGATCTCAAATTTGGACTCATCAGACCAAAGCACAGATTTCCACTGGTCTAATGTCTATTTCTTGTGTTCTTTAGCCCAAACAAGTCTCTTCTGCTTGTTGCCTACCGGCGCGCGCATTTTGAAGCTTTTTTTTAAGCTTTTTTCACTGTTTTCAGAACATTAACAATAAGAACATGGAAGAGTCCAGGAGCCATTTGGTGAGCTGCATATCCTGCTACATGTTCACAGACTTGCCAGTGGAAAAGCCAGACTTCACATGCCAGAAATGCAAGCTTGTGTCCCTGTTGGAGGAAAAGTTGCGAAATCTAGAAGAGAGGTTAACTACCTTGAAAATCATTAAGGAAGGTGAAGAGTTCTTAGACAGAGCAGAATTATCTCTTCATGATTCAGAAAGAGAAGAAATTCGAACTGCACCTGACGAAACAGAGGAATGGAAGCATGTGACCCACAGAAGCAGGAGGATCGAGAGGCAGTCAGCACCCATACTGCTCAGGAACCAGTACCAGGCTCTCACACAGGAGAACCATGAAGAAATACAGCAAGATAAGACTTTGCCAGCAATGAATAACCTTGTAAGCCCTCAGAATCCTCCTGGATGGAGAAAGAAGAATGTTGTGAAGAAAAAACGGAGAGTGGTGGTCATGGGAGATTCCCTGTTAAGAGGAACAGAGGCCGCTATCTGCAGACCAGACATAACCTCAAGAGAAATGTGCTGTCTTCCAGGAGCAAAAATTAAAGATGTGTCTGACAGGATATCAAGACTCTTCAGACCTACAGATCACTACCCATTCCTGCTAATACATGTGGGGACAAATGACACCGCAAGAAAGGACCTGGAAACCATCTGCAGTGACTTTGAAGACTTAGGCAAGAAAGTGAAAGAATTGGGAGCGCAGGTGGTCTTCTCATCCATCCTCCCAGTGGATGGCCATGGAACAATGAGGTGGAATAAGATTCTACAGGTGAACAACTGGCTACGTCGATGGTGCCGTCAACAAGGATTTGGATTTCTGGATCACGGAATGAATTACCTATACGATGGACTACTTGCTAGAGATGGGGTGCACCTTACGAAGACTGGAAAACATGTATTTGGAAGTCGCCTTGCTACACTCATCAGAAGAGCTTTAAACTAGAACAATGTGGGAAGGGAAGCAAAAGGCCAGAAAAAGCCATACAGCTGACAAATACTATTGAGATCTCTGCTACTGGAAGTGGAAAAGAAGAACAAAGACAAAAAAATCTAAATAATAAAAATATGGGAGGAAGAGAAACCAATCACAAACTAAAATGTTTTTATACAAATGCACAAAGCATGGGCAACAAACAAGGAGAATTGGAACTACTAATGCAGGAAAAGGAATATGATGTCATTGGAATCACTGAAACTTGGTGGGACGATACACATGATTGGAATAAAAGGCTAAAAGGATACAACTTATTTGCAAGAAACAGACTTGATAAACGAGGAGGAGGTGTTGTATTGTATGTTAGAAAAGCGTATATCTGCACAGAGATTGAAGCTTCAGAGACTGGGAGTTCTGTGGAAACTGTTTGGGTAAGAATACAAGGAGAGAACAACGGAAAGGACACCATTGTAGGCATTTACTACAGGCCACCTGGGCAAGCTGAAGATATGGATGAACTCTTTATGTATCAAATGACCAAGTTCTCCAAAAAATATGACGTAGTGGTCATGGGAGATTTCAACTATCCAGACATTTGTTGGGAATCTCTCTCAAGTAAAACTAACAGGTCAAGCAAATTCTTATCCTCTCTTGCTGACAACTTTATCTTCCAAAAGGTAGGGGAGAAAACAAGGGGATCTGCTACTTTGGATCTAATTCTTATAAACAGGGAGGAAATGGTTGAGGAGGTAAAGGTGGCTGGGACCCTAGGAGGCAGCGATCATGCTATTATAGAATTTTGGATAACTAGAGGAGGAAGACATGTGAAGACTCAAACTTCAAGGTTAGATTTTAGAAAGGCAGATTTTAAGAGACTCAGAAAGAGAATAGGAGGGATCCAATGGCTGGATGTCCTTAAGGACAAAAATGTCCAGGAAGGATGGGAAATTTTTAAAAATGAGATTCTCAAAGCACAATCGTTAACAATCCCGAAAAGTAGGAAGAATGGGAAGCATTTAAGGAAACCAGGATGGATGAACACAGAACTTAAACACATGCTAAAAAGAAAGAAAGAAATGTTTATTAAATGGAAAGAGGGAGGCATATCTAAAGAAGATTATAATGCAGTCTGCAGATCCTGTAGGGCACGTATCAGGTTAGCTAAAGCTGACAATGAATTAAGGCTTGCAAGAGATGTCAAAAGCAATAAAAAAGGATTTTGGGGGTATGTCAAAAGTAAAAGAAAAGTCAAAGATGCTATAGGATTTTTACAGGATGAAAATGGAGAAATGGTAAGAGAGGATGTTGAGAAGGCCGAACTTTTTAATTCCTATTTTGCATCTGTTTTCTCTCAGAAAGAAAATGTAACATCAACTGATCTTCACTGTCCATTTAAAGGAATAGAGGAATCCAAGTTATCAGTAAACAGAAAGATTGTGAGGGAATATTTAGCTAACATAAATGAGTTCAAGTCTCCAGGTCCAGATGAATTACACCCCAGAGTACTGAAGGAGATTGTAGAAGAAATTTTAGAACCACTCTCCATAATCTTTGAAAATTCTTGGAGAACAGGAGAAGTCCCAGAAGACTGGAGAAGAGCAAATGTTGTTCCTATCTTCAAAAAGGGGAAGAAGGTGGACCCAGGGAACTATAGGCCGGTGAGTCTGACTTCTATACCAGGAAAGATCTTTGAACAAATTATTAAACAACATGTATGTAAGTACATGGATAAGAATGAAGTGATTAACCAGAGTCAGCATGGGTTTGTAACTAACAAGTCATGTCAGACTAACTTAATTTCCTTCTATGACAGAATCACTGACTGGGTGGATCAGGGAAATGCTGTAGATATAGTATATCTTGACTTCAGCAAAGCATTTGACAAAGTATCTCACATCATCCTTATTGAAAAAATGACCAAGTATGCAATGGACCAGGCAACTGTTAGGTGGATTCATAACTGGCTTAGTGATCGGACTCAAAGGGTGGTTGTAAATGGCTTCACATCCAGCTGGATGAATGTCTCAAGTGGGGTACCACAGGGCTCCGTCCTGGGACCTGTATTGTTCAACATCTTTATCAATGATTTAGATGAAGGAATTGAGGGTAAACTGATTAAATTTGCTGATGACACAAAGCTAGGAGGGATAGCTAATACTAGAGAAGAGAGAGAGAGGATTCAAAAAGACCTAAATAAACTGGAGCAGTGGGCAGCAACCAACAGAATGGTTTTTAACAGGGAAAAATGCAAAGTACTACATCTGGGCAATAAAAATGAAAAAAGCATATACAGAATGGGAGGAATAGAGCTAAGCAACAGTACATGTGAAAAAGACTTAGGTATACTAATAGATCATAGACTGAACATGAGTCAACAGTGTGATGCAGCAGCAAAAAAGGCAAATACAATTCTGGGATGTATTAACAGAAGCATACAGTCTAGATCACGTGAAGTCATTATCGGTCTTTACTCCTCTTTGGTCAGACCTCATCTGGAATACTGTGTACAGTTTTGGGCACCACATTTTAAAAAAGACATAGACAAACTGGAGCAAGTTCAGAGAAGAGCGACCAGAATGGTGACTGGTCTGCAAACCATGTCCTATGAGGAACGGTTGCAGGATTTGGGAATGTTTAGCTTGCAAAAAAGAAGACTGAGAGGAGACTTAATAGCTGTCTACAAATATGTCAAGGGCTGTCACATTGTAGAAGGATCATCTTTATTCTCATTTGCACAAGGAAAGACTAGAAGCAATGGGATGAAACTAAATGGGAGGAGACACAGATTAGATATTAGAAAAAACTTTTTGACAGTTAGGGTGATTAATGAGTGGAACAGGCTGCCACGAGAGGTGGTGAGTTCCCCTTCAATGGACGTCTTCAAACAGAGGCTGGACAGACATCTGTCTGAGATGATCTAGTGAATCCTGCTTTGAGCAGGGGGTTGGACCAGATGACCCAGGAGGTCCCTTCCAACTCTACCATTCTATGATTCTATGATTCTATGATTCTATGATTGCCTGTCCTTGGCAGTGGTTTCCTAGCAGCTATTTTGCCATAAAGGCCTGCTGCACAAATTCTCCTCTTAACAGTTGTTGAAGAGATGTGTCTGCTGCTAGAACTCTGTGTGGCATTGACCTGGTCTCTAATCTGAGCTGCTGTTAACCTGCGATTTCTGAGGCTGGTGAATTGGATAAACTTATCCTCAGAAGCAGAGGTGACTCTTGGTCTTCCTTTCCTGGGGCGGTCCTCATGTGAGCCAGTTTCTTTGTAGCGCTTGATGGTTTTTGCAACTGCACTTGGGGACACTTTCAAAGTTTTCCCAATTTTTCGGACTGACTGACTTTCATTTCTTAAAGTAATGATGGCCACTCGTTTTTCTTTACTTAGCTGCTTTTTTCTTGCCATAATACAAATTCTAACAGTCTATTCAGTAGCACTATCAGCTGTGCATCCACCAGACTTCTGCACAACACAACTGATGGTCCCAACCCCATTTATAAGGCAAGAAATCCCACTTATTAAACCTGACAGAGCACACCTGTTTTACCGCATAACAGGGATCATGGACCAGTTGGCATATATTAAAAGTAGTGATGAGCGAGCATGCTCGCTACTGCTCGGTAGTCACCCGAGCATCTCACTGCTCGAGATGTCGGAGCTCACCCAGTATTTCCGGGGTTGCACGGCAGGAGCTCGGGTCCCCTCCCTGCATGTTTGGTGCTCTTTAGAGAGCCAATGAACATGCAGGGATTGTCTGCCACACACTGTAATGCTGGTCATGTTGGTTGTGGCATTACAGTGATTGGCTGGCCACACAGCGTCATCAAGTCTATATCAGACCTGCTAGTCACAGTCTACTTCGGAATCAGGCAGTGTAGGGAAAGGTGCTGCTGAGCTAAGGAGAGATTTGCTTGTTTCTTAGTTAGTGTAGTTATACCACCATATATTATACACAAATCCATCTCAACTAACAGTCCTTCTGAGGACTAATCCAGCTGCATAGATATCAGTGCTAGGCAGGCAGGCCATGTATGTGGCAGACTGCAGTGCATATAGCAAGAGAGTCCATTCCAGTTCAGTCTGCTGCTGGTGCTTTTACAGATATTTCTAGAAATAGTCCCAGGTATCAGGGGCCAGGAATATTTTTTTTTTATCTTAATCCTGATTATTTGTTTAAAAAGCAATCCAGAGAACACACTTTTTCTGCTCCATTTGCCTGTTGGCACTGCGGAATACAGCCAGATCTTTTCCAAATTACAGAGCTTAAAATCCATCTATTTTAAATTGTGGTTTGTCCGTCACATGGATCACATATAAGTGCGCTCAAAATTCTGCCATTTCTGGCCTCCATTTAAATTTTGTTGCAGTGTGTTAGCGAAGCTATTGACACCAGTTCGCTTTTAAAAATAGTTACCTACAGGCCAGCTATTTAAAACTATGGTTTTCCGTCACACGTATCACATATCACTGCGGTTCAATTCCAGCCATTTGTGGTGAACGTGGAAAATATTGTCCTCCATTTAAAATGGGCAAGGCGCATGGCAAGGGACAGGGAAGTGGACGTGATGGTGATGATGGTGCATGCAGAGGACGAGGCCGTGGGCTAGCTGAAATTGTGCCACAACAAACACCCACATCTTCTCGCTCGACATTCCTGTCCCAATTAATAGGGGACCGCAGAACACCACTATTGAACACAGAGCAGTGTGAAAAGGTTATTGATTGGATAGCAGATAATGCTTCCAGTCACTTAGCCACCACCACCACCCTGTCTTCCACACGGTCAAGTCTCAGTAGCCGTGAGTCTGGACTGCATATTCCTTACCCTGATCCTCTTCCTCCCACCATGCCGAATGCCCGGAGACAACTGATCCCACACTTGGACACTCCAAAGAGCTGTTCACTTTTCCATTTATAGATTTGGGCCTCTCTCCTGGTCCACTTGAAGTGGAGCAAAAGGAGATCGCATGTAGCGATGCCCAAATATTTGAGCAGCCACGGTCACACGAAAGCGGGGGTGGGAAGAAAGAGGAGGACCAGGGTGCAGAAGTGGAAGACGAGGTGGTGGATGATATAGTAACTGACCCAACGTGGCCGGGTGACATACAGAGTGAGGACAGCAGCACCCAGGGGGAGGGAGGCACAACAGGAGGAGGGAGGCACACAGCAGGGGAAGGGAGCACACAGGGGGAGGGAGGTACAACAGGCAGGAAGAACCAGTGTGGTGGCCGCCCACAGAAGGGGGGCAACCATTCTCCGTAACACCAACACGACGGAAGTTGCCAGTACAACTGTTAGGTCTTCCCGAGTCTAGTTGTTTTTTAAAGACTCTGCCGATAACCCCAAAAAGGCCATTTGCACCACCTGCCAGGCCAGCATCAGCAGGGGGAGCAAAACTACCAGCCTGACCACCACCATCATGATCAGGCAAACGGCAGCAAAGCACCCGACTTTGTGGGCTGAACCCCAGGGTCCAGGAACAGTGTCTGTGGGTGGCACCACTGCTTCTTCCAATTTTGTGCATGCAAGCCAATCCCCTGACCAATGCGCATGCGAAGATGCCTCCTGCCCTGCACCTGTCGTTGCACTCTCAACTAGCACCATCAGCAAGCATGTCCACGTCCTTGTCCCAGTGCAGTGTTCAGTTGTCTCTACCCCAGTCCTTGGAACGCAAGCGTAAATACACAGTCATTGCCCCACAGGCCACACTACTAAATTCTCACATTTCGCGACTGCTTGCGCTCGAAATGTTCCCTTTTCGGCTCGTAGAGACGGAAACATTCCGCAACCTGATGGCGGCGGCCGTCCCTCGGTACTCGGTCCCCAGCCGCCACTATTTCTCCTGGTGTGCCGTCACCGCATTACACAAGCACGTGTCCCACAACATTAGCCGTGGCCTCAACAATGCAGTTACTGGGAAAGTCCACCTAACCACGGACACGTGGACAAGTGCTTGTGGACAGGGACGGTACATCTCGCTGACGACACAATGGGTTAACATAGTGGAAGCCGGGAACCAGTCGGACTTTGGGACGGAACACATCCTCCTTACGCCAAGGATTGTGGGCCCTAGGTCAATGAGGGTTGCCCCCACAGTCTACCATTCCTGCACCTCATCCTCCTCCTCTTCAGCCTCCATCTCCGAAATGACCACATCAGTCACAAGCTGGGAGCACTGCAGCACTGCCTCAGCCAAGCGGCAACAGGCTGTGCTGAAGCTAATATCCTTAGGTGAGAAACCGCACAATGCTGAAGAGTTATGGACAGCTCTGAAATAGCAAGCAGATCTGTGGCTGACACCGCTGAACCTACAGCCATGCATGGTCATGTGTGACAATGGCTGGAATGTGGTGGCGGCTCTGAGGTGAGGCGAGCTCACACACGTACCATGCCTGGCCCATGTGCTTAACCTCGTGGTTCAGCGGTTTCTCAAAACCTACTCGGAGCTGCCGGATCTGCTTGTCAAAGTACGCCGCCTGTGTACCCATTTTAGAAAGTCACCTACAGCTTCCTCCACCCTTGCTGTGTTTCAGCAGAGTTTGCAGCTTCCGGCTCACCGAATGATGTGTGATGTCCCCACGCATTGGAACTCAACATTGCAGATGTTGAGAAGGATCTGTGAGCAGACGAGGAAAGTTGTTGACTACCAGCATCAACAAGGCCATCGGTATTCAGTTCAGACTCCACACATAAGACCTCAGGAGTGGACATGGATGTCAGACATATGTACCATCCTCCAAAACTTTGAGGACTCCATCAAGATGGTGAGCGACGATGACACCATAATTAGCATCATCATCCCGCTTCTCTGTCTTCTTAAACGCTCTGCTCACAATCAAAGAGGATGCATTGCAGGCGGAGCATGATGAGATGGAGCAAGGAACCATACAGGGTGATTACACACAGCTCAGCCTCATCTCATCCCAACATGGATTGGGTGACAATGAGGAAGAGGAGGAGGAAGAACAGGAGCTAGTGTCATGCGCTATAGACAGTACTACATGCACAAATGTCATACTGTCTATTCAGCGTGGATGGCCTGAAGACAGGGAGGAGGAGGAGAGCATGGTCACTCGTCCTCTTGGTGAGGACACGGAAGTCTTACCTGTTAGCAGTCTGGCATGCATGGCTGAATTTATGTTACGCTGCCTTTCCCGTGAACCTCACGTTCTCAAAATTTTGGGCGATAGTCATTACTGGTTGGTGACACTTCTAGACCCACGCTACAAGGAGAACTTTCTATCTCTTATTCCCGAATCGGACAGGTCTACTAAAATGGGGCAGTACCAGAAGGCCCTTGTTGCGGTATTATTAAAAAAATTCCATCTAAAAACGCTGGCGGCAGAGGTCACAGTTCGTTGGACAACCAAGGAGTACAGGCGAGAGAGACATAACTCCAATCCAGCAGAGGCAGGAGAACATTGTCAAAGTTCTGGGAGAGTTTTCTCAGACCCTCCCATCTTACAGGCCCTGAGGCGCGGGTTACTCTCACAGGGAGCGCAAAGTTTGGGAAGATGCTGAGGGAGTACCTTGCCGACCGTACCAACGTCCTCCATGATTCCCCTGTGCCTTATAATTATTGGGTATCCAAGCTGGACACGTCGCATGAACAGGCTGTCTACGCCTTGGAGGTCCTGGCCTACCCTGCTGCTAGCGTTTTGTCAGAGCGGGCTTTTAGTGCCGCTAGTGGAATTATAACTGATAAGTGCATCCGCCTGTCAACTGAAAATGCTGACAGGCTGACTCTTATAAAAATGAACAAGGGCTGGATTGGGCCAGACTTCTCAACACCACCGAATGATAGCAGCATAACAAACTCAAATCCAGTGTTTTTTTTTGGAAGGTCTATTCCCATGCACCTCTTCACACCCACACATGGGTATACGCTTACTGATTTTGTTTATTTGCTCTTGTCCTCCTCCTTCTCCTCATCCTCCATCACCATATCATTCACCACCATATCTACCATATCACCTCATCTACGTGTCTTGCAAAGGGCATTGGAGTTCCTCCAAATTTTTGGCAGCTTTTGCATTTACTGCATAGGCAAACACTATGGAAGAGCCACTTCCTAATAATGGGAACATTTTTTCATGAGGCCTTCTACGTCTCTTCCAAGGGGCATTCGAGTGCCTCCAAATTTTTGGCAGCCGTTGTCCTTACTGCATACCCTATAACTGTATAGCACAACCGCTCCTTTGTAATGGGAACATGTCCTTACTGTGGCCCTGCTCTATGTGTCTTTAAATTGGTAGTGGGGATTTTCCTAAATTTTGTCAGGCCTTCCAGTCACAGCATCGGCATTACCACTATAGGAGACCCACTCCTTTATAATGGGAACATTTTTTTTACTGAGACCCTCCTCTATGTCTCTTCAAAGGGGTATTGGGTTACGTACGTCCAAATGTTTGGCAGCCCTTGCGGTCACTGCATACGCAATAATAGTATAGGAGACCCACTTGTTAATAATGGGAACAACAGAGCATAGCCGGCTGATGGCTCTCTAACAAAAGCGAGGACCGACTGCTGGCCCTTTAAGAATAGTAAGGGCCGCCTGTTGCCCCTAGAAAAATAGGCTTTGTGACTTTCAGAGTCCCTCCATCATAAATGAAACAGGATGTGTCTGATGATGTGTCACACACCACATGGCCAGATAAGGTTGTAAAATGTTAAAATGACATTTCCCAGTGAATGCATTTGTCTTGGTTGAAAGCAAAAGTGCAAAAACGCATCAAAAATGCTATGTGTGAACATAGCCCAAGGTGTGGAGGAGCATTTTTGTTTTTGGTTATTTATTTTGCCTTATATACAAGTCTTTACCCTGCAAAGGATGTTCTTTAACATTTTTCCCAGTAAAATTAATTTTGGTTTCGTTTTTGTATGTTTTATTGTGAGTCCATAAAAGTGGCATAATACTCTGACAACATTGTTCACAGCAGTGACCTGGGAGTCAGAAATGCTTCCATGGGTCTTCTCCATGCTGTTCCCATGTCATTTGAGCACTGTTCCCATCGATTTCTACAATTTCTAGTCCGTCTGCAGACCGCCGGGGGTGGCCGCTGGAAAAATGTTTGAGTTTCCCATAGACTTACATTGGGCTCATTGCTCGGGTCGAGCACACGAGCATTCCAATTTGCTCGACCTGAGCAATGAGCACCCGAGAATTTTAGTGCTCGCCCATCACTAATTAAAATGTTTGAAGAGATCATGTTGCCTTACGCTGAAGAGGATATGGTCTTGAAATGGATGTTTCAACAAGACAACGACCTTAAACACACCAGTAAACGAGCAAAATCTTGGTTCCAGTCCAACAAAATTGAGGTTATGGAGTGGCCAGCCCAATCCCCGGATCTTAATCTGATAGAACACTTGTGGGGAGACATCAAAAATGCCGTTTCTGAGGCAAAGCCAACAAATGCTGAAAAATTGTGGGATGTAGTCAAAGCATCCTAGGCTGCAATAACAGTTGACAGGTGCCGGAAGTTGGTTGATTCTAAGCAACATAGATGTGAAGCAGTTCTAAAAAACTGTGGGTATACAACTAAATATTAGGTTAGTGATTCACAGGAATGCTAAATGCTCAAAAAAAAAGAGCACGTATTGTGCGTTTGTAAAGACAAATGTAGACACTGCTATTTTTAGAACAAACCAATGTTCATTTTTTGTTATTAAAAAGTACTGTAAATTAGTAAAGTACTGTCTTTTTTGGACTATAAGATGCACTGGACCATAAGATGTACCTAGGTTTTAGAGGAGGAAAATAGAAAAAAAATGTAAGCAAAAAATGTGGTCATGATGCACTGTTATGTGGGAGGGGGTCTGCTGCTGACACTTGTACTGGGGTAATGTCCCCCACTTCTGTTAATATCCTCAATCATGGTATGACCCCTCCTTCTTGGTATACGTGGCCCTCATCCCCATCCTGGTATACATGGCCCTCATCCCCATCCTGGTATACATGGCCCTCATCCCCATCCTTGTATGCATGGCACCCCAAGCCCCCATCCTGGTATGCATGGCACCCCTTGATCCCCCATCCTGGCATGCATGACACCCGTTGATCCCCCATCCTGGCATGCATGGCATTCCCTAATCCCCCATCCTGGTATGCATGGCACCCCTTGATCCCCCACCCTGGTATGAATGGCACCACTTGATCTCCCATCCTGGCATGCATGGCACCCCTTGATCCCCCATCCTGGTATGCATGGCACCCCTTGTTCCTGGTATGCGTGGCACCCCTTGATCCTGGTATGCGTGGCACCCCTTGATCCTGGTATGCTTGGCATCGCTTGATCCTGGTATGCATGGCACCCCTTGATCCTGGTATGCATGGCATCCCTTGATCCCTCATCCTGGTATACATGGCACCCCTTGATCCTGATATGCATGGCACCCATATTCCTGGTTGTTGGTATATGCAACAGTTGTGGACTTCTTTGTTTGTGTGAAGGAGGACTTTATGCTGATCTCACAGTAGATGGCGATGTTGTTTCCTTGTTCACTGTATTGTAAAAAAGAAAAATGTCTCTCTTGTATTTTCTGTTTTGCACTTACTTCCTGATGTAGTATTGAGTGACTGTGTTTTTTTTCCTTTACCTCATGTTCTGAGAAGTAAAAGCTTGTTATCCCACGTAATCTGCTCTGTGAAGTTTCTACCGCAACTGTGGGGATCCAGAAGCTATGCAACAGGTTATGGGCTCAGGTACCGAGGACCCCAGACACCCAGGACACCGTAACTCTCAGCAAGACCCTGGTGAATGCAGAAGAATTCTTCAGTACAATTCTCTCCAAACAAGTAAGACAAGTTAAAGATGACAAGTAGCACAGAGCTAAAACTCACAGTAGCTAAGCTGAATAATGAGAATTACCAGTTATGGAAGTTCAAAGTAGAAATGTTATTGTCTAAAGATGATTTATGGGAAGGAATCACTACAGATAGACCTGATGAGGATAATCAGACATGGGATAAGAAAAATAGACAAGCAAGAGCTACCGTCAGCCTGTTAGTGGATGATGCTCAATTAATCCACATAAGGGATGAAGATACAGCAAAGGGAATGTGGGAAACACTAAGAAAGCTACATGAAAGACCCAGCTTAAATCACAAGTTATTTCTGCTAAGAAAGCTTTACAGTATGAGACTAAGTGCAGACAATGACATGCAGAAGCATATATTCTTTATTATGGAAGTGATATCACACCGGAGATCAATTAGTGAAGATATTAAGGAAAGCCATGTAGCAGCAATATTATTGTGCAGTTTACCGGATTCATATACTGCTTTGATAAATGCACTAGAGACAAGACCTGAAACAGACATTACATTAGAGTTTGTGAAGACCAGACTCATAGATGCATATCAAAGAAGGAAAGAACAAACAAATGATTCTTCTACTGAAAAAGATAATGGAAATGCTCTTAAAGCTATAGAATCAAAAATACCCTATAATAAAGAGACAAGAGAATGTTTCAGATGTAAGAAAAAAGGACATTTAAAGAAAGACTGTACTATATGGAAAGCAGAACAACAGAAATTACATCATAAAGAGAATACACAGAAGGTGAAAAACACAATTTCTGATTCATGTGAAAATAATTGGAATGGCATATTTAAAGTGACTGATAAGAAATCATCGTTGGATTGGTTTATTGACTCAGGAGCAACAAGTCACATGACAAGTAATAAAAAATTCTTTACTGAACTTAATTTAAATAAGAAGGAAGCCATTTATCTTGCAGATGGAAGCAAAATAACTGCAGAAGGTGTTGGTGTAGGAATGCTAAACTGTTCTAACAAGTTTGGGCATGATTCAAAAATACTTGTACAGGATGTGTTACATGTTCCAGGATAAGAAGGAGGATTGTTATCTGTAAAACGTTTAACAGCTAAAGGACTTACTGTAAAATTCAAAGATGATGAGTGTACAATCCTAGCATGAAGCAAGGTAATAACCAATGTGTAGGCAGATGAACAATTATATCATCTAGACACATTAAAGGAACAGATGCAGTTGTGTACACAAGATCACAAGAATTGTATTCACATGTGGCATAGACGTCTAGGACACAGACATCCTGAAAGTATAATGGAGCTACAAAGGAAAGAATTGACAAAGGATTTAATGATATCTGACTGTTCAATTACCGTAAGATGTGAATGTTGTATGAAATAAAAAGCCACAAGGATATCTATTCCTAAAGAAAGTGAAACGAAAAGCACAAGACCACTTGATTTGGTGCATACTAACATATGTGGACCCATGAAATTGACTACATCAGGAGGCAATAGATATATGGTGACTTTTATAGATGACTACTCAAGATACACAGTCACATACTTGAGCAAGAACAAAAGCGAAGTTTTCAATAAACTAGTAGACTACGTGGCAAAGTCGAATAATGAATTTCAGAGGAAGCCAGTTGTCATTAGAAGTGATAATGGAGGTGAATTCACAGGACACCAAATAGAAAACTACTTAAGAAAAAATGGAGTAGCAGAAAGGAAAAACAGAACTCTGACTGAAATGATAAGGTGTATGCTGACAGATTCCAAACTATCAGAGAAATATTGGGGTGAAGCAGCAATGACAGCTACATTTCTACAGAACCGACTTTTCTAGAAAACTGAAAAAAAAAACATATGAACTGTGGCAAGGTATGAAACCAAGTGTAAATCATTTAAGAGTTTTTGGTTGTAAAGTTTTTGTATTCATTCCAACAGAAAAACGTTTCAAACTTCAAAATAGGTCCATGGAAGGAATATTTGTTAGATATAGTGACAATTGCAAAGGCTATAGAATCCTAGATCCCAAAACAGACAGAGTTATGGTGAGTAACAGTGTGACATTCATTGAGGATTTAAATGAAGACACTATGATTTCACTGGAAACAAAAAATGAGAAAAACAGCATTGATATAGCTGAAGGAATATCTGATGAAAAAGAAGCTGAAATTAATAAAAAACAGAATACTGAAAGTGAAGAGAAACAACTACAAACAGACACAGAACAGAGATGTTCAATAAGAGAAAACAAAGGAAAACCACCATTACGCCTTTTATATAAGGCAAGTACAAGTAAAATTTATGAGCCTACCTCTTGGGAAGACATATCTCGACTTCCTGAAGAAGAAGCCAATAAATGGATAGAGGTAACAGAAATAGAAATAAAATCCATGCATGACTCAAAAACATGGACACTAACAGAATTACCAGAAGGAAGAAAAGCTATAGGATGTAAATGGGTTTTTAAAGTAAAGTACCAAACAGATGGCACAGCTGAACGATATCGAGCAAGACTCGTAGATAAAGGTTATTCTCAAAAATATGGAGAAGACTATGATGGAACATTTGCTCCAGTTGTCAAACATACTACAATAAGAACTTTGTTTGCATTTGCAGCAATGAAACAAGTGGAACTGAAACATCTGGATGTAAAGACAGCATTATTGAATGGAAGTTTAACAAAAGATATTTACATGAAACAACCTCCAGAATTCAAAGATGAAAGTAATCCAAACATGGTTTGCAAATCACAGAAAAGTGTATATGGTTTAAAACAAGCTGCTAAAGCGTGGAATGATAAAATCATGGAAGTGCTCACAAATGAAAAATTTAAACGAAGCAAAGCTGATCTTCGCCTGTACACAAAAAGACCAATGTTCAGATGGATCTATGTACTCATATATGTTGATGACATTTTAGTTAGTTTTGAAAAATAAAGGGATAAAGAGGACATACTAAAAATCCTGAATCAACATTTCGAGATCAAAGACTTGGGAAATGTGAAACAGTACTTAGGAATACAGATAGAAAGAGAAGAAGATGGAAGTTTCCTACTTAATCAAAATGACATGATTCAAGACATAACCGAAACATTTGGATTGAAGGATGCGAAAACAGAAAAGTCTCCAATGGAAACTAATTATCTTAAAGAGATGAGTAGTGAGAAAAATGTGTTACCAAATAATGAAGAGTACAGAATGGCGATAGGAAAATTACTGTATCTAGCGACTGTTACAAGGCCAGACATTGCAGCAGTAGGAATTCTGAGTAGAAAAGTGTCCAAGCCAAATAAAGCAGATTGGAATGCTGTGAAGAGAATAATACGTTATTTGAAAGGAACCAGCAACGTTAAACTGAAACTGCCTACAAGTGATAAATGCATTTTAACTGGATACGTTGATGCAGATTGGGCTGGAGATCCAACTGACAGAAAATGTACCAGTGGCTAACTTTTCTTTCTCTCAGGTGGATCAATTAGTTGGACTAGTAAAAAACAATCAATAGTAACGCTGTCGACAACAGAAGCAGAATATGTTGCAGCTGCACATGCGAGTCAAGAAGTTCTATGATTAAGACAATTGATAACAGACATAGGACTAGCACAGTTGGAACCAACAAAAATAAATGAGGACAATCAGGGATGTCTTGTTCTTGCTCAGATGGATAGAGTTAACCGAAAAACCAAGCACATTGATGTGAAGTATCATTTCTTGAGGGACCATCAGGAACAAGGAATCCTGAAATTAGAATATTGTCCAACTGAAGATATGACAGCAGACATTTTCACAAAGGCATTGAATGCTGAAAAACATCAGAGACTAATGAAGAAATTGGGTTTGACTGAATAAGTCCTTACTGTTGAGAAAGGGTGTTGGTATATGCAACAGTTGTGGACTTCTTTGTGTGAAGGAGGACTTTATGCTGATCTGACAGTAGATGGCAATGTTGTGTACAGTTTCCTTGCTTACTGTATTGTAAAAAAGAAAAAAGTCTCTTTTGTATTTTCTGTTTTGCACTTACTTCCTGATGTAGTATTGAGTGACTGTGCGTTTTTTCCTTTACCTCATGTTCTGAGAAGTAAAAGCTTGTTATCCCATGTAATCTGCTCTGTGAAGTTTCTACCACAACTGTGGGGATCCAGAACCTGTGCAACACTGGTATGCATGGAACCCCTTGATTCTGGTATGCTTAGCACCCCCTGATACCTATCACGCTGCCCACAAAAAAAATAAACAATCATACTCACCTCCTCTCTCCTCCAGCGCTGCGCCCCACTCTGCTGCCGACACTCTCACTGTGTGTGTGAGCCGCGGATGGCGTTTCTACCATGCGCCCTCACACAGTGAGGTGCTGTGCCGGAATAGTCACTGCTCCTCACACCGGGACTGTGTGTGCGTGGGGAGCAGTGACCATTCACTCTCTTCAATAGCGTGCACACTGTAGCCACAGCGCTACTAAAGACCATGAATATTCACTACAACCCATGGGAGTGGGTTGTAGCGAATATTCATGGACTTTAATAGCGGGCAAACAGA
The DNA here is from genome assembly GCF_046119375.1 of Phyllobates terribilis. NCBI lineage: Eukaryota > Metazoa > Chordata > Amphibia > Anura > Dendrobatidae > Phyllobates > Phyllobates terribilis. The sequence goes on from NW_027362884.1 coordinate 4,546,182, forward strand.
CCGCCGGCCGCAGCAGGAGCCGCACTGCGGCTACAGTGTGCGCGCTATAAAGGAAAATGAATATTCATTACTTTCCACACCCATGGGCGTGGGGAGCAGGGAATGTTCATTTTCTTTAGCAGTGGGCACACCAGTACATATGTATATATGGTCGGACTATAAGATGCACCCCCCCACACTTTCCTCCAAAATTTTGGAGGAAAAAAAGTGCATCTTATAGTCTGAAAAATACGGTAGTTAAAATGTTATACATTTCTCTACATGTTTTGAATTAGGAAACATTGTGCAATGTTCCCAATGCATGGAAATAAAAATTACTGTAAAGATTTTGTACTTAACTCATGTTTTTGAACGCACTGCTATTATTTTGAACACTACTGTATAAAAAAATATATACAAAATAGTGGTGGCTTCCAAGCGGAAGCTGCTAGAAGAAAAGACCAATCACTTCTTTTAGCGACTTCACAGCTTTTAAAGCCAGAAGCAGTTAAAAGAAGTGACAAAAGACGTATCATGCTGTAATCTTAATTACGTCATCGCTCGTCACTACAGCTGCGTTCTCATGCTACTGGCAGTGTGTTCTGGCTGTCGTGCTGAGCGGTCACATTACTAATGTCATCTGGATGTAGCAGTCGGGGATCGTCGTGTAAATAAATAAAATAAAAAAATGGCGTGGTCTCTTCTAGTCTTGATAACTAGCGTGGGTAAAGCTGACAGCTGCGGGCTAGAACAATAGAAAAACAGAGTGCTTCCACACCATTTTTTAAAATTATTTAAATAAATAAATTTAATAAACTGTGCGGGGTCCCACTTTTTGACAACCAGCCAAGTTAAACCAGACAGCTGAGGGCTGATATTCTCAGACTGGAAAGCAGCCATGGATATTAGCCCTCTCCAGCCTAAAAATAGCAGCCTGCAGCTGCCCCATTAGATGCGCCAATTCTGAAGCTTTGCCCGGCTCTTCCCACTTGCCATAGGCGGTAGCAATTGGGGTAATAGTATTGGGGTTGATGTCAGCTTTGTAATGTCAGCTGACATCAAGCCAAATGGTTATTAATGGAGAGGCGTCTATCAGACGCCGCCATAACTAGACCCGTAAGTTTAAGTTAAAAAACACACACAGAGAAAAGTCCTTTATTTATTTATTTAGAAAGGATGGGATCAGCGAGCAATATAGGCCAGGATTTCTCCAGACATTGACACAACAAGTTTGTTTGTCCATGGTACTGTGTGCTAAATCTAATACAATTGTTTGATAGTTATATTTGGTCTGGTGGAATACAGTGCTTCATGACGTAAAGTATGTCTTGCTCTATTAAAAGCTTTTTTGATGAAACAACGGCTGTATCCTCTATTTAGGAATCTAGATTTAAGCTCCAATGCATAACGTTCTAACTCAGCCTTGTCTGAACGGATTCTACATAGACGCAGAATTTGGCCAATAGGAATGGACCGAACCATGGCTGGGAGATGTGAAGAAGAGGCGTGCAAAAGTGCATTAACTGCCGTTGATTTACAAAATAAATCCGTTTGTAGGCAATTTTGATTATCTCTTTTAGTTTTCACATCCAGGAATTCAATGGAATTCCTATCATAATGGTACGTGAGATGGATTTCTACTTTCTTTACACCTTAGTATTCTCATATTTGTCATATCTTCACCATCAGTGTTCACTCTTGATGTTCACATTCTACTTGTTTATTTATTCACCCCTTGAATAAGCAATACATTATGTCAGGACTGCGAATATTTTTAATTACATTTTGGCCATTTTTGCCCTCTTTCAAGATGGTGTCTTTTGTCTCATGTGCCCCTTGTCTTCCTGCTTTATAACTCCATCCCAGCCGCTAATCAGTGCTAGAGTATTCTGCCTGTGACCTGTTCCTGGTGGTTTCCTAGTTTCCTGCTCTGCCCTGCAGACTTGTGTGGGTCTTCTGTTACCTGCTCTCAGAGATTCTGCTGCATTCAGTTGTTACCTGTAGTCCTTCTTCTCCTGGCTGCTCCTGCTGCTACCTCTGAGCCTCAGTCTTCACCTGCATTCTGCTAACAAGTAAGCTGGTTTCTGTTCTGACTCACCTGCATTAGATAGCTGCAGAGCACAGGACTGTGCTGCACTTTCAGGGACTTCCTACCCAGGCCTCCCTGGATTATCTAATATATATATTGTATGGACTTCCTTGCATGGACTTGATAAAGACTTCCTTGTTTTCTAGCATCCTCTAGTGTGAACTGTGCTTTACAGATTGCTTTGCTGATTGCATTTAGAGCACAGGACTGTGCTGCATTATCTGGGACTTCCTACCCAGGCCTCCCTGGATTACCTAATATGTATTGTTTGGACTTCCTTGCATCTATATGTATACTTGTGTATGGACTTGATAAAGACTAACTTGTTTTCTAGCATCCTCTAGTGTGAACTGCGCTTTACAAACTTCTCAGCTGATTGCATTTTCCCCTGAACATTTATGGTCTTTTCGCCTGCACTTGTTTGAATCACCGTGTGTTTATAATATACACTTTGACACCTATAAGCTGTGTTCTGTTGTATCTTTGTTCCACGCAAAAAGACTCCTGTGGTATCCATTATAATTATTACAGGATACTCTAGCCTAAAATAAGGAGTCTGCTGGAACAATGTCTGCAGAAAGCAAATTAGAGCAGGTGTATTCCGTAATTAGATCTCTTCAGAAGGAGGTGGAAGGTCTGCAAAAGAAACTTGGAGGCATTGAATGTAATGAACAAGCATCTGGACAAACTTTACAGGACTTAAATACCCGAATGGCAGCCCAGGAAAAAAAACTAGCGGGCTTGGACTCCCAGTACGGATGGGCTTTCCAGGACACTAGTACTCAAATGGCGGCACAAGTGACTTTACCTTCTGGGATACCGCCACCAGCTAGCCCACCTAAGTTGCCTCCATTCAGATTTAATGGTGAACGTGACAAATTTCGTGGCTTTGTGAATTAGTGTATGCTATATTTTTGACCGCTTCCTTACTGATAGATCTAAGGTATTGTGTGTAATTATGCTGCTGACCTCACGAGCACTCGCCTGGGCGAATCCGATGATCGACTCTCGTGATCCACGGTTAAATAATTTGGATGATTTCTTAGCCGCTATGGCATTAATGTTTGATGACCCTAACCGCCGTGCAACCGCTGAGTCTGCTTTACTATCTTTACGCCAGGGTAAACGTTCTGTTGTTGAATATGCTACTGAATTTAGGAGATTAGCGGTAGATACCAATTGGGACAGTTATGCACAATTACCTATTTTTAAGAGAGGTCTGTCTAGCATTTTAAAAGATGAATTGGCCTGCTCTGAGTCACCACAAGAGTTAGAAATGTTTATACAGCATTGTGTACGAATAGACATACGCCTTACTGAACGTAGGCAGGAGAAATTGGCTGTATTTAATCGTATGTATAACTTTTTCCTTCCTCCCAAAGAGCCTGCAGGTAAAACATCTCGGGAGGTAGAAGAAGCGCCCATGCAAATTGATTCTGTGCAGAAGCGTGAGAGTAATGAGCGCCGGGAGCACCGCCTGCGAGAGAGGCTATGTTTCTACTGCGGCCAATCTGACCACTTTCTAATGAACTGTCCCAAGCGGCCTAACAAGGTGTTAGCAGCGTTAGGACAGTATGATAACACTGATGATGAATCTGACATCTCTGAATGTAGCCTGCCATTAAATGCTGCATTCCATTCTCTCTCTATGACTACACCTCCCAAGGAGTTGAAGGATAAGAACTCTCACTGTTCACTCCCTATTAAGATCCTGTGTTCAGGGCAGTGGATTTCCAGTGCAGCTATGATTGACTCTGGTGCAGGGGGCAACTTTATGGACATTACATTTGCCCAAAAACATGGTATTGAGATACAGCGAAGAGCCTCTCCAATTACCATGGAAACAGTGGATGGGTCACCTTTAATCTCCGGGCCTGTGGATCAGGAGACTGTACCTCTTAAGATTTTGTTGGAGCCTAATCATCAGGAGCAACTTTCTTTCTTGTTAATTTTGTCTCCTCATTTCCCTGTGATTTTAGGCATCCCTTGGTTGCGTTCTCAGAACCCGACTATCAACTGGGAGACCAAGGAGATTACTTTTCCGACTAGGAGCAACCCAGTGATAACTGAAGCTGTCCCTGAGTCCACTGATACAAAATCTACTGTACAGGTATTCACTTTACCTTCAGCGTATAAAGCATTCTCTGACATCTGTGACAAGAAGAAAGCAGATCAGCTTCCTCCACATAGGCATTATGACTGTCCCATTGAGCTGCTTCCTGGGGCGGCTATTCCTTTTAGCAACGTATATCCTTTGGCAGCACCTGAACTTCAAGCCTTGAAGGAGTATATTGATGAAAATCTGGCCAAAGGCTTTATACGTCCTTCTTCCTCACCAGCAGGGGCGCCTATATTTTTTGTAAAAAAGAAGGATGGGACCCTAAGACCCTGTATTGACTATCGGGAACTCAATAAGGTAACCATACGGAATCGTTATCCTTTGCCTTTGATTCCAGAATTATTGGAAAGAGTCCACCATGCCAAGGTGTTCTCTAAACTAGATCTTCGTGGGGTTTATAATTTGGTGCGTATTCGTTCCGGTGATGAATGGAAGACAGCATTCAGATGCCGGTATGGACACTTTGAATATCTGGTGATGCCCTTCGGGCTTTGTAATGCCCCTGCGACATTTCAACATCTGGCTAATGACATTTTTAGAGATTTATTGGATCAGTTTGTGGTGATTTATTTGGACGATATTTTAATTTTTTCTGACTCTCTACATGAACATGAAGGACATGTCAAAACTGTTTTGAAACGTTTGAAAGAGAACCATCTGTATATTAAGCTGGAGAAGTGTGCGTTCCATCGTTTTGAAATACAGTTTTTAGGTTATGTCATCTCTCCTCAGGGACTGAACATGGAATCTGGTAAGATTCAGGCAATCCTTGACTGGCCAGTACCCAGAAACGTTAAAGAGGTCCAACATTTTATTGGTTTTGCAAATTTCTATAGACGTTTTATTAGAAATTTTTCTGACATTGTCCATCCCATTACTTCCTTGACAAAGAAGGAAAGGCCCTGTAAGTGGTCATCACAGGCTCAAGAGGCTTTTGATCGACTTAAGGCTTGTTTCACCTCAGCACCGCTGTTGATCCACCCAGACCCAGCACTTCCTTTCATTGTGGAGGTGGATGCTTCTGATAATGCTTTAGGGGCCATTCTCTCCCAATGAACTGGAGAGAAGAGTCTGCTACACCCTTGTGCTTTCTTTTCCCGTAGACTTACTTCAGCTGAGACAAACTACGATGTGGGAGACAAGGAACTGCTAGCTATTATTGTAGCTTTCAAAGAATGGAGGCATCATCTGCAAGGAGCCACACAACAGATCGTAGTGCTGATTGACCATCGCAATTTGGAGTTTCTCAGATCCGCTCGATGTCTTTCTCCTCGTCAGGCTCGTTGGAATCTATTTTTAAATCAATTTAATTTTGTTATTTCCTACCATCCAGGTTCTTGTAATGGGAAGGCTGATGCTTTATCCGGAATCCATGCTGCGGATTCAGTACCTGGAGCCCCGTCCAAGACCATTCTATCCGATGCCAACTTCATCGGAGTTATCCACGATCAGGACTTGTGGAAGGAGTTCAAGGAGGCCTATGACGGTGATGTATTTCTGGCCAATTCACCTGTTGATATTAATCTTGTCCTTAAGGGTGGCATGTGGTTCAGGGATCGACGTATCTCCGTCCCTGAGGCCGTTCGTCTGCAGATCCTCAAGTTGGTCCATGACTCCAAGGTGGCTGGTCACAGGGGGGTACAGAAGACACAAGAGTTCCTAAGCCGATTTTTCTGGTGGCTGACTTGCTTGAAGGATACTAAGGACTATGTTCTCTCCTGCGAGGTATGTGCTTGTTATAAGACTCCTCGTATGTCACCTATGGGTCTTCTTCAACCATTACCTGTTCCGTCCCGCCCATGGGGCTCTATCTCAATGGACTTCATTGTGGAGCTGCCTACATCAGGTGGCATGAATACGATCCTGGTGGTAGTGGATCGCCTGACTAAAGCCGCTCATTTTGTTACTAGCCCCGGTCTTCCCCCAGCTAAGGATACAGTGAACTTGGTTATACAGAATGTTTTTCGGCTGCATGGGGTCCAGGATGAAATCATCTCTGACCATGGAGTGCAGTTTACCTCAAGATTCTGGAAGGAGTTTTGCTTTGCACTCAATATTAATGTCTGTCTTTCTTCCTCTTATCACCCCCAGACGAACGGTCAAACCGAGCGTACCAACCAGACCTTGCAACAATATCTACGATGCTATGTCAGTCATCTTCAGGATGATTGGTCGGAGTTACTTCCATTAGCTGAATTCTCATATAACAATTCTCAGAGTGCCTCCACTAAGTTCACACCTTTCTTTGACAATCTGCTTTACCATCCGAGTATCTTACCTAGGTCTCCGATTAATGCTCCGGTTCCAGCTGTAGAGGAGAGGCTGACTGCAATGAGGCAAAATCTGGAGGTTCTGAAGGAATCTTTGACCTCAGCTCAGGAACGTTACAAGAAATCGGCTGATAGATTCCGTAAACCGGCACCCATGTTCAAGGTAGGAGATTCCGTGTGGTTATCCACTAAAAATCTGAAGTTGAACGTTCCTTCACAGAAACTTGGACAGAAATTCATCGGCCCTTTAAAGATCAATGGTATTGCGAGCTCTGTGGCCTGCCGTCTGAAGTTGCCTAGGACTATGAAGGTACAGCCAGTTTTCCATGTTTCTTTACTAAAGTCTATACTTCCTAATACCTTCCAGGGACGTGTTGTGCCACCTCCACAGCCTGTGGTGATTGATGGGCAGGAACAATTTGTGGTGGAAGAGATTATTGATTCTAGGTTTCGCAGGAATCGGCTCCAATATCTGATAAGATGGCAGGGGTATCCCCCTGAAGAAGACTCTTGGGAACCTGTGGAAAACATCAATGCCCAACAGAAAATTACTCGTTTCCATCAGAGATTCCCCGAGAAACCAGGTCCAGGATCGTCCTGAGGCCGCATCTAAGGAAAGAGTAATATCAGGACTGCGAATATTTTTAATTACATTTTGGCCATTTTTGCCCTCTTTCAAGATGGTGTCTTTTGTCTCATGTGCCCCTTGTCTTCCTGCTTTATAACTCCACCCAGCCTCTAATCAGTGCTAGAGTATTCTGCCTGTGACCTGTTCCTGGTGGTTTCCTAGTTTCCTGCTCTGCCTGCAGACTTGTGTGGATCTTCTGTTACCTGCTCTCAGAGATTCTGCTGCATTCAGTTGTTACCTGTATTCCTCCTTCTCCTGGCTGCTCCTGCTGCTACCTCTGAGCCTCAGTCTTCACCTGCATTCTGCTAACAAGTAAGCTGGTTTCTGTTCTGACTCGCCTGCATTAGATAGTGCAGCACAGTCCCGTGCTCTGCAACTATCAGGGACTTCCTACCCAGGCCTCCTTGGATTATCTAGTATATATATTGTATGGACTTCCTTGCATGGACTTGATAAAGACTTCCTTGTTTTCTAGCATCCTCTAGTTTGAACTGTGCTTTACAGATGGCTTTGCTGATTGCATTTAGAGCACGGGACTGTGCTGCATTATCTGGGACTTCCTACTCAGGCCTCCCTGGATTATCTAATATATATTGTTTGGACTTCCTTGCATCTATATATATATTTGTGTATGGACTTGATAAAGACTTCCTTGTTTTCTAACATCCTCTAGAGTGAACTGCGCTTTACAGACTGCTCTGCTGATTGCATTTTCCCCTGAGTGTTTATGGACTTTGAGTTTTCGTCTGCACTTGTTTGAATCACCGTGTGTTTATAATATACACTTTGACACCTATAAGCTGTGTTCTGTTGTATCTTTGTTCCACGCAAAAAGACTCCTGTGGTATCCATTATAATTATTACAGATGTCTTGCAGGGGGATGCAGCAGTGTTGAAATTTCCAAACTTTTGAAGCGTGATCACCGAACAATCAAGTGTTTCATGGAAAATAGCCAACAGGGTCGCAAGAAGCGTGTTGGCCAAAAAAGGCGCAAAATAACTGCCCATGAATTGAGGAAAATCAAGCGTGAAGCTGCCAAGATGCCATTTTCCACCAGTTTTGCCATATTTCAGAGCTGCAATGTTACTGGAGTATCAAAAAGAACAAGGTGTGCGATACTCAGGGACATGGCCAAGGTAAGGAAGGCTGAAAAACGACCACCTTTGAACAAGAAACATAAGATAAAACGTCAAGAATGGGCCAAGAAATATCTTAAGACTGATTTTTCAAAGGTCTTATGGACTGATGAAATGAGAGTGACTCTTGATCGGCCAGATGGATGGGCCAGAGGCTGGATCAGTAAAGGGAAGAGAGCTCCACTCCGACTCAGATGCCAGCAAGGTGGAGGTGGGGTACTGGTATGGACTGGTATCATCAAAGATGAACTTGTGGGACCTTTTCGGGTTGAGGATGGAATGAAGCTCAACTCCCAGACCCACTGCCAGTTTCTGGAAGACAACTTCTTCAAGCAGTGGTACAGGAAGAAGTCGGTATCGTTCAAGAAAAACATGATTTTCATGCAGGACAATGCTCCATCACATGCATCCAACTACTCCACAGCATGGCTGGCCAGTAAAGGTCTAAAAGAAGAAAAAATAATGACATGGCCCCCTTGTTCACCTGATCTGAACCCCATAGAGAACCTGTGGTCCATAATAAAATATGAGATCTACAGGGAGGGAAAACAGTACACCTCTTGGAACAGTGTCTGAGAGGCTGTGGTAGCTGCTGCACGCAATGTTGATCGAAAATAGATCAAGCAACTGACAGAATCTATGGATGGAAGGTTGTTGAGTGTCATCATAAAGAAAGGTGGCTATATTGATCACTAATTTTTTTTGTTTTTGCATGTCAGAAATGTTTATTTCTAAATTTTGTGCACTGATATTGGTTTACCTGGTGAAAATAAACACTCCAACTTCCAAAAATATTAAGCTTGGATATTTATGAGTCTTTTGGGTTGATTGCGAACATAGTTATTGATAAATGATAAAAATAATCCTCTAAAATACAACTTGCCTAATAATTCAGCACACAGTGTAGTTAACATGTCTTTAGTCATCCTTTTTTCAGTTAATTAAATGTATTTCTTTTCCTTTTTTTCCGACATCGGTCACACGGTCACACGTTGATCTGCAAACTTTTTGTAGAGCTGGGCATTTTAAAAACCTCCCAGTGCAGTCACTCCGCAATAAAATCAAATTATATCTGCAGCAGAATAAATTACCCGCAGTCCCAGAGGAAGCACTATTACATTTAGAGAAAGACTTTTCGCTTGAAGAAGTCAGTACAACCATGAAAGAATTAAAGCAAGGGAAAAGCCCTGGCCCAGATGGATATTCCACTGGTTTCTATAAACAGTTTTCTGAACTGATAAGCCCTCTATTCCTATCGGTATGTAACTTCATATCACTGGGAGGCTCTTTTCCATATCAGGCCTGATCTGCCCACATCACAGTGCTCCCCAAACCTGGATAAGATTTATCATTGTGCAGTAGTTATCGCCCCATTTCCCTGATAAACCTAGACATCAAAAATGTATGCAAAAATGATCGCAAAAAGATTGTGTCCTCTTCTCCTAAGACTGATAAATCAGGACCAGGTGAGATTCATCCCGGGACGTGAGGCGAGAGGCAACACCATAAGGACTATTTTGTTGATAGATGGAGCGGGGGAAGGGGGGGGATCCCATATGTATCCTGTCAATTGACGAAGAAAAAGTGTTCGACAGGGTACACTGGGAACTCATATTTCAAGCTTTCGAGGGAATTGGACTGCGGGAGAATATGCTCCGTAGAATAACTGCACTATACACCTCTCCTATTGCTCAAGTTAAAGTTAATGGTTCCATTTCAAGCCCGTTCTCAATATGGAATGGCACGAGGCAAGGTTGCCCCCTTTCACCCCTCCTATACATACTAACCATGGAATACCTTGCAACTGCAATACGTGGTAACTCCTCGATCAAGTGAGTCAAGCTCCAATCGGAGGAAAATAAATTAGCATTATTTGCGGATGATATCCTTTTATATATTACATCCCTGATCATAAGTATACCTAATATCATTTCGGAATTACACAAATTTGGCTCCCTAAGTAATTTTAAAATGAACCCCCACAAATCTGAGATAATGAACATATCATTGCAACCATCATTAGTGACCCAATTAGGTGCCGCCTTTCCCTTCAAATGGCGCTCGAATTCGATTACCTATATAGGAATTAAAATAACCGCCAAAACATCCCAATTGTATGACGCTAACTTCAAGAATGCTTTATATAAAGCTGAGCTTGATCTAGAGGAATGGTACAAACTACAGCTATCTTGGTTTGGCAGGGTCAATGCAATAAAAATGGACCTTCTACCATGCCTTCCAAACAATCCCACTGTGTTTACCTGCTTCCTTTTTCTCCCGACTTAAGAAAGCGATTACCAGATTCATATGGTCTCATAACCGACCACGCCTCTTACTTCCTACAAAGTAAATCCAAATTGGACTACCCAATTTCACTCTTCATAGCTCTGCCTCACTCGGAACCTGTGTACTAGATCTATCCATAATAAAAACAACAAAAAATAGGTTAACTTTGAAAAGTACCTCTCCTGTCGTGACCCGCAGGCGGTCCTGTCGTCTACAAGAGCTGTGGAAGAAAGAGGCGAGCCCCTCCCCTTCCTTACCAAAAATCTCACACTATTCTTTAGACAAAGGAATAGGTCTCTTCATATATCGCCCACATCCGGTCAATTAACTCCAGTTTATGATAACCCATCATTCCCAGCAGGCATCAACAAAATAATCTTCTTAAACAAACATAAAAACTCACAACCTATTATTTATGATTACATAAATCAAACCGGAATAAGATCATTACAAGAAATTTTCTTCGTGAAGAACCTCCTGCAGGTTCCTGGTTTCATGAACAACTAAAAAGCTTCATTAACGCAATGGCCAAACAAACCAATGTATTTAGACCACTTCCGCCTTTCGAAACACTTTGCGTAATAAAGAGCCCTCCAGATCACACCGTCTCTTTATTATATAAATCATACCAAGAAGGTCAAACAACCACACACGATTTTCCTTTGTTCTTCTCAAAATGGGAGAATGAACTGGGAGGACCCCTATCATCCGAGGATCGATCGAAAATCCTCCTATTGACATTCAGGTCTTCGCTATGCTCGTTGTCACAGGAGAGGGGCTATAAGGTCCTATCACGGTGTTATAGATGTCCCTCTGCCATCCACTCTATGTTCCCCACAACTTCAGACTCCTGCTGGAGATGTTTGGAAGACAAAGGCTCGTACTTACATATATGGTGTGCATGCCCACCTATTAAGAAATTGTGGGTGGCAATATTTGAACTCTACAACAAACTCTCTATACACAATATCCAACCCTCAATGGAGTTAGTCTTATCATCTTTAAGTGACATTTCAATATCTAGATTTAAGAAGGGACTGCTCAGACACTTTTTCATGGCTACCAGGAATCTGATCCCCCAGTATTGGAATCAAGAAAAATCACCACCACGTTCTGAATTCATATCTGAACTCAATAACATCTATAGAATGGAGCAATTGATAGGCCATGTTGACGGAAATTCTGACAAGATTTATAATACTTTGGCCCCCTGGATTGTGTTCAGGGAAACATCAGACTTGGTTGCCAGGTTAACAGAACACTAATTCATACCTCAAAAGGAGAATGCTCAACACCATTTTCCAGATATATTGAGCATCATAAATTGGTTACATCCTGGTCCAATCGACCTTGTCTTCTCACTGGGCTGAGGGCCCGGACTTGTCCAGAGGAGAGATCCAAAACCTAACTCCCTTCCCTTCTTCCCCCTCGCCAATGCTTTCTTACTCTCTCCCTTAACCCATTCCTTTTTATTCACACCTTTTCTTCTACATATCACTATACTTACATTATCATATTCTATTATGGAATATATTTGTTATCAATGATTAGAATGGTCTACAATCTTTAAGTGTTATCTAATTACAAATGGCATTCTCTAAACAAGCTATAAAATTGCTATATTGCGATACGCCATATTCTGCTTAATTCTCAAAGTTTGTATTTCTTGTAATGCATTATATTAATAAACCTGATTAACAAAAGATTTAAACTGAAAAATGAGAAAGTCCATATAAACATATAAAATCTTACATATAAAGGGCGATGGTTCCACCATTTAGTCTAAGAGAAGCAAGAGTCACAATATTTTAGTATTAAAGATTACACTACTGATGTAACAGTTGGTAAGGTGATTTTGATATATCAACATTTAGACAAATGAAATAAGCTTTGTATCATGTATTTATAGAAATGTTATATAATAAGTTGATTTCTGGAGGTTTTATATTTTATTAACACGTGAAGGGATTGTAGAAATAATAACTATAATGTGCATATACATGATCCAGTGAAATTATAGTCTATTGTAATTATGCTATTTTACTGTGCTGATTATATTATCTTGTAATTAGCCTCATTATGGTGTAATTTCCCTAATGTTACCTATATAAGACCTTAAATGAATTCAACCCACATTATTGAAAAAAGCCCAGGAGGGGCTGAAACGTCTGATGACTTGTGTGTTGAGACCAGGGCCAGATCCAGGGTTTTGTGGGCCCCGGGCGAAAGAGTCTCAGTTGCCTCTTTAACACATACCACGATTCATGATGCACAGATACAGCAGAGACATACACACTGCACAAAAAAATAAAGGGAACACTTAAGCAACAGAATATAACTCCAAGTAAATCAAACTTCTGTGAAATCAAACTGTCCACTTAGGAAGCAACACTGATTGACAATCAATTTCACATGCTGTTGTGCAAATGGAATAGACAATAGATGGAAATTATTGGTAATTATCAAGACACCCTCAATAAAGGAGTGGTTCAGTAGGTGTAACCACATTTCAGTACCAAAGATTTCGGGCTGGTGTTTTTGTCACTTTTGAATGTTGGTTGTGCTTTCACACTCGTGGTAGCATATGACGGACTTTACAACCCACAGAAGTTGCTCAGGTAGTGCAGCTCATCCAGCATGGCACATCAATGTCAGCATAGTGTCCAGAGGCTGGAGGCGCTACCAGGAGACAGGCCAGTACAACAGGAAATGTGGAGGGGGCCATAGGAGGGCAACAACCCAGCAGCAGGACCGCTACCTCCACCTTTGTGAAAGGAGGAACAGGAGGAGCACTGCCAGAGCCCTGCAAAATGACCTCCAGCAGGCCACAAATGTGCATGTGTCTGCACAAATAGTTAGAAACCGATTCCATGAGGGTGGTATGAGGGCCCGACGTCCACACATGGGGGTTGTGCTCACAGCCCAACACCATGCAGGATGCTTGGCATTTGCCACAGAACACCAGGATTGGCAAAGTCGCTACTGGTGCCCTGTGCCATTCACAGATGAAAGCAGGTTCACACTGAGCACATGTGACAGACGTGACACAGTCTGGAGATGCTGTGGAGAGTGATCTGCTGCCTGCAACATCCTACAGCATGAACGATTTGGCAGTGGGTCAGTAATGGTGTGGGGTGGCATTTCTTTGGAGGGCCGCACAGCCCTCCATGTGCTTGCCAGAGCTAGCCTGACTGCCTTTAGGTACCGAGATGAGATCCTCAGACCCCTTGTGAGACCATATGCTGGTGAGGTTGGCCCTGGGTTCCTTCTAATGCAGGACAATGCCAAACCTCATGTGGCTGGAGTGTGTTAGCAGTTTCTGCAAGATGAAGGCATTGAAGCTATGGACTGGCCCGCCTGTTCCCCAGACCTGAATCCGATTGAGCACATCTGGGACATCATGTCTCGCTCCATCCAACAACATCACGTTGCACCACAGACTGTCCAGGAGTTGGCGGATGCTTTAGTCCTGGTCTGGGAGGAGATCCCACAGGAGACCACCTCATCAGGAGCATGCCCAGGCGTTGTAGGGAGGTCATACAGGCACGTGGAGGCCACACACAATACTGAGCCTCATTTTGACTTGTTTTAAGGACATTACATCAAAGTTGGATCAGCCTGTAGTGTGATTTTCCACTTTAATTTTAGGGGTGACTCCAAATCCAGGCCTCCATTGGTTAATAAATTTGATTTCCAATGATGATTTTTGTGTGATTTTGTTGTCAGCACATTCAACTTTGTACAGAACAAAGTATTCAATGAGAATATTTCATTCATTCAGATCTAGGATGTGTTATTTGAGTGTTCCCTTTATTTTTTTGAGCAGTGCATATATAGTACAATGCCAAAGATTTCACTTCTTACATTACATGAGCGATATCTATTGTAAATTCGACAATAGCTCAGAAACCGGCGAATCCTCGCAGCGCACAGTGCAGACCAGACAGTATAGTCCTCCATACGGTATTATGGGCACCACCTAGTCCTCCATACAGTATTATGGGCTCTACATAGTCATTCATACAGAATAATGGACCCCATAAAATGCTCCATGCAGGATACTGGCCCCCCTAGAATGCTCCATACAGGATACTGGCCTCCATATAATGCCCCATGAGGGCTGTTCCCCAAACATAATGCCCCATGCAGGCTGTTTTCCCCAGATAATGCCCCATGCAGGCTGTTTTCCCCAGATAATGCCCCATGCAGGCTGTTCCCCCCACATAATGCCCCATGCAGGCTTTTCCCCCCATATAATGCCCCATGCAGGCTGTTCCCCCCACATAATGCCCCATGCAGGCTGTTCCCCCCACATAATGCCCCATGCAGGCTGTTCCCCCTATATAATGCCCCATGCAGGCTGTTCCCCCCACATAATGCCCCATGCAGGTTGTTTCCCCACCCCCCACACTTAATGAATGCCCCATGGGGGGCTGTCCCCCCCCACTTAATGCCCCATGCAGGCTGTCTCCCCCATATAATGGCTCCATGCTCCATGCATAAAAAAAAAGAAAATCAATAACTCACCTCACTTCTCCTCACTTGCTGCCACTGTCCCTCCCATATAATGCCCCATGCAGACGGCCCCCCCCCATAATGCCCCAAGCAGGCCCCCCCCCACAATGCCCCATGCAGGCTGCCCCCCCCGACATAATGCCCCATGGAGGCTGTCAACCCCACATAATGCCCCATGCTGGCTGTCTCCCTCATATAATGCTCCATGCCTCCATGCATGAAAAAAAAAGAAAATCAAAAACTTACCTCAATTCTCCTCACCTGCTGCCACTGCTCTCTTCACGGCCTCTGCTCCCGACTCCTCAACCGTGTCGCCGTCTTCCCGCTCTGCGCTGTGACTGCTCAGGCGAGGACATGGTGGAAAGATGTCATTGCGCCCTCTGACGTGAGATGTCACAGTGCAGCAGCCGCGGAAGATACAGGACCTGACGCGGAGGCACGGGGAGAGGTAAGTATTGTGCCAGAGCCCTGAGAAAGCGGGGGGGGGGGGGGCGCTGGCACCGCTCACGGGTCCCATAACGTGGCGGGATGCCCAACAGCGAGTGAGCCCCCTGCCTGCTCAGGACCCCGGCTCTTGCCCGAGTGCTGACGCCAGGCCTGGTTGAGACAACAATAAATGGCTAATTATTTCATATGTGAGCGCCGGGATCCTACTTGGTTGAGTCTAGAAGGCTGACCAACCAGTAATCAGAGTTGGTCAAAATGCGTACAACGTGAGGGTCACGAGAAAGGCAGTGGAATATAAACTCAGCTATGTGTGCCAGACTGCCAACAGCCAAGACTTCCCTGTCACCACCAAGAGGACACCTGTCCATCTTCTCCACCTTGTCCTCCCTCTCCTCCTCCTCTTGAGGCCATCCTTGCTGAACAAATGGGATGAAGGTGGTGTGGGTAGTACCACCTGTAGCACAGGAAACCAGCTTCTGTTCCTCCTCCTCCTCATTATGTATTTGTCCTTCAATCCTGGTATATATGTTCCCCCATCCTTGTATATATGTCCCTCCCATCCTGGTATATATGGCCCCCATTCTGGAATATATGGCCCCCCATCCTGGTATACATGTTCCCCACCCTAGTATATATGGCCCCATATCCTGATATACATATTCCCCCCATCTTGGTATATATATCCCCCCCATCCTGGTATATATATATCTCCCCATCCTGGTATATATATCCCCCCATTCTGGTATATATGATTTCAAATCCTGGTATATGTGGCCCTCCATCCTAGTATATATTCCCCCCCCAGTTCTGGTATAAATGATTCCCCCGTCCTGGTGTATATGGACCTCCCGTCCTAGTGTATATGGACCTCCCATCCTGGTGTATATGATTTCCATCCTTGTATATGTGAACCTGAACTCCATTGAAACTCCCGCTGTCCCTTCCCCTTTGCATTTAGGCCGGCTATCAGTCAGTGCCGGGGGGCGCGGTTACAACCACTGCTCTGTATGGTTAGAGCAATGATTGAACCAGCGCCGACACCACCCCCGTGACTGAAATCAAATGCTGCCGGGGAAAATAAAGTTAATTTTCTCCCCGCAGCGGGCCCTGGGCTGGTTAGTAATGCTATTATCCTGTAGATTAACCCCATATCTGCAGGTTAATAGTGTTTTTCTAGTGACAGGTTCCATTTAAAGTTAATTTTCTCCCAAATGCTTTCTGTACAGCAACTGGGCACTTTCATAACACTATTATCCTGCAGATTAACCAGCTATCTGCTCATGACTAGTGTTCTTCAGCCTCCCATGTCTCCTTTAAGAGCTTCCCTGCTGCCTGTTCTCTCACTAGATAAGAACTGTTACCTCTGCAAACTGATCCACATGGC
Organism: Phyllobates terribilis; assembly: GCF_046119375.1. Taxonomy (NCBI): domain Eukaryota; kingdom Metazoa; phylum Chordata; class Amphibia; order Anura; family Dendrobatidae; genus Phyllobates; species Phyllobates terribilis. The sequence goes on from NW_027362884.1 coordinate 4,563,036, forward strand.
TTGGTCTTTTTTGACTTGCTCAGAGACCTTCACTGAACTTGCACTTTTTGGGCCTTTTGGGCTCCAGAGCCCGGGTGCGATTGCAACCCCTGCACCCATTGTAGTTATGCCCCTGCCTATAACTGCTGGACCCTTTTCCAATAAGCCACCTTTATGACAGCGCTGTTCTTTGGCAGAAATCACATAGGCACTGATTCATCATTGCTGTTTCTCCATTTTTCTGGAGTAATTTGCCCCATATTAGTGGCTTTAGTATTTGTGCCTTATTTGCTATATGTTTTGTGCCATTTTTTAAGTTGTCTTTCTTTTTCAAGTTTTTTTTTCATTTTCTTGACAACTTTGCTTATCCAGATGTTTTAGATTAATGAATTGCGACTTTTACCAAATATCACATTTTTTTTGCCATTTTTCTCCAGTCCTAACTGGAGAAAGATTTCTGGAGGAATTTTCAACGTGGCGCATTTCTGAGACTTTAAAAGATTTGCGAATTTTGGTGTTGAAAAAGAAAAAAAACAATAAAAAGCATTTTTTCTTTTCCCCAAATTAATGGACTGCATGTATCCGGATCATGAATGCCGATACAGTTGAAAACAATGATGAGAAGGGAGCCGTCAGGTGTTGTTCCCTCTCCCATCCTTCCCCCTCTGCAGCTGAGCTCTGTGATGTCTCATCGTAGAAGGCACAAAGACATTACTACAGCGCACCGTCTGTGCTGAGCAGTGCAGGGGCTGGAGCTGCGAGGGATTAGGGAGAGGTGAGTATTTGTTTATTTATTTTATATGTATGGAGAACTACATGGGGCCCATACCACTGTATGGAGCACTATATGGGGCTCATTATACTTTATGAAGGACTATATGGTGCCCACAAAGCTATATGAAGGACTTTATGGGGTCCATAATTCTGTATGGAGGACTATATGGGGAACATAACTGTATGAAGCACTATATGGGGCCCATTAAACTGTACCGATGACTATGTGGTGCCCATAATACTGTATGGAGGACTATATGGAGTCCTATATGGAGTCCATTATACTGTGTGAAGGACTATGTGTTGCCCATAATACTGTACGGAGCATGATATGGGGAACATTATACTGTATGGAGGACTAGGTGGGGTCCATAATATTGTATTGAAGACTATGTGGTGCCCATAATACTGTATGGAGCAATATATGAGGATCATTATACTGTATGGAGCGCTATGTGGTGCCCATTATACTGTATGGAGCACTATATGGGGAACATTATACTGTATGGAGGACTATGTGGTGCCCATTATTCTGTATGGAGGACTATGTAGTGCCCATAATACTGTATGGACCACTATATGAGGAACATTGTACTGTGTGGAGGACTATGTAGTGCCCATAATACTGTATGGAACACTATATGAGGAACATTGTACTGTGTGGAGGACTATGTGGTACCCAGAATAAAACTGAATGTCCCAAAAAAAGACTCAGGAGCTCATGCAGGCAGAGTGCTTAGAAAATAAATCTCAGACTAAGGGCCCAGAAACCAGCACATTCCGACATGAGAACGGCCAGTCTGGATGAATCGCGGCTAAATCTTTACTTGAAAGTTTCAAATGAAATAGAAATGTTCTGGCTGCAATGAGGAGGTCATGTGACTGCAGGTGATTGGCTGCAGCGAGGAGGTCATGTGACTGCAGGTGATTGGCTGCAGTGAGGAGGTCATGTGACTGCAGGTGATTGGCAGTTACTGATCATTTCTAGCTCCTGCAATGTTATCATTTGTATCTCAGGTGACAGTTGGGAGAGAGCGACGCAGCGACTTGTATACAAGGAGCATCCGGAGAGATTTTAGCTTCATAAGGCACTGTGTTTTGGCATTTTTTCCTTCCCTTCCCATTTGTACCCTCCCCCATTTCCCCTCTTTTCATTTTTGCAGGATTTGCAGGATTCCATCATCCTTTACTGGTCATCGTGTGGCAAGTATCATTCTCTGTACCCCATATACAGTTCACAGAGCACAATACATTCACATTACACAATGTATACACAGAGGGAGGAGCGGAGCTGGTCACATTATTTGGTTGGAAGGAGCTGTATAACAGATTTATAGTTTTAGAGTTGTAAAATAAACATTAAAAGTGTTCATCATCCATCAGAGGGATCTGTTTAGCTTATATGTCCCAGCGTATACATTAAATGGACGCCTAAATGTGATATAAAAATAGTCTAACACTGGCCATAGAAAGAAAGGGGAGAAGGGAGCAGGAGAACTCTATGTGTGTATACACACAACAAGCTCTATAGGAAAGTAATGTGGAGAACTGAAATTACCTGTATAATAAGTGTGTGTTCTTATATCTCAGACATTAGCGCCAGACTAATTGGTAACAAAACTGGCATGGACAAAAAAATAATAATTAAGTCAATATAGCGAGTCATAAATAAATGTCATAAAAGATGAACTTTATTGATGAAGTAAAAAGGTGCAGAGGATATACAAAAAATAGGAAGACGGCGCAGATCACACATATAAATAGCAGAATGTAAAGGAGGCTCACTGCTTAGTATAAAATCACAAGTATAGTATATTAGATGTAACCCTCATCAGAAATATATATAAGCAAATATGTGTAAAATACATATCTAATAATGACGATGCAATGAGAATATCTGGGGGTATGGTGACTAAATAATGGTAAAGTATACAAGATTGGGGTAAAAGGTAAATATATTCCCATACATGGCATGGTCAAATAGTCGACGGACGCTCAGGATGGATGGGAGAAAATGAGTTTAGTACAGACTTGGTTCACAGCAGGAGCTGCCTTACGATGTGCCCACCCCGACACATCACAGGAAGGGGGAGAATAAAAATGCAGCACTAGCCAATAGGAGAGGGACGCAGAGCGTAGTGACGCATGCGTGCACTGGTGAAGTCTTGCCTCGACCCACGTCACATGACCCACCGTGGCACAAACTGGGCACGAAAGATACAGGAAGGGGAGAGCCAGCCGGGCACCAGACGAGCCAATGTGCAAGAGAAGTCTAGCATTAATAGTTGAGAGAAATCAACAACGTGCATAGTTGGAGAGTAATACTCACAAAAGGCCACAAGATGGTGTAAAAGAGCATGGTATTAAGGCTATGTGCCCACGTTGCGGACCTGAAGCATATTTTTTACGCTTCTCCCTGGCGGGAAAATCGCATGCGGATATTACATGCGGTTTTCCCGCCAGGTAGAAGCGTTTGTGAGGCGTCTTTGCATGCATTTCCGCATGCGGGTTATCAAGCACTTCTCCAAGCATCACTTGGAAAAGTGCTTGACAACTTGTTCAGAATGGTAAAAAATAAAAAAATAAACTTTATACTCACCTTCTGATGCATTCTCTGCCCCGTCCGGAGGCTTGAGCGGCTCACGCTGTTGTGTGCAGGACCTGCGGTGACGTCATTGAGTCATGTGGTGGGTCACATGACTCAATGACGTGGCAGGTCCTTCAGACAACAGCGCGACGGAGGGAAAACATCAGAAGATAAGTATAAACTTTATTTTATTCTTTTTTTTACAGGTTCTTTGGTACCCAGGTCTGGATGAGAGTCTCCTCTCCTCCAGACTTGGGTACCATCCGCACATTGATTCCGCAGCGCTTCCGCAAAATTAATGAACATGCTGCGGATTTTTGACTGCAGCATATACGCTGCGGAAAAATCCGCAGCATGGGCATTGACATTGCGGAATGCCATTGGGGACCATGGGGTGCGGATCTACATGCGTTTTTCAAGCGTTTACGCTGCGGAAATTCCGCAGCATATATGCTTGAAAAACGCTACGTGGGCACACAGCCTAACTGTATACAGCACAATGGAGAGAACACATGATGTGATATTATGACAAAAGGATATTAATAATGCCATAAATAAGATACATATTATTGATGATATCTATAGTGACAAATACAAAAAAACAACATGAAATGGAAAATAATGTAATTAAATATAATGTAATAAAAAAGTGTGTCATTTATAAATGCGTGTGAAGAGAGAAAAAGAATATATATAATATTTATATATCCAAACAAGCAATGATGGGTGAATGTGAATAAGGGAACACATTGATCAAGGTTTATACCACTCAAAGTGGCACGATTTCATTACATTAGATAAGAGTACATACATGTATGTGAATCCACAATGTAAAATGTGTACGGAAATAACGGAGAGTAAGTGGGGTAGGAAAAGGGAAGAAGGGATGGAGATATGGGGGAGAGGGGGAAAAGAACGTCTAAGTACCATATTTTGTGGACTATAAGACGAGTTAGACCATAAGAATCACCTAGATTTTAGAGGAGGTAAATAGAAAATAAAATTTGAAGCAAAAAATGTGGTCATGATGCACTTATGGGGGTTCTGCTGCTGCCACTGTTATGGAGATAATGTCCCCCAATTCTGTATTTATGTCCCCCATCTTGGTGTATATGTGGGCCATCCTTGTCGCATCCTGGTATATGTGATCCCCATCCTGATATACAGTATATGGCCCCCATTCTGGTATATATGATTCCCATCCAGGTATACAGTATATGGCCCCAATCTTGGTATATATGGCCCCCATCCTGGTATATATGATCCACATCATGGTATATATGGCCCTTCTTCCTGTTATATATGGCCCTCCAGCCTGGTATATATGTCCTCCCAGCCTGCTATACAGTGGGGAAAAGTAGTATTTGATACATTGCCGATATTGCAAGTTTTCCCACCTACAAAGAATGGAGAGGTCTGTAATTTTTATTGTAGGTACACTTAACCTGTAAGAGACAGAATCTTAAAACAAAATTACATTGTATGATTTTTGAATAATTAATTTGCATTTTATTTCATGAAATAAGTATTTGATACAATAGAAAAACAGAACTTAATATTTGGCACAGAAACCTTTGTTTGTAATTACAGAGGTCAAACGTTTCCTGCCGCAAGGATTTTGGCCCTCTCCTCCATACAGATCTTCCCCAGATCTTTCAGGTTTTGGGGTCGTCTCTGGGCAACATTGAGTTTCAGCTCCCTCCAAAGATTTTCTATTGGGTTCAGGTCTGGAAACTGGATAGGCCACTCCAGGACCGTGACATTTCTTACGGAGCCACTCCTTAGTTGCCCTGGCTGTGTGTTTCAGGTCATTGTCATGCTGGAAGACCCAGCCACAACCCATCTTCAATGCTCTTACTGAGGAAAGAGGTTGTTGGCCAAAATCTCGTGATACATGACCCCATCCATCCTACCTCCCTTCTATACAGTGCAGTCGTCCAGTCCCCTTTGCAGAAAAGCACTTCCAAGATATGACGTTTACCCCACCATGCTTCACAATTGGGACGGTGTTCTTGGGGTTGTCATCCTTCTTCCTCCAAACACGGCGAGTGGAGTTGATGCCAAAAAGTTCTATTTTGGTCTCATCTGACCACATGATCTTTTCCCGTGCTTCCTCTGGATCATCCAGATGGTCATTGGCGAACTTAAAACAGGCCTGAAAATGTGCTGATGTGAGCAGGGGGACCTTGCGTGCCCTGCAGGATTTTAATCCATTATGGTGTAGTGTGTTACTATTGGTAATGTTTGATACTGTGGTCCCAGCCCCCTTCAGATCATTGACCAGGTCCTCCTGTGTAGTTCTGCACTGATTTCTGACCTTTCTAAGAATCATCCTTACCCCACGAGGCGAGATCATACAATGTGATTTACTGTTTTTTATATTTCGATTCTGTCTCTCACAGTTGCAGTGTACCTACGATAAAATTGTAGACCTCTCCATTCTTTGTAGTGGGAGAACTTACAATATCGGCAATGTATCAAATACATATTTTCCCCACTGTATATATCCCCACCCATACTGGTATATATATCCCCACCCATACTAGTATATATATCCCCACCCATCCTGGTATATATATCCCCACCCATCCTGGTATATATATCCCCACCCATCCTGGTATATATATCCCCACCCATCCTGGTATATATATCCCCACCCATCCTGGTATATCTCTATCCTGGTATATGTGGCCCTCCATCCAGATACATGTGTAGCCCATCCTGATGTATATGTTCCCCGCCATCCTGGTGTATATGTCCCGTCATCCTGGTATATGATCTCCATCACGCCGCACACATAAAAGAAAATAAACCATTCTACTCACCTTCCCTTCGCTTCCTCGCATAGCGGCGTCCTCTTCTGATGCTGGCAACTGACTTCAGGGTGTAAGCGGCGCAGCTCATGACTTCAATGCCATGTGCCCCCACATGCCAACGACAGCTGCCGGAATATTCACTGTTCCCCACTCCCGGGATTATGGGCATGGGGAGCAGTGAATATTCATTTTCCTTAATAGCGAACACACGTGATCGCCCACTCAAAGCTGGAAGCCAGTGTCTGCGGCTAACACGTGCACCCCATATTGAAAAAAATGAATACGCACTGCTCCACACTCCCACAGTCCCACCCACCTCTACGTCCTGGCTTCAGTGCAGAGAGGTGGGCGGTATTATTGGCGTGGGGAGTGATGCATATTCATTTTCTTTAATAGCAGACACAGGTGGTAGCTCCAGCGCCGGCTCCTGCCTCCTGTGACCCTGCTCCTGCCTCCTGTGACTCGCTTCTTCATCACTGTCCACCCCTCAATTCCACAGCCACAGCCAGGTACATCATGACTATAAGATGCTCCCTTCTCCACTTTCCTCCAATTTTTTTGGGGAAAAGAGCATCTTATAGTCTGCAAAATACAGTATAAGTAAAACACCTATATGAAAATAAGTGAGTATAGTATAGATTATAGAGGTCTCACATAAATTGAAAGTAGAATAAATGGTGGAAGGTGTAAAAACCAAAGAGGACACAGTAAAGCAACATTGTGCAGTAATATAAAGAAATTATATATCTACATAGATGGTAAAATTGCGCACATCAGATGGTTCAGAGGGACCGTGAATGACGATGAGAATGATGTGACGATACATCGCAGTCATTCCCAGAAACTAAGGGCACAGTCAGCCAAAGTAATCATGAGGAAGTGAGCGGCTGCAGCTCTGACCTGCTCCTGATTACATGTACATTCAAGGCGGGGACAGTGACACCAGCGGTGATTGGGCGCCGGGCTCACGAGTCATAACAGCCGCACAGGAGTCCCGGGAACGTGAGTGCTGAAACCGATGGAAAGGGGCCCGACACGAGAGGCGAGTATGGGAGTTTTTATTTTCATGGTGGCAAACATTCAGATTGAGAAGGGGTTGTCCTAATAATGGACACTCCCTTTAAGCTGATGAGTAGTGAGTACCACGTATATTTTTGAATAGCAGCATGTGGCATAATAAACGGCTTTTGTGGTACAAGATATTTTATGATTGATGTTAAAATGTTTCAGTCTTGTGGAATCACAAAAGGTGTCAGTGTGTTCAATGTTAGGACAGGAAATGCATCTGCCACAAGGTGATCATCCTCGACGAGGGCGGACACTATCCAAAAAGAAGATTGGATCACTGTGGTAGTGACTTTCACCACATGATCACGGAGGTTTTTACTTCTCCGAAAGGTGATACTAGGTCTATTAGGCAAGTATTTGGATAGAGTAGAATCCGCCAAAAAGGATGGGCCACAATTTTTCTAAATATTTCCTTTTCAAGGAGGGTTGGGAAAACTCTTGATTATATAGTTGTATTCCATTATTAAACTATGGGTAATCAGACAACCCAAGATCCAAATCCCCCAAAAGGATTAAAGAAAAAAGTAAAAAAAAATCTAAAGAATTATAAAAAGTAAAAAAAAAGTCAACCACACTCCCTTACTTCTATTAAAAATAAAGATATTTAAAAAAATAGATAAATATATTTGATATCTCCACATTTGATAAAGTACAATCTATCAAACAATTAATTAACTGTAGAGCAATGGTCCCCAACATTTCTTACATTGAGTATCACATTCAGCTCTGAGAGAGGGTCACAAGCCACATCCAGACCCCACCAGTCCCCCGAGTAGTGACATCTCGCTCCCACTCCCCCTCGCAGTAGTGACACCTAGAGCTCCCATGACCAGTATGACGGCCAAGCTTTCACACAGAAATCACACTGATGCCTCCTTCACACATCCTGGTAATTCCTGTATAGGAAAATACATTACTGGCGAGATCTGTGGTCTGTGTCCGTGTGACATCCATGTGCTCTCCATATGTCTGTGTGTCCGTATGCAGCATCCGTTTTTTTGTCCAGGAAAAAAATGGATGCTATTTAAGCAATTTATTTTTAAAGTTTAATTGCAAGAAATTTAAGAACACAGGACTTTCAAGAGGAAGAACAGATGATAGATAGATAGAAATATGTGAGTGAGATATATATTCAGTGCTTTGGGGTTGTAACTTACTGTACATGTAATTTATTCATAAGTTATTACATTTTAAAAAAAATGGCTTGGGATCCCCCTACATTTTATTAACCAGCAGAGGGAAAGCGGAAAGCTGGGGCTGATGTTTATAGCCTGGGAAGAGGGTACTACCCATGTAGCTTCCCAGGCTATTAATATCAGTTCACAGGTGTATACTTATTCTTTACAGGTTATTAAAATGGGGGACCCCCCAAAAAATTTATGCGGGGTCCCCCCTATTTTAACAACCAGCAAAGGATAGGCAGACAGCTGCAGGCTGATATTAATAGCCTAGGAAGGGGCCATGGATTTTGGTCCCATCCCTTATTTAAACATCAGCTCTCATCCGCCCCAGAAATTGCGCATTCTTAGCCTCCGCTCTTCCCGCTTGCCCTGGTGCAGTGGCAAGTGGGGTAATAGGGTTGGAGGTTGATGACAGCTTTGTATCGGCAGCTGATATCAAGCCCAGGGGTTAGTAATGGAGAGGCGTCTATAAGACGCCTCCATTATTAACCCCAGAGTCAAATAGTCAAATACCCAGAATAAAGCACTTTATTTGAAATAAAAGTGCACACTGTTTTACACATTTATTTAAAAATAAAAAACATTTATACTCACCTTATGCCCATTCCTCTGAAACCCCCCCAAAAAAATTTAAAATAAAAACCAACCATATCCCTCATCGTAATCCATCTCTGTGATATTTGGTTTAGAACCTGAATGGTGCCAAGATGCGACCGTCCAGGCTGTAAATCAGGACACAATGAGCTGCTGCGTCCGGCGTCATAGAGGTTACCGCCTGTCACTGAAGGTGCGTTCCCACGGGCAGCTCACTGCAAGCTGGGACGAGGAACTGCCGTGACCTCAGTGAGATCACCATGAGAAATTTCTCATTGTTACGCTGAGCTCACCGAGTTCACCGCTGTTAACTCAGTTCACAGTGAATTGAGCTGAATTAAGTGAGCTCAGCGCAACAACGTGAAAAATTTCTCACGGTGCAAGCGGTGATCTCACCGAGGACATGGCAGTTCCTCGTCCCAGCTTGCAGTGAGCTGCCCATGGCAACGCACCTTCAGCCGCAGCAGCTGGGGATTCGCGCAAATGGTACCGCTGATTCCCAGGTGCCGGTACGTACCACACTGATGACACATGGTTGTCATCTGTGTGTCATCAGTGTGCAGGATCTATTCAGTGCGTGCTGCGCAAAAAAACCCCAAAAAACTGACATGTCTGCATTTTTTTATACAGATACAAGGTCAGCATGAAAAACCTAACATGTGTGCACACCCATTGAATACAATTGGTGTGCGTATGTCCGTATTTGTGGTCCTTTAAAAAAGGGCTGCATATAGACATAGAAAATGGACGTGTGAAGGGGGCCTGAAGCAGTATACCTAGACCCACCTTCCCCCCATTCAGTATTGTCTCCTCAACCACCCCCACAACACTGTTACGTCCAGCTTCAAGCATCCCCTCTGACTATAAGTACCCTATCTCCACCTTACAATACTTAAATTATCACTAAACCCCCAAGGCCAGTATATGAGCATCCAGATCTGCTCTTCAGTACTGGGCTACACACAGAAGTCACCATCTGGAAATATACTGTTCATAGCCGTTAGCTAGGCTTGGTGCTAATGCACCATATTGGCAGACAGTCGTGAGCCACACTTCATGGGTCCGCAAGCCTCATGTGTGGCACCGAGCCACATGTTGGGACAGCTGCTGTAAAGAGAAGAAATCCAAAAGCCTGAACTGTGATTTTTTGGCTACAGCAACTCTGTAAAAAAATGCAATAAGCGATCAAAACGTGATATCTACCCCAAATGGCATCAATAAACACGTCAGCTCGCCATGCAAAGATAAAGCCCTCACACAGCAATATCGATGGAAAAATGAAACTGTAACAGGTCTTGGAAAATAGGGACACAATCACATTCTTTTTACAAAATTCCAATTTTTTTTTCTTTAAACAAAAAAATATGCAGGTTTGGTTTTGCTGTAAAGTATACAAATAGGGCAACACAAAAAATCAAGACACCAGATGTGGACTTCTTATAAGGCTGGTTATTAGTGATGAGCGAGCGTGCTCGTTTAACCCTTTAGTATTGGTTTTAGTGCCAAGTATTTGCGGCATGCTCGGCATCTATTTTTATCCGCTGCGGCTGCATGTTTCACTGCTTTTAGACAGCTGCGACACACGCAGGGATTGCCTGTTTGCTAGGCAATCCCTGCATGTGTCGCAACTGTCTAACAGCCGTGACACATGCAGCAGAGTAAACAGATGCCGAGCATGCCGCAAATACTCGGCGAGCACCCGAGCATGCTTGATTAAAGGGTTAAACGAGCAAGCTCGCTCATCACTACTGGTTATCTATTAAGATGCCTATGCTCATTTGCTTATTCTGTTTGGTGTCTTGATTTTTTGTTTTGCCCTATTTGTGTACTTTCCCTGATTACTCCTGATCATTTCTGCATATACTTATAAGGGTCAGGGACTTAATAATAATTGATGCACACTTTGATATATAACATCTTTGTCTTTTCAAACATGGACAGTGCATTGCTGTTTATTTAGTTACATTGACACACATCCAGGATTTTGTAATTACTACTACTTGTGTAGGGGTGTAATAGGGTCCTATATATCATATCCTGTCAAAATATTATATATTTTTTGTGGACCCTTATATATGTTGGATGTTAAATGTGTAATTGAGTACACACCTTATAATATATATTTTTGAGAGTTTTTAACATAATCATTAAAGGTTATATTTTAGGGGTCTATTTTTTGGTGGTTACTGAATAAACGTCATAACTGGTGTAAAATGCTGGGATCAGATGAGTAATAAATACGTCATGTTCAGAAAGTGAACTAAGTCCGCACCTCTGACCGCATGGCGCAGGGGAATACAGATTTGTGCATTGATCCTGTATATTGTACTTATGTGGTCGGGCACTCAGATATTGTATTCTGTTATATTTATTTACTCAGCACATTTCTAGTCTTATACAGTGGGGAAAAAAAGTATTTAGTCAGCCACCAATTGTGCAAGTTCTCCCACTTAAAAAGATGAGCGAGGCCTGTAATTGACATCATAGGTCGACCTCAACTATGAGACAAAATGAGAAAACAAATCCTGAAAATCACATTGTCTGATTTGGAAAAAGTTTTTCAAATTTTGGTGGAAAATAAGTATTTGGTCAATTACAAAAGTTCATCTCAATACTTTGTTATATATCCTTTGCTGCAATGACAGAGGTCAAACGTTTTATGTAAGTCTTCACAAGGTTGGCACACACTGTTGCTGGTATGCTGGCCCATTCCTCCATGCAGATCTCCTCTAGAGAAGTGATGTTTTGGGGCTGTAGCTGGGCAACACGAACTTTCAACTCCCTCCAAAGGTTTTCTATAGGGTTTAGATCTGGAGACTAGCTAGGCCACTCCAGGACCTTGAAATGCTTCTTACGAAGCCACTCCTTCGTTGCCCTGGCGGTATGCTTAGAATCATTGTCATGCTGAAAGACCCAGCCTCGTTTCATCTTCAATGCCCTTGCTGATGGAAGGAGGTTTGCACTCAAAATCTCATGATACATGGCCCCAATTATTCATTCATGTACATGGGTCACTCATCCTGGTCCCTTGGCAGAGAAACAGCTCCAAAGCATGATGTTGCCACCCCCATGCTTCACAGTAGGTATGGTGTTCTTTGGATGCAACTCAGCATTCTTTCTCCTCAAAACACGATGAGTTGTGTTTCTACCAAACAGTTCTACTTTGGTTTCATCTGACCATATGACATTCTCCCAATACTCTTCTGGATCATCCAAATGCTCTCCAGCAAACTTCAGACACGTCAGGACATGTAATGGCTTAAGCAGGATGACACGTCTGGCACTGCAGGATCTGAGTCCCTGGTGACTTAGTGTGTTACTAATGGTAGCATGTGTAAAATTGGTCCCAGCTTTCTGCAGGTCATTCACTAGGTCCCCCCGTGTGGTTCTGGGATTTTTGCTCACTGTTCTTGGGATCATTTTGACCCCACGGGGTGAGATCTTGTGTGGAACCCCAGATCGAGGGAGATTATCAGTGAATGGTCTTGTATGTCTTCCATTTTCTAATTATTGCTCCCACAGTTGAATTCTTCACACCAAGCTGCTTGCCTATTACAGATTCAGTCTTCCCAGCCTGGTGCAGGGCTACAATTTTGTTTCTGGTGTCCTTCGACAGCTCTTTGGTCTTCACCATAGTGGAGTTTGGAGTGTGACTGTTTGAGGTTGTGGACAGACGTCTTTTATACTGATAACAAGTTCAAACAGGTGCCAGTACTACAGGTAATGAGTGGAGGAAAGAGGAGCCAGTACTACAGGTAATGAGTGGAGGAAAGAGGAGCCAGTACTACAGGTAATGAGTGGAGGACAGAGGAGCCAGTACTACCGGTAATGAGTGGAGGACAGAGGAGCCTCTTAAAGAATAAGTTACAGGTCTGTGAGAGACAGAAATCTTGCTTGTTTGTAATTGACCAAATACTTATTTTCCACCAAAATTTGAAAAGAAATTCTTTCCAAATCAGACAATGTGATTTTCAGGATTTGTTTTCTCATTTTGTCTCTCATAGTTCAGGTCTAACTATGATGTCAATTACAGGTCTCTCTCATCTTTTTAAGTGGGAGAACTTGCACAATTGGTGGCTGACTAAATACTTTTTCCCCTCACTGTATTCTGGTCTCCCTTTGTAACTTTATACTGGTGACTCTGGAATATGACATTCTTACATGTTTAAGCATATTTCTAATATCTGCCCAGGAACCAGCGATGTCCGGATCTACATCCTCTGACAGCGAGATGGACGATGCTGCGAGCTACCTGTCGATGATCTCTGACCTGCTGGACAGCTTTATAGACAGTGTCAGTGCCAGGCTCCTTCATCTATTAGATTGGCTGTGTACTGTATATGTTTGATTTCATTCAGAAAAACAGATGATTTTCATCTCCATTTTCATCCATATGGCATTTATATGACCAAATACAATTTCCTATGTTAAAGAATTGTTTGTATCCATAAAAATCTTACACTACATAGTAGTGTAAGATATATAGTACATACATATGGTATGTATATAGATCCGTATTGGATCCAATTTTTTTGCGCTTTCATAGACTCAATGCCTTTATTCTCCAAGTCATTACGAGTTCATAGACACCTAACATGTACAGCTTCTTTTTTTTAAATTGGTGAAAAAAAATCCAAAGTTTGCTAAAACAAATGCCTCCATTTTCAGAGACCCGTAGCGTCTGCATATTTCATGATCTGAGGCCGGGTGAGGGCTTATTTTTTCCACGCGGAGCTGACATTTTTATTGATACCAGTTTGGGCCTAGATCCAATGGTTTTGTCGTCCGTTATTGCATTTTATTGCAATGTTGGGCGACCAAAAAAATTTAATTCTGGCGTTTAAATTTTTTTTTCTCATTACGCCGTTTGCAGATTGGATTAATTCTCTTTTTATATTAGTAGATTTGGTATTGCCGCGTTCAGAACCACCCAATATGTGTATGTGATTTTTTTTATTGTTTTATTTTGAATGGGGTGAAAGGGGGTGATTTAAAGGGAATCTGTCACCCCCCTGGGACCTATCAGACCTCTAATATGGGCATACAGGTGATAGAAATGTGAATCTATACTTACCTGTATGGCCCATAGTAGAGGTTTGCTTGCTTTGAAATACATTTTAGTTTTGATAAGCTTCGCGTCTGGGGAACACAAAGAAATCCCTGCCTGTTAATTTCCATGTTCCCCCTCTCCCCTGCACATCACAGGGCCCTGTGACATGCAGTTCCCGGCCGGATCACGCGCCTGTGTAATTTACCTTGTACGGGAGGCGCAGTAATCCCTGCAGTCTGTGTATCCTTGTGGAGCAAGAAACTTGTGCGCAGGCGCCGGGAAGGCAGAGTGACTCACCGGCGCCTGCGACAAGTTTCCTGCTCCACAAGGATACACAGACTGCAGGGATTACTGCACCTCCGGTACAAGGTAAATTACACAGGCGCGGGATCCGGCCGGGAACTGCACGTCACAGGGCCCTGTGACGTGCTGGGGAGGGGAGGAATATGGAAATTAAGTAGGTAGGCAGGAATTTCTTAGCATCCCCCGGACGTGAAGCTTGTCTAAACTAAGTTAATAAAAATGTATTTCAAGGCAAGCAAACCGCTAATATGGAACATACAGGTAAGTATAGATTCACATTTCTATCACCTGTACGCCCATATTAGAGGTCTGATAGGTCCCAGAGGGGTGACAGATTCCCTTTAAACTTTTATATATATTTTTTTATATATTTTTAAAAACATTTTTTTTATTACTGTTTGCTTGCTTCAATAGTCTCCATTAGAGACTAGAAGCAGCACTTACCTGATCGGCTCTGCTACATGAGCAGATCGCCTGTATGTAGCAGATTTGCTTACTTGCTATGAGCGCCAACCACTGGGCGGCGCTCATAGCAATCTGGACATGACAACCACAGGGGTCTTCCGCCAATCCATCGGTGACCCGCGATCATGTGACGTAGTCGCAGATGGGCGGGGCAAGTGACTCGCTTCCGGCGTGGCGATGTTAAATGCCACTGTCAGAGATTGACAGCGGCATTTAACTAGTTAACAGCCGCAGATGGATCGTGATTTCACCCATGGCTGTTGCGGGCACATGTCAGCTGTATAGATCAGCTGACATGTGCCCGGTTTAGCGCGGCAGGCTCAGCGCCGTAGTCCACGCTGAACAGGGGGTGTGTTACGCAAACGCCCGGACTGACTGGCGTGAGCATGGTTGGTGACCCCACTGGACCATTAACCGAGGAATGCCTGGAGGGGCGTAACTAAGTATCAACTCGGTCCGACCAAGGTCGCACAGCGGCTCAGTCGACTCCGCGAACCAGGGAGGAACCGAGCAGAGGAACCAGGTGCTACTCCAGGTCAGACCCTGGTCACAGCTGTTGACCCACACCGGGGAATGCAGGAGCAGACAAGTTAGGATGGCATACTGACAGGTGGGTACTGGCAGGCACGGCTGGTATGCAGACAGGTGGGTACTGGCAGGCACAGCTAGTATGCAGACAGGTGGGTACTGGCAGGCACAGCTAGTATGCAGACAGGTGGGTACTGGCAGGCAAAGCTGGTATGCAGACAGGTGGGCACTGGCAGGTAGGAACGCAGGCAGGATAGGGACCAGTACAGACTGGGATACTGGAACAGAGCCGCAGGTGCGGTAGACAAGCAGAGCAAAACCCGCAGGTGCGGTAGGCAAGCAGAGCAGAGCAAAACCCGCAGGTGCGGTAGACAAGCAAAGCAGAGCAAAACCAGCAAGTGCGGTAGACAAGCAGAGCAGAGCAAAACCCGCAGGTGCGGTAAACAAGCAGAGCAGAGCAAAACCCGCAGATGCGGTAGACATTCAGAGCAAAACCCGCAGGTGCGGTAGACAAGCAGAGCAGAGCAAAACATGCAGGTGCGGTAGACAAGCAGAGCAGAGCAAAAGCCGCAGGTGCGGTAGACAAGCAGAGCAGAGCAAAACCCGCAAGTGCGGTAGACAAGCAAGGCAGAGCAAAATCCGCAAGTGCGGTAGACAAGCAAAGCAAAACCCGCAAGTGCGGTAGACATGCAGAGCAGAGCAAAACCCTCAGGTGCGGTAGACAAGCAGAGCAGAGCAAAATCCGCAGGTGCGGTAGACAAGCAGAGCAGATACAAAAAAGGTACTTACAATGAAGTAGTGAGTGAACACTAAACTCACAAACAGAAGTACAGAGACAACGAATTGGAGTTAGGTACAGGTTCAGACACTGCAGGAAAAGGGAAGATACAAACAGAGACAAACAAATAACGGGCTAGGACACTGTTCAGACAGGAACTGAACCAGAAACAAGATACAGGAACGAGCCTGGGAACTCAGCCCCCAGGGTGGCAAAACAGACTAGAAGTCACAGATACAGGTAAAGGGCCTGGGTATACAGCCCCCAGGGTGGCGGAGCAGACAAGATACAGGACTGGACAGGGCAACTCAGTTGCACAGAACACACTGAAAGAAAGTGTTGCTCAGGCACCGCCTACTGGGTGGAGGAGGTTTAAGTATCCAGTGACTCACAACAATAGGCTGGGGACCCATTAGGAATGCGCACACAGTAACTATAATAATCAGACAGTAACCGCACCGCCGCCCTAAGCAATCAGACAATAAACATGCACACAGCAGATACTGGAGCAAAGTGTGCAGCCAGGACTGATAGGTAAGATGGCGGCTTTGCATGGTGGGAGGTGGTAAGCCATGCCAGCACGCCACCAGGGATGTTACAGGGTGATGACGTGGTGCATACTATTATGTACAGTACAGACCAAAAGTTTGGACACACCTTCTCATTTAAAGATTTTTCTGTATCTTTATTTCCATGAAAATTGTACATTCACACTGAAGGCATCAAATCTATGAATTAACACATGTGGAATTATATACTTAACAAAAAAGTGTGAAACAACTGAAAATATGTCTTATATTCTAGGTATTTCAAAGTAGCCACCTTTTGCTTTGATGACTGCTTTGCACACTCTTGGCATTCTCTTGATGAGCTTCAAGAGGTAGTCACCGGAAATGGTTTTCACTTCACAGGTGTGCCCTGTCAGGTTCAATAAGTGGGATTTCTTGCCTTATAAATGGGGTTGGGACCATCAGTTGTGTTGTGCAGAAGTCAGGTGGATACACAGCTGATAGTCCTACTGAATAGACTGTTAGAATTTGTATTATGGCAAGAAAAAAGCAGCTAAGTAAAGAAAAACGAGTGGCCATCATTACTTTAAGAAATGAAGGTCAGTCAGTGCGAAAAATTGGGAAAACTTTGAAAGTGTCCCCAAGTGCAGTTGCAAAAACCATCAAGCGCTACAAAGAAACTGACTCACATGAGGACCGCCCCAGGAAAAGTAGACCAAGAGTCACCTCTGCTTCTGAGGATAAGTTTATCCGAGTTAACAGCAGATCAAATTAGAGACCAGGTCAATGCCACACAGAGTTCTAGCAGCAGACACATCTCTTGAACAACTGTTAAGAGGAGACTTTGTGCAGCAGGCCTTCATGGTAAAATAGCTGCTAGGAAACCACTGCTAAGGACAGGCAACAAGCAGAAGAGACTTGTTTGGGCTAAAGAACACAAGGAATGGACATTAGACCAGTGGAAATTTGTGCTTTGGTCTGATGAGTCCAAATTTCAGATCTTTGGTTCCAACCACCGTGTCTTTGTGTGACGCAGAAAAGGTGAGTGGATGGACTCTACATGCCTGGTTCCCACCGTGAAGCATGGGGGACGAGGTGTGATGGTGTGGGGGTGCTTTGCTGGTGACACTGTTGGGGATTTATTCAAAATTGAAGGCATACTGAACCAGCATGGCTACCACAGCATCTTGCAGCGGCATGCTATTCCATCCGGTTTGCGTTTAGTTGGACCATCATTTATTTTTCAACAGGACAATGACCCCAAACACACCTCCAGGCTGTGTAAGGGCTATTTGACCAAACAGAGTGATGGGGTGCTACGCCAGATAACCTGGCCTCCACAGTCACCAGACCTGAACCCAATCGAGATGGTTTGGGGTGAGCTGGACCGCAGAGTGAAGGCAAAAGGGCCAACAAGTGCTAAGCATCTCTGGGAACTCCTTCAAGATTGTTGGAAGACCATTTCTGGTGACTACATCTTGAAGCTCATCAAGAGAATGCCAGGAGTGTGCAAAGCAGTCATCAAAGCAAAAGGTGGCTACTTTGAAGAACCTAGAATATAAGACATATTTTCAGTTGCTTCACACTTTTTTGTTAAGTATATAATTCCACATGTGTTAATTCATAGTTTTGATGCCTTCAATGTGAATGTACAATTTTTATAGTCAAGAAAATACAGAAAAATCTTTAAATGAGAAGGTGTGTCCAAACTTTTGGTCTGCACTGTATATCATAAAGGGGTTAAAAAAAACAAAAAAAAACCACGCTCCTATCAACTAATCGAATTGCATTGGTCCTAGCGCCGTCCGTGTGATTCATGTTTTTTCATGTACAGGCCGAAAATAAAACTGTGTGAACATGGCCTTACGATCAGAGGCGGAGTCTGTTTTGCCAGAGTGCTCTGCTAGTTTTGCTGTCAAAATGGCAGATCGGAACAAATCCTTAACCTGAATAAGAAAAGCAGTAATTTTCCAGATGCCACTGAGATTGTTGAGGAATTCAGCACAGATTATATTTGATAACGTGTGATGTGCATTGGGAGGACAGATACATACAGCTCTGGCAAAAATTAAGAGACCACTGCACAGTTTTCTAAAAATCACCATCTCTACATGTCTGACAGCCATTCCATTCCAGTGTCAGTTGAATTCCAACCAAAGTACATCCCATTCTTCTTAATGTGCTTCTGATTAGGTGATCACCTGAACCAAATCTTATGTAACGAGGGAAAGTATAAAAAACACTGCTGTGGTCTTCACAATCCTCTTGCAATAGGACAAGCTGGATGGCAAAACAAGTGCTAGGAATAGCCTAAAAGTAATTTGAATGAAAAACTAACTTTTAACCATGCCAAAGGAGTTGAAAAGAAAAGTCTTGAGTGAGGAAAAGAAGGGCTCAATTCTGGTTTTACTATACAGTGAGCGTCATGTTGCCTCCATACTTAAAATTTCGAAGACGGCAGTCCATTACAACAAAGTCAAGCAGCAGACATTGGGGACAACAAAGCTACAGACCGGCAGAGGGCGAAAGCGACTCTCCACTGACCGGGATGACCGTCATCTTATTCGAATGTCACTCATAACAGGCTCCTAGAGGCAGGCCTCAAGTCATGTAAAGCTAGAAAAAAGCCTTTAATCAATGAGAAGCAAAGGAGAGCCAGGCTGAAGTAAGGTACTAGAGGACTGGAGTAAGGTAATCTTCTCTGATGAGTCTAATTTTCAGCTTTGCCCAACACCTGGTCGTCTAATGGTTAGACGGAGACCTGGAGAGGCATACAAGCCACAGTGTCTTGTACCCACTGTGAAATTTGGTGGAGAATCGGTGATGATCTGGGGATGTTCCAGCAAGGCTGGAATTGGGCAGGTTAATCTTTGCGAAGGACGTATGAATCAAGCCGCATACAAGGTTATCCTTGAAAAAACACTTGCTTCCTTCTGCTCAGACAATGTTCCCCTACTCGGAAGACTGGTTTTTCCAGCAGGACAATGCCCCATGCCACACAACTTGGTCAATTAATGTGTGGATGAAGGAGCACCACATCAAGACCCTGTCATGGCCAGCCCAGTCTCCAGACCTGAACCCCATTGAAAACCTCTAATGTAATCAAGAGGAAGATGGATAGTCACAAGCCATCAAAGAAGAACTGCTTACATTTTTCTGCCAGGAGTGGCATAAGGTCACCCAAAAGCAGTGTGAAAGACTGGAGGAAAGCAGCCAAGACGCATGAAAGCTGTGATTAAAAATCATGGTTATTCCACCAAATATTGATGTCTGAACTCTTCCTGAGTTAAAACATGAGTATTGTGGTTTCTAAATGAATAAGGACTTGTTTTCTTTGCATTATTTGAGGTCTGACAGCACTGGTTCTCTGTTTCTCTGTTTCTTTTTTATTATTTTGACGATTTCTCATTTGCTGCAAATAAATTAAAAAATTTTAGCTTTGAATTTCGGAGACAAGTTGTCAGTAGTTTATAGAATAAAACAGCAATGTACATTTTACTCAAAAATAGACCTATAAAGAGAAAAATCAGAGAAAATGAAAATTTTGCAGTTGGTCTCTTAATTTTTACCACAGCTGTATAAAGGATGATCCGATTTGGCTATTGATAAAAATGTTTGTAACAGAAGCCACATGAGTCGAGTTTTTTAGATCTTTTACTAGAATACAGATAAGATACTAATAATGTTTTTTTTTTTCTCATTGCAACAGATGAGAGACTCTGTGCTACAGATGACGGAATACTACGTAAGCGATATGAGCGGATCATATTATTAAAGTGTATTCCAACTGCACCATAGCAACTTTCACTAGCGCGTTTCACACAAACAAATTGTTCTTAGTCAAGGTTCACCGTAACTAAAGTCACAGTGCAATATATACTGCTACCAATCACACACAAGGAGAAAAAACACACAAAATCACAGGAGAATAAGTGTGAGGGTCGCGAGTAGAGTCAGATCTGCTGTGTTCAAGTCAGTCAGCGGAAATATTGTATATTTGGACAGTTAATGAGAGTTAAATCATTATAATTCACTCCGCTCCGTGAGACATGTACAAAAGTAATATTCAGAAAAAAGCAAAATTGTATGACTAGCAGCGTATTAAGCAACTGATTAAAAGGGCACAAAATCATATATATTTGTGTGTCTACAATTTTTGTTATATGAAGCATAAAACAACTGCATCAAAACTAGAATATAGAAAAAAACACGAATACACAGAGAAAAACACCAATAATATCATAGTGCAGATCTGAGAGCACCCAAACATTTTCCCAATACATCACCAATTACGGAAAAAGATAGAGGAGCACTGGATCAGAGTAATTTACATTTCAGAAATTTATTATATCAAAAAGAATATTTTTTAAAAGAATGATAACATAGATTTTCACATATACATAGAAATAGGACATAGCTTAGTACAAAGGTTTTTAAGAGACCAGTGAGCCGGACTACAATATTTTTTCACCCCTAAGTCTAAGGTATAAGATGGTAAACAGTAAAGTTAATGTGGGAGACTACCTAATAATACAATTTGATAGGTCTTATTGAAGTAGTAAATGATAGAGGTATATTTGATATGGTCTATAGGTGTCTCAAAGGTATAGTTAGAAAGATATATTACCTGTAGACATTGGATCTAGTCTTAGATGGTGAGCTCATTTGCTACCTCGACGCGCGTTTCACCGCTGCTGCAGTTTCGTCAGGAGGTGTTTTCCCAATACAATTTGTAATTTTCCTCTTTTCTTCTATAAGGATCAAGATGTGGATGGTTATGACGACAACGACGGGGTAAGAGACTCATTGCCACCATGGTTTATATAAGTGCTCCCTTACCTATGGCCCTGCAGGCATCTCTAAGCTACAAATCCTAGTATGCAATAATATGAGGAATGTATAAAATGATTGAAATCAAAGGGGTTGTTCAGCCCTGGTGTAATTTACAACAGAATGCAAGCAGTATGTAATGTGCTACTGACATGACAACTTGTATGCAAATTGCATACTTTTGATCATAAAACAACTGCTGACACCGACAGGCGAAGCCGAATCCTGACAGTGTGTTAGGGTACAATTCTTTATGAAAATTCCACCAGGGCTACACAACTCCTTTATAATATTAAAAAAAATAAATACTAACGAATTCTTACCTGTTGTATTGCAGCCCATCTACATGAAGCTGGATGATGGCATTAGGATCCCAGAGGATGAAGTAAGTGATGGTGGTGATGATCCAGGGTTTATCTTCATACTGAACTGAAAGGACATGATTTACATTAGCATCATGTAGAGGAAAAAAACTGGAATTGTCAAGCTCTTTGGTTATAGTAGTTATATACAGATCCCCTTCACTATGCTCAGCATTGATTCAGATACACAGTTGATTATATATCAGTATCACCCCCATCTTTCAGCCGATGCACTTTTTAGCTTTTCTGATTATTACACATAGGGAACGGCTCCGGGTCACAGGCCCTGATTCATCATTGCCTTTGCACCAGATTTTTTGTCTAGTTTTGTGTGTTGAGCGCCTTTTTTGTTTCCACCTATTTCATTATTTTATTTGCGCCTTTTCTAAGTCTATACTATATGTGCTTGCCTGTTTTTTTATTTTGTTTTCTGATTTGTGGGTTTAGTCTAGTAATTCCAGATATTTTATCCTGATTCATCAATTGAAACCTTTAAAAAATTTACCACAAGTTTACTCCAGTCCAACCCGGCTGCATTTTTCAGTAAGCCAGTATTAGGGGCAATTTTTGAAACTTTTGGTGCCAAAATTTACAAAAACTAGTTCAAGACAGAGAAAGACCATTTTTTACTTAATGCCAGATTCATGAATCTGGTGCACCGATTTGATAAATTTGACACCCAAAAACGCAACTAATATCACAAGACAAAAAAAGGAAAGGAACTTAAAAATGCATATGATGAATCAGGGCCACAATATTTAGCTTTACTTCATTGTGTTTATAGGAACCAGAGACTGAGAATATTCCAGAAGAAGACATCACTTCTACAGAGGAAGAAGAACCTGTCCAAGAAAAAGACAGCCAAAGTACAGAGGAGGAAACAACTTGCTGCGCCTGGCCCGGCATTAATGCAAGAAGGATGATGAGAAGAGGAAGGGCCAGGATTGCCTCCTTCATAAATACTCTATTCAGATAAGTATAAATAAGAAAGGATAAGGATAAGGATAGGTAAGAAACGATAAGTAGATGTAAAAAAAAAAAAAATATAAGAATAGGTAGGGAAGGATAAGTATTGATAAAAAAGCATAACTATAGATAAATATAGGTAAGAAACAATAAGTATATTTAAAAAAATAAGTAGAAGTAAAAAAGATAAGAATAAGTAATAAAGGCTAAATATATTTCAATTCAATAAAAATAAGAAAAAAAGTTTAAGTATGGTTAAGGATAAGTATAGCTAGGTAAGGATAACTGTAGGTAGGAGAGGATAACTATAGGAAAAAAGAAGAAATATAGGTAAGT
This sequence comes from Phyllobates terribilis, assembly GCF_046119375.1. Classification (NCBI taxonomy): domain Eukaryota; kingdom Metazoa; phylum Chordata; class Amphibia; order Anura; family Dendrobatidae; genus Phyllobates; species Phyllobates terribilis. Next base: position 4,586,162 of record NW_027362884.1, read on the forward strand.
ACACTGCTCAAAAGCATAAAGGGAACACTTAAACAACAGAATATAGCTCCAAGTAAATCAAACTTCTGTGAAATCAAACTGTCCACTTAGGAAGCAGCACTGATTGAAAATCAATTTCACATGCTGTTGTGCAAATGGAATAGACAATACATGGAAATTGGCAATTATCAAGATACCCTCAATAAAGGAGTGGTTCTGCAGGTGGGGACCACAGACCACATCTCAGTACCAATGCTTTCTGGCTGATGTTTTGATCACTTTGGAATGTTGGTTGTGTTTTCACACTCGTGTTAGCATGAGACAGACTCTACAACCCACAGAAGCTGCTCAGGTAGTGCAGCTCATCCAAGATAGCACATCAATGAGAGTTGTGGCAAGAAGGTTTGCTGTGTCTGTCAGCGTAGTGTCCAGAGGCTGGAGACGCTACCAGGAGACAGGCCAGTACACCAGGAGATGTGGAGAAGGCCATAGGAGGGCAACAACCCAGCAGCAGGACCACTACCTCCACATTTGTGCAAGGAGGAACAGGAGGAACACTGCCAGAGCCCTGAAAAATGACCTCCAGCAGGCCACAAATGTGCATGTGTCTGCTCAAACGGTTAGAAACCGACTCCATGAGGGTGGTATGATGGCCCGATGTCCACAGATGGGGATTTTGCTCACAGCCCTACACCATGCAGGATGCTTGGCATTTGCCACAGAACACCAGGATTGGCAAAGTCACCACTGGCTCCCTGTGCTCTACATAGATGAAAGCATGTTCACACTGAGCATATGTGACAGACGTGACACAGTTTGGAGACACCGTAGAGAGCGATCTGCTGCCTGCAACATCCTTCAACATGACAGGTTTGGCAGTGGGTCAGTAATGGTGTGGGGTGGCATTTCTTTTGAGGGCTGCACAGCCCTCCATGTGCTCGCCAGAGGTAGCCTGACTGTTATTAGGTACTGAGATGAGATCCTCAGACCCCTTGTGAGACCATATGCTGGTGCGGTTGTCCCTGGGTTCCTCCTTATGCAGGACAATGCCAGACCTCACCACACCATTACTGACCCACTGCCAAACCAGTCATGCTGAAGGATGTTGCAGGCAGCAGATCGCTCTCCACGGCATCTCCAGACTCTGTCAGGTCTGTCACATGTGCTCAGTGTGAACCTGCTTTCATCTGTGAAGAGCACAGGGCGCCAGTGGCGACTTTGCCAATCCTGGTGTTCTGTGGTAAATGCCAAACGTCCTGCACGGTGTTGGGCTGTGAGCACAACCCCCATCTATGGATGTCGGACCCTCATACTACCCTCATGGAGTCGGTTTCTAACAGTTTGTGCAGACACCCGCACATTTTTGGCCTGCTGGAGATCATTTTGCAGGACTCTGGCAGTGCTCCTCCTGTTCCTCCTTGCACAAAGGCAGAGGTAGCGGTCCTGCAGCTGGGTTGTTGCCCTCCTACGGCCCCCTCCATGTCTCCTGGTGTACTGGTCTGTCTCCTGGTAACATATCCAGCCTCTGGACACTATGCTGACAGACACAGCAAACCTTCTTGCCACAGCTCGCATTGATGTGCTATCCTGGATGAGCTGCACTACCTGAGCAACTTCTGTGGGTTGTAGAGTCCGTCTCATGCTACCACGAGCGTGAAAGCACAACCAACGTTCAAAAGTGACCAAACCATCAGCCAGAAAGCATTGGTACTGAGATGTGGTCTGTGGTCCCCATCTCATGCTACCACGAGTGTGAAAGCACAACCGACATTCAAAAGTGACCAAACCATCAGCCAGAAAGCATTGGTACTGAGATGTGGTCTGTGGTCCCCACCGGCAGAACCACTCCTTTATTGAGGGTGTCTTGATAATTGCCAATAATTTCCATCTTTTGTCTATTCCATTTGCACAACAGCATGTGAAATTGATAGTCAATCAGTGTTGCTTCCTAAGTGGACAGTTTGATTTCACAGAAGTTTGATTTACTTGGAGTTATATTCTGTTGTTTAAGTGTTCCCTTTATTTTTTGAGCAGTGTATATAGGTGGGAAAGGATAAGTACAGATAAATAAGTATACTTAAAATTTAAAAAATAAAAAGAATACTTATAGATAAGGATAAGTATGTTTAGCATTCAATAAACATTTTCCTAAAATAAAATAATAAGTATAGGCAAGCTAGAATAAGTATAAGTAAGTATTGGTAAGAAAGTATAAGTAAATATAGGCAAGTAAAAATAAGTGTAGGAAAAAAATAATAAATATAGTTATGAAAGATTAAGTATAGGTAAGTAAGGATAAGTAAAAAAAGATAAGTATAGGTACAAAAATGATAAGTAGAAGTATATATAAGAAAGCTAAGTATATGTAAGAAACATATACATATACACATAGGATTTGGCATAAATGAGTACACCCCCTTTGAAAAGTTAGATTTTCATCAATGTCTCATTGAATACAAGACTAATTTCCAACATTTTTACAAGACTGACTTTGATAGCATAAAAGTAAGGTTAATAATACAACTTTCATTACAAAATCTTCAGTTCTACTCAAATTAAATGATGCAAAAATGAATACACCGCATGCAAAAAACTGCTACATCTAATATTTGTATGACCATGATTTTTAAGAATCGCAACAAGTCTTCAAGGCATGGGATCAAGAAGATGGCGACGTATTCCACCATCTATCTTATTTCATTCTTCATCAATGACCTCTTTTTATAGCCTGGATGCCTGTAATGCTCAACTTGTCTCTTCAGAATTCCCTATAGGTCTTCGGTTGGGTTCAGATCAGGAGACATACTTGGCCTCTGAATCACGTTCACCCTGTTCTTCTTCAGAAATGCAACAATAACCTTAAATGTGTGTTTTTGATCATTATCATGTTGCTAAATTACACATCTACCAAGGACACGGGGTGATGGTAGCATATTCTCTATCAACATAGAGCAGTAGATCTGTAAATTTAGGATACCCTCAATGAATTGTAGCTCACCGACACCAGCAGCACTCATATAACCCCACATAAGGACACTGCGACCACTATGTTTCACTGTAGGCACCATGCATTTAGAAAAAAAGTATTTATAAAAATGCCTGGAGACTAAAGTGAAACATGGTGGTGGCAGTCTCTTTATGTGGGGTGACATGGGTTCTGCTGGTGTAGTGGAATCACAGTTCGTGCAGGGTATTATAAATTCACAGATGTACTGCCACTACACAGTACATATACTATCTATATTGAAAGAGAAGATGCTACCCTCACTCCGTGCCTTTGGTAGATGCGCTCTTTTCCAACATGACAATCCAAAACACACATCTGTTGCATTTTTGAAAAAGAACAGGATGAACGTGATTCAGTGGCCAAGTGTCTCCTGATCTGAACCCAATGAAACACCTATGGGGAATTCTGAAGAGACAAGTTGAGCATCGCTCTCCATCCAGTGTCCAGGCTATATAAGAGGTACATTTTAAAGAATGGTATGAAAGTTAGATGTTATACTATGTCGCCGACTTGTTCATTTCATGCCTAGAAGACTTGGTGTTGTTCTTAAAATATCATAGCAGTCATACAAAATACTAGATGTAGCATTTTGATGAAGGTTATATGATTAACCTTACTTTCATGCTATGGGTTAATAAAATGTTATATGAAAATCAGCCTTGTAAAAATTGGAGACTGTTCTTGTATTAAGTGAGACACTGATTAAAATCTTATTTTTCAAAGCTTGTGTACTCATTTACGTGTGTGTATGTTACGCCGAGCACTGTATATGTGTGTGTGTATGTATGTTACGCCGAGCACTGTATATGTGTGTGTATGTATGTTACACAGAGCACTGTATATGTGTGTGTATGTATGTTACGCTGAGCACTGTATATGTGTGTATGTATGTTACGCCGAGCACTGTATATGTGTGTGTGTATGTATGTTACGCCGAGCACTGTATATGTGTGTGTATGTATGTTACACAGAGCACTGTATATATGTGTGTATGTATGTTACACAGAGCACTGTATATGTGTGTGTGTATGTTACGCCGAGCACTGTATATATGTGTGTATGTATGTTACACAGAGCACTGTATATGTGTGTGTGTGTATGTTACACAGAGCACTGTATATGTGTGTGTGTATGTATGTTACGCCGAGCACTGTATATGTGTGTGTGTATGTATGTTACACAGAGCACTGTATATGTGTGTGTATGTATGTTACACAGAGCACTGTATATGTGTGTGTATGTATGTTACGCTGAGCACTGTATATGTGTGTGTATGTATGTTACACAGAGCACTGTATATGTGTGTGTGTATGTATGTTACGCTGAGCACTGTATATGTGTGTATGTATGTTACGCTGAGCACTGTATATGTGTGTATGTATGTTACACAGAGCACTGTATATGTGTGTGTGTATGTATGTTACGCTGAGCACTGTATATGTGTGTGTGTATGTATGTTACGCTGAGCACTGTATATGTGTGTATGTATGTTACACAGAGCACTGTATATGTGTGTGTGTATGTATGTTACACAGAGCACTGTATATGTGTGTATGTATGTTACACAGAGCACTGTATATGTGTGTGTGTATGTATGTTACACAGAGCACTGTATATGTGTGTGTGTATGTATGTTACGCCGAGCACTGTATATGTGTGTATGTATGTTACACAGAGCACTGTATATGTGTGTGTGTATGTATGTAACACAGAGCACTGTATATGTGTGTGTGTATGTATGTTACGCCGAGCACTGTATATGTGTGTGTATGTATGTTACGCCGAGCACTGTATATGTGTGTGTATGTATGTTACGCTGAGCACTGTATATGTGTGTGTATGTATGTATGTATGTTACGCCGAGCACTGTATATGTGTGTGTGTGTATGTATGTTACGCCGAACACTGTATATGTGTGTGTATGTGTGTGTGTGTATGTTACGCCGAGTACTGTATATGTGTGTGTGTATGTATGTTACGCCGAGTACTGTATATGTGTGTATGTATGTTACGCCGAGCACTGTATATGTGTGTGTGTATGTATGTTACGCCGAGTACTGTATATGTGTGTATGTATGTTACGCCGAGCACTGTATATGTGTGTGTGTGTGTATGTATGTTACGCCGAGTACTGTATATGTGTGTGTGTATGTATGTTACGCCGAGTACTGTATATGTGTGTGTGTATGTATGTATGTTACGCCGAGCACTGTGTGTGTGTGTGTGCGTGTATGTTACGCCAAGCACTGTGTGTGTGTGTGTGTATGTTACGCCGAGCACTGTGTGTGTGTGTGTGTGCGTGTATGTTACGCCAAGCACTGTGTGTGTGTGTGCGCGTGTATGTTACGCCGAGCACTGTGTATGTGTGTGTGTGTATGTTACGCCGAGCACTGTGTGTGTGTGTGTGTGTGTGTATGTTACGCCAAGCACTGTGTGTGTGTGTGTGCGTGTATGTTACGCCGAGCACTGTGTGTGTGTGTGTGCGTGTATGTTACGCCGAGCACTGTGTATGTGTGTGTGTGTGTATGTATGTTACGCCGAGCACTGTATATGTGTGTGTGTGTATGTATGTTACGCCGAGCACTGTATATGTGTGTGTGTGTATGTATGTGTGTATGTTACGCCGAGCACTGTGTGTGTGTGTGTGTGTGCGTGTGTATGTTACGCTGAGCACTGTGTGTGTGTGTGTGTGTGTATGTTACGCCAAGCACTGTGTGTGTGTGTATGTTACGCCGAGCACTGTGTGTGTGTGTGTGTATGTTACGCTGAGCACTGTGTGTGTGTGTGTGTATGTTACGCCGAGCACTGTATATGTGTGTGTGTGTATGTTACGCCGAGCACTGTGTGTGTATATAGACATATATATATCAACACTAACAAAACATCAGGGTGCCAAGCTTATCAGGTAAAGATCAAGACTTAAAGAGAACAAGAAAAATGGAGGCAGCGCAACAGATGAAAAAGTGAAAAAAGTGCTATTTATTAGCCCATAATGGTGACGTTTTGGTTCTTAGTGAGAACCTTTCTCAAGCAGTACAGAAGTGCATGTGCATACCTTATGGAGAACATCAATTACAAAAAGTGTTTAACAATAATTACACAAGAAAGAGCATATCCCATCATATATAGTAAGATATACATACAGTGAATGACAATTCATAATGATGACATTGGAATAAAGTGCATTATGATGACCAGAATAGAAAAACAATGTAAATAATACATGAAAAAGATCAAATATAAATTAAGAAACAGCTGTATATGACTAATCAAGCCATGATCACCCCATTGTATTTTGAAAACAGCGCCAATATCGGCATCAAGACAGAAAGCCTGCATGCGCCCTAAAGTGCGGGATCGCACCAGCTGCATTTTGGACAAGGGATGTGAATTAATATGTGCCAGAAAAGTAACATTAAATCATCAATGAGGAATAGTGATGAGCGAGCGTGCTAGTTTAACCCTTTAACTAAGCATGCTCAGGTGCTTATCGAGTAGCTTCGGTGTACTCGTATATTATGGTCGAGTCCCTGCGTCTGGGGGGGTTTTCTTTTAGGATTAAGTCCTGTGCCATTTTTGGGGATATTAAATGAATATGTATAAAGTCCTCCTTGCATATTATATTTTCTCTTTAATGATTTAATGTTACTTTTCTGGCACATTTTAATTCAAATCCCTTGGCCAAAATGCAGCTGGTGCGATCCGGCATTTTAGGGTGCATGCAGGCTTTCCGTCTTGTATCATTGGTCAGCCGGCTATACTGCCGTAACTTCAGGACACTCTGACGCATGCGCAGATGATGGTTTGATTCTCCTTTACCAAGATGGCGCTGGAAACCTCATAGCATCTTTGCGCATGCATGAAATGCCGCTTATGTCCTTCCTTTCTTCTTTCTGACTTGTGCATTAAATGTAGCAGGACGCTGATATTGGCGCGGTTTTCACAATACAATGGAGTGAGTTATGTCATGATTAGTCATATACAGCTGTAAATTAATATTTCATCTTTCTCATGTATTATTTACATTGCATTATGATGACCAGAATAGAAAAACACTTTATTCCAATGTCGCCATTATGAGCTAATAAATAGCACTTTTATCACCTGGTGTGCTGCCTCCATTTTTCTTGTTTTATATATACATATGTAAATATATATATGTATTTACATGAAAATGAAACATCCATATGTCCGTTTGTATCAATCTATGTTAATGTGTGTAAATGAATCATTATGTGTGTATATGCGTGCTCCCTAGTCTACATGGATGTATTTTGTGGGTGTGATTAAATGTATATGTTTGTATGACTTTAAGTATGTATGTGTCTCAGTGTGAGATATGGGAGTGAATGTATGAATGTCGCCGTGTGTATCTGCAGATATGTAAGCATATATGTGTATGTGTCACAGCGTGTATATGTGTGACTGTGTGTTCATCACCTTTTGTTAGTTTGTCGGGTGATCGCACCTGTTTACACTACACAATGACTGTTCCTAAAAACGCCACTTCCCGATAATCGACCAGCGCCCTTAGTTAGACATAAGCTATAAGTAGTCCAGGTATAAAGATAAGATAGAAATCTATGTATTAGATATGTATAAATCTTCCATGTAGAGCGGTGATAGGGCCATCCAGAGGTGACACTGCAGTGACCCAGGGATCAGCCGATCGCCAGCACTTGGGGTCAGGAAGGAATTTTTCCCCACACATGGGGTTGTTTTGCCTTCCTCTGGTTCACATCCTTTTTATGCAGTAAATCCTATAAATGGCACTGGATGATTAAATTATACTAAATTTCATAATAGATAAGAATAAAGATTAATAAACTCCATTCATTGTGTCTGTCTTCTTTATATGCTGTTCTCTCTGCTGTGACTATTATTTTAATTTTGGACAGCAGTAGTGAATGTTACAAATGGCCAAGGAATTAATAGTTAATCAGATTTTTTGTTTTGCGGGGAGTTGTGTCACGTGATCTCGCTGCCGATTGTTTCCCATTGTGACAGTGATGTTCTGTCCATCTGTCATATGGCTTTCCCAGACTAATGTCACTGCCCCAATATGCAGCAGATCATCAATCACATGTTGTACTTGGGATAGGGCTACTATCATCAGCGACTGCTCTTTACCCCAGTGTCGTCTCCTCCACTAATGTCCCCGCATATCACAGATCATGTAGAGATCGGCCATGTTCCATAGTCTCTGTACTTACCCCGCAGTAGCTCCACACCGTGCTCCATGTCAGGAGCCTCCAGCCCATCACATATGGAAAGGTGAACCTGGAGCAAGGGGATGGAATGGGAATAGCAGATATTACTGCAGCACGAGATGTATTGGGTGGATACAGATGGAGAAAGGCCTTACATAACACAGAGGTATAGTAGCAGGATAAAGATGGTGGGAGCAGGATGCCACAATGTAAAGTTATAATTGTAGTGAGCTGAATTGGCACCACGACCATAAACCTGAAAGCAAACAAGTGGCATGTGCCCAGGATAATGGACCAGAAAAAAACACCAAATGCAAGAAAAAGTTCATTGATATAATTTGCAACACAAAAACTTCATTTTCAAAGTCTAAGATAATGTATTCAGATTGTAATCTTGAATATTGGTGGTAGATCCACTTTAACTACTTTGATTTACTCCTTTTTCAAATATATTTATGTAAAATCTGATGTTAACACTTCTAAAAAAGTTATAAAAGCAACTACAAAAAAGCCCCATAAAACAAAATATTGTAGAATCACTTTTTGTGGATGCCAGAACAGGAGAGCCAGGAAGGTTTTACTTTTGCAAAGGCTCGCTATGGACACGTTCCTGACCGTTTTGCAGCTGAATATATTATTTATTCTGGTGGTCAGTGGAATCTGGAGGTTTGGTCCATGGTGGGTGGTAGATTTATGATGGGAACATAGAAGAAATTATAGAAATGTCTTATGAAAACAGTGAACAGCTCACTTGTAAAATAATATTTTTTTTTTAAAAAAAAAAATTTACTCCTTAACATTTAAATTACTACATCAATAAGGAAAAGTCCTAAAAAGTTATAGAAATCACAGGATGGATAGAAACAAAATTTCAATACATCGTGATCTATTCAGTACCGAGTATGAGCGCGAAGCGCAGAAATCCCCACACTTATAACCCTTGGCCACTGTCAATGAGGTTATTAAAGAAGTTGTCTACTACTTTCACATTGATACCCCATCCTATAAATAGGGCATCAATGTATAATCAGCCGGGGTGCCCACGGTGGCACCCCTGCCGATCAGCTGTTATCGGTGCCAGCGGCGGCAGTCGGCCGGAAGTCCTTACCCGCGGAGCTTGGCCGTCCATCTGTAGTGGCCGCCGCGGGGTACTGCACATCAGCCTCCCATTCAATTGAATGGAAGGCGGATGTGCAGTAACAAGCGCCAGCCACTACAACTTGACAGCCAAGCTCCGCAGGTAAGGACTTCTGGCCGGCAGCTGCCGGCACCAATAATTGCTGATCAGCGAGAGTGCCGCGTGCGGGACCCCGGCCGATCATACATTGATACCCTAGCCCAGGGGTCCTCAAACTTTTTAAACAGGGGGCCAGTTCACGGTCCCTCAGACCATTGGAGGGCCGGAATATAGTTTTTAAAAAAAAAACTAAAAACTATGTAACAAATTCCTATGCACACTGCACATATCTTATTTTGTAGTAAAAAAAAACTATAGAGGAACAAATACAATATTTAAAATGAAGAACAAGTAAAGTTAAATCAACCAGTATTTCAATAGGTAGGTAACTGTACCCAATAGTCAGCATAGGTCCTCAATAGGCAGGTAAATGTACCCAATAGGCAGCATAGGTCCTCAATAGGCAGGTAAATATCCCCAATAGGCAGCATAGGTCCCCAATAGGCAGGTAAATGTACCCAATAGGCAGCATAGGTCCCCAATAGGCAGGTAAATGTCCCAATAGGCAGGTAAATATCCCCAATAGGCAGCATAGGTCCTCAATGGGCAGGTAAATGTTCCCAATAGGCAGGCTGTTTCCCCCTTATAATGCCATATGCAGGCTGTTCCACCCCTTATAATGCCCCATGCAGGCTGTTCCCCCCATATAATGCCCCATGCAGCACATCACCCCCCCATATTATGCCCCATGCAGCATGTCACCCCCCCATATTATGCCCCATGCAGGATGTCCCTTTCCCCCCATATAATGCCCCATGCAGGATGTCACCCCCCATATAATGCCCCATGCAGGATGTCACCCCCAATATAATGCCCCATGCAGGATGTCACCCCCCATATAATGCCCCATGCAGGATATCACTCCCCTGTCTTTATAATGCCCCATGCAGCATGTCACCCCCCATATAATGCCCCATGCAGCATGTCACCCCCCCATATAATGCCCCATGCAGGATGTCCCTTTCCCCCCCATATAATGCCCCATGCAGGATGTCACCCCCCATATAATGCCCCATGCAGGATGTCACCCCCAATATAATGCCCCATGCAGGATGTCACCCCCCATATAATGCCCCATGCAGGATATCACTCCCCTGTCTTTATAATGCCCCATGCAGCATGTCACCCCCCCATATAATGCCCCATGCAGCATGTCACCCCCCCATATAATGCCAAATGCAGCATGTCACCCCCCATATAATGCCACATGCAGCATGTCACCCCCCCATATAGTGCCCCATGCAGCATGTCACCCCCCCATATAATGCCCCATACAGCATGTCACCCCCCATATAATGCCCCATGCAGGATGTCACCCCCAATATAATGCCCCATGCAGGATGTCACCCCCATATAATGCCCCATGCAGGATGTCACCCCCAATATAATGCCCCATGCAGGATGTCACCCCCCATATAATGCCCCATGCAGGATATCACTCCCCTGTCTTTATAATGCCCCATGCAGCATGTCACCCCCCATATAATGCCCCATGCAGCATGTCACCCCCCATATAATGCCCCATGCAGCATGTCACCCCCCATATAATGCCACATGCAGCATGTCACCCCCCATATAGTGCCCCATGCAGCATGTCACCCCCCCATATAATGCCCCATGCAGCATGTCACCCCCCCATATAATGCCCCATGCAGGATATCACTCCACTGTCTTTATAATGCCCCATGCAGCATGTCACCCCCCCATATAATGCCCCATGCAGCATGTCACCCCCCCATATAATGCCCCATGCAGGATGTCACCCCCATATCATGCCCCATGCAGGATGTCACCCCCCCATATTATACCCCTTGCAGGATGTCACCCCCCCATATAATGACCTATGCCTCCATACATTAAAAAAAAAAAAAAAAAAATCCAATACTCACCTCACTTCTCACTTGCTGCCGCTGCCGCTGCTCTACTCTGGTCTGGACTCCAGCGTCGCGGCGTCGTCGTCCCGCTCTGTGCTGCCTGTGACGGCACTCGGGAGGGCGCGGTGTAAAGAAGTCACCGCACTCTCTGACCTGAGACGTCACAGGAAGCGCAGAGCAGGAAGACAGCGGATCTGCAGAGGCATGGGGAGAGGTAAGTATCCGCCTGCCGGGGCCCTGAGCAAGCGGGGGGGGGGAGGGCGGGTGCTGACACCGCTCACCTCTCCTCCGCCCATAGCCCGGCGGGCCGGATAAAAGTCCTCCGCGGGCCGCATGTGGCCTGCGGGCTGTAGTTTGAGGACCCCTGCCCTAGCCTATAGATTGATGCCCTATCCTATAGATAGGGCATTAATGTGAAAGTAGTGGACAACCCCTTTAAATGGCTGTCTGAGGAACTTTCTACCACACTGGATGCATTTGGGAAAATCATCAACATCCGCTTCTGGCAGCTCCCTGTGCAAATTGGTAACTAATGATGTTCCAGATGTGCTTGATGGGAAACCAGAGAGGCGCTGCAGGCCATGTTAGGCCATTTACGCCTCGCTGCTCACAGTAGGGGAAATATGCGGTCTGGTGTTGTCTTGTTGAAAAATGGCTCCTGGGAGAAATGGCTTTAACACTGGATCCATGACCAAATCAATGTAATATCGAGCAGTTAGTGTACTTAGAATTAAGACTAGCGGGGTCTGGCTACCATATATTACGCCGCCTCACACCATAACCCGAGCAGCATAACCTGTGTGATTTTCCTTTGTGAAGACCTCTTCATTGACCTCACGCCATCACTCTCATAGGCTATGATGTGAGGAGTTCAGCCTTTTACTTGGATGCAGTGGTAGCCAGAGATTGCCATTTGGGCAATATCATGACGCTTTGTCTGTGTATGGTGGATTTTTAAACATTTTTATAAAAATCTAGAATGCAAAGAGGAACTGGAATAAAATGCAAGCAAACACTAGCCAATTTTGGCCTACTGACAAGTCCTCATTAAACAATAGGTCATTTTCTGATGACACATTCCCTTTTACTGCCATAATGAAATCTAACAGCTTATATGTGTGCAGGAGAAAATATTCATCCAGATCATTTGAATCAGAATCGTCTGAAAGAATTTCCTTGTGGAAAGATGAATCTCAAGATACATATGCCAGAGGAGAAGGGGATTTCAGGAGAGATTTTTTTTAACTCTTACTTTTCCGGCTCTCAACATGCAACTCATATCTGGAGGCAGATAAAAGTAGAATTAGACTTACCGGTAATTCAGTTTCTAATAACCCACCACAACTGCACACTGGAGGATGTAACTGGACCCTAGTAGGGACAGGAAACACAATGAGTCAAATAGTGCCTCCCACATCCTCCCTCCAGTTTTATTACAAAGGACCACAAGAATATGAATGCTTCAAATTATATTTATTATCACTTGATTCGAAAATATAAGAAATAATTGAGCAAAGGGAGGGAATTACCCATGCTGTCATGGTGGGTTATTAGAAACCGGATTACGGAGTAAGTCTAATTCTATTTTTTCTAATAACCCCCCATGACAGCACACCTGAGGAATACCAAAGAGTAACGTCTAGGGAGGGACAATAGCCCGTAGAACTTTTCTCCCAAAGGACAAATCTCTAACAGACGCTAAGTTAAGTCTGTAATGTTTGGAGAAGATATGGATCGAGGACCAGGTAGCAGCTCTGCAGACCTGCTCGATTAAAGCGCTGGCTTTCTCAACCCACGAGACTGATAACCGCTCTAGTGGCGTGACCCGTGAATTTCTTTGGAGGCAAGAGGTTCTGAATCTGGTATGCTTCAGTAATCGGTCTTTTGATCCATATGACAATCGTAGCTTTGGAAGTCTTCTTCCCCTTATTTTGGCCATGAAGTTGGATAAACAGATTTTGGTCTTTCCTCCACATCTGTGTTTCTTGGAGGTAATGAAAGACCACTCTTCTTAAGTCCAGAGTGTGGAATTCTTCCTCCCTCTTGTTTGCTGGATTTTGGCACAATGAGGGAAGAATTATCTCTTGAGATTTGTGGAACTCTGAGACTACCTTAGGTTGAAATGATGGGTTGAGACGAAAAATAAGTCGGTCTTCCAGGATTCTCAAGTATGGCTCATTAATTAGGAGAGCCTGCAGTTCACTAACCCTTCTGGCTGTAGTGATCGCTACAACTAAGGCTTTCTTCCACAACAGTCTGTCTTCTTTTATTAATAAGAGCTCAAATGGTGGAAGTGTCAGCCTCTTATGGACGATATTATAGTCCCACGAGGTGACTAGATTGAGCATTCTAGGATGAAAGTGGGAGGCTACTGTAATGAATCTCTTCACCCAATGATATTCAGGCAGGCTCTGGTCAAAATATGAACTTCATGCTGCCACCTGGACCTTGAGGGTACTCGGTTTGCGACCTTTGTCCAGGCCATCCTGCAAAAAATCAAGGATTTGGGCAATGTTTGGTTGTCGAAGATCTGGATGTTCAGGCGCACACCATGATAAGAAGGTTTCCTGCTTTTTTGAAGGGTCTTAATGACTCTGAGAGGCCCCTGGTTTTTAATATTGAGAATTCAGAAGCCAGGCGTAAATTCGAGATCTGGATGGTAAATTGGCCCTTGGTGAAGGAGGTCTTTGGTGGAAGGAACAGGGGACTATCTTTAATCAGGTTGCTTAAGATGCCAAACCAGTTTCTTTTCAGCCAGAATAGTGCTATCAGGATTACTCTGGCCCTCTCTGTTCTTATTTTCTACAGTGTTCTTGTTAGAATTGGAACCGGAGGGGAGGTGTATGCCAGTTTGAATTTCCATTGGTGGGAGAACGCGTCCATGCCTAGACAGGTATCGTCTGGGTTTATGGAAAAGTACTTGGCTACTTTTGTGTTCTGGCATCCTATCCAGAAGAGATCTACCTCTGGGCAACCCCACCTTCTGGTCAATATCCCGAAGACTTCTGGATTTAGGCTCCATTCTCCCGGATTAATATCTCTCCTGCTCAGGAAATCGGCCTGGATGTTGACAGAACCTTTTATATAGAGGGCTGAAAAGGAGAGAAGATGCTCTTTGGCCCAGGAGAATATTCTTGCAGAGATAGTCTTCAGGCCTTTGTGTCTCATGCTTCCTTGATGACATAGGTGCGTGACCGTAGTTTTGTTGTCTGAATAGATTTTTACATGGACATTCTGGATCAGAGATGTTGCTGATCTGAGTACTTCATCCACCGCCTTCAGCTCCCTGAAATTGGAAGATTGCTGGCTGACCTTTTTTGACCAGAGTCTCTGGAAGGAGTTTTGGGAGACGATGGCTCCCCATCCTCTTTTACTGGCGTCTACCTTTATTGTCACCAGGGGGTCCTGGATCCAGGGGACTCGCCTGTGTAGGTTCCTTGGGCTGAGCCACCAGGATAGAGAGGCTTTTACCAGGGCAGGTATTGGAATTTTCTTGTCCAGGGATTCTGGGGATCAATTCTAATTTGCAAGAATATGGGTCTGGAGGGTTCTGGTGTGTGCTTCGGCCCAAGCTACCGTCTGGATGCAAGATGTCATGGAGCCGAGGACTGTCATTGCAAACCTCACAGACATCGATATTTTGCTACATAGTGCACCAATCCTTGATCTTAACTGATTCTGCTTTTGCTTGGGCAAAAAGGATGTCTGACTGGGAGAATCCAGTGGAACACCTAGAAACGTCTTTGCCGTGGATGGAACCTTGTTGGACTGTTGGTAGTTCACTAGCCATCCCAGAGATGTTAGGATCTGGGTTGTTGTCTGTAAATGTTCCTGGAATAACGGTATTGAGGGGACCACAAACAAGAAGTCGTCGAGGTATGGTATTATGCAAATATTCTGACCTCTGATGTAAGCCATGACTTCTGCCATAATCTTCGTGAAGATTCATGGCACTGATGTTATCCCAAACGGGAGGATATTGAATTGAAGTGCATTATCTGTCTTGCCTGGACCACTGCAAACCTTCCAATAAATTGAGTGAATAGGAATGTGATAGTATGGGTCTTTTCAGAGGCATAGCTAGGTGTTCAAATCGGGGGAAGGGGCGAAACATCTGAGTGGGCCCCTAACTAGGTAACTGTGGGCACAACTACAGTGGTGAACCATGACCTTGGGTATAGAGGAACCTCAGCAGATGAACACACTGTTTACAGAAAATTAATTTCTATACAAAGACCAACACTGATCTTACCACCATATGGTGACCATATAGTGGTAGATACCAGACCTGCAGACCATACAAGTAATTACAGTACAGGTATATATAGTAACTTACAGCTGATGATCTTTCTGGTGGCGTAGTTAATTTTCCCCATCTTTTCCATCTGGCCCAGACCGACATGACAACTTCTTCCAGCCACAACTCATCTGCAGAGAATACAATGAAAACACATTTAACTTCACATTTCCAGCGCCGTCCCCATCTATTCCCAATCTATACAAACTCCTCATCCTGCTGATACCCCAATACTGAGATGCTGCTGTCAATGTGTCCTTATTACAGCACCTGCTGTGTGGTACAAAAACAGAACTCCTCTTAGTGCCTCACATAATAGTGCCCACCAGGGTCGCACTGGGGTGTCTGGGGCCCACAGGGGAATTGACTCTAGGGGCCCACCTACAGCAATATGCAAATATCTGTTATCCGCTATCCCTGTTATAGTGGAGCATTGACTGGAGGCTCCTGCACATCTACTGTGCACATACTATAACTGGGATGTACAATTACGTTAGTTTGCATTAAAGTGGTTCTTTGGTTAAAACAAGTTATCACCGATCCATGGGATCCACAGGATTGGTGATCACTTATTGATCGTTTGGGTCGGAACATTGAAAAAAACAACTATGGGAAGAATGGGGAAGTTTCATCCCTGACAGGACACTTATCCCCATTTTAAAATGCAGCGACAGGTGGGACGTCTGACCACAGCTCTATTCATTCTCTTGGGGGCTTCCAAAAAAAGAGCAGCGCTCGCAGCCTCTGAGGGAATGAATGGATCAGTGGTCGCATCTCACATGCCGCTCCAGTCTAATGGGGAGAAAAGCTTCACATTCTGCCGATTCTGTGCCAGTAGTCAGACCCCCACCAATCAATATTAGCACTGATCCTGTGGAGAGGTGATTACTTGTTTTCACCAGAGAACCCCTGTAAGTCCATCTCTGACGCTCTGCTCCAACTATTTCATCTTAAAGGTCACAGCCCCACTATCAGTATTCAGTCAGGATTTTTTCTTAGGAGTGGGAGCCAAAACCAGGTGAGGAACAATCAGAGAAAGAGAATAATAGAAACAAGTCACCAATCCTGCATTTATCACTCACTCCTTGTTTTGGCAGCCACTCCTGAGAAAAAAATACTGACCAAATACTGATGTGGGGCTGTGGCCTAATGGAAAAAAATCTTTTCCTAGTTAATATCAGTGAGAACAAAATGACTGCCATACACAACACAGTCCACTATATCAACACCAATAATACCACATACAAAAGGGACAAATATCACCACACCATGACTAGATCACATATTACCACCACATAGGGACCAAATACTACAATACTGATCATGAATACAAACCACATCCTAGCTAACAATGCAGTCAGTCTGGATATAGTAGTCCGACACATGCCTCTCGCCACACAATAGCAAAATGAATGGGACCAACCAGGTTCTCTTCGAGGCCCCCATATCACCTACATGAACTCACCTACCTATCTGCCTCTATGACATGTATGGCTTTGTAATGCGTATAACTCTGGTTTGGCCAACAGCTATATCTCTCCACCCCCCTATACCCACTAACACTTTCTTTGGCCACTTAGTGGCAGGTTATTTGCAGGGAACAATAAAGGGAATTGGAGTTTGAAATCAAACTCATTGAATTGGTGGATTTCCCAACCTTTAATGAGCTTCTGGGCCTTTATTCATGAACAGGTTTGTGCCAGCACCTGGTGAACCCTGATAAGTCCCTGAGCCCTAGTGATCCCATTCAGCTCTGTGCACACTGTATGTATGGAACGGGCTCAGGAGGTGTTGCACCGCCAGCACATGAGTCTAACTGGTGCGATGAGGGAAAGCAGTTTAAACCCTTAGATGCCGCTGTAATTGTGACAGAAGCATTAATAGGTTGGCAATTGAACGGAGATGGTGTTACAATGGGAACCATGGACAAACTGAATGCACCCTTACTTGCACGTTTATACACCTATGAAGCCCACATTGTGTCTGGGCTTCATAGAAAAATGCTAATTTTACAATACAGTGCAATAATGCTATATTGTATTGTATTGTGCAGGCAATTTCAGTAGTGATGAGCAAGCATGCTCGTCGTTAAACAGGCAGGGATTGCCTGCCAGTCACTGTAATGCCGTAGCCATGTTGGTTGTAGCATTACTGTGATTGGCTGGCCGGATGGCGTCATCGGGTCTATATAAGACCTGGGACCCTATGCTCGTCACTGTATACTCCGGAAACAGGCAGAGTAGGGAGAGGTGAAATACAAGCACCATAGGCATATTAAGATACAAATAATAAGATCATCATAGATCATTAATGCATGTAAAGAAATCTAGAAATGAATACTTGAAAAGAGGAGGAGCAAAGGGAGTGTGTATAAAATATACATTTATATTAAATTCTGGTTAAAAACATTCTTACAACTAACCAGGACAGGCAAAATAGCAACAAGCAAAAACCCTGGGGTAGGGAAAACACATGCAACATGCTAGTGTAGAAGGTATTATATTACGACTGATAGGTGGAATCCTGACATGTATACAATCAATGATATATCACACATATGTAAATGAAAGTATGTCGGAAAAACCACCATCAAACAATTCAATAAAAACAAACCTTACCCATGTGACAGGTGAGGCTCCCCAGGGAAAGCACAAGCAGAAAGTGCAGAGACCTACATACGCACGTTTCGCATGTTAACCACACGCTTTCTCAAGGGTAAGTAGAGGAATCCCATCTGTAGGACCTTTATACCATGTGATTTGGTCATATGGTCCTATCTCACCAAGGAGAGCGGGTGGGCGGCACATGCACAGATCACTGCACTCGCAGAACGCCCGCCCCCAGCTGTCAAGCTGAACCCCAACATACCAGGAGGCCCAAGACTCCCAGCATGCCCAGACCACCATAAAGACGCCGGGGCACGGCGCCCACGAGGCAGAGAAGAGGGCACGCGCTCACGATCCAGTGGTGAGTATAGGTAGAGATTAAAATAAAATGAGACCAATCCCCAAAAGGACACCATCATAATAGGAATGCAGAAGAATAGAAGGAAATAGAAAAAAAGAAGACAAAACGCATTGTGTGTTTACATTATATATGCAATAAATACGATAAATATGTCATAAATGCAGCAAACACACAAAAATCATCATTATATAATTAATAAAATTACATTTTGACTAGACAAAAGTAGAAGGAAATTGTTTTCTGTCGATCCTTCACTGAAGCTGATCATTCCTAGAGCTGTATGATGGTATGCAGAAAGCACGCTAAGCATCTGTAGATATTATCCGCTGCCTCAGGTTGCCGGAGGAATGTGCATAGAATCAGTCTCAGCTAAAGGGAACCAGAAACTGCAGATGGATTTGTAGCACCGTGAGGATTCGGCTGCTACAGGGGTATTGCACCTCAACCCAGAGGTGTGATATTCCACTCCCGGGTAAGGATGGAGTGTGGAACTGAGCTCAGTTAGCTGCATACACTACATACATCCCATTTCCGAGGGACAGACCGATGGTACTCCCACTAGGTATATGTGCAGGTACGACAGTGTCTGTCCCTGGCTGGAGTGGGAGGGGGGTGGAACATCCCAGTAGTGTAGGGGCAGATAGGGGGAGCAGTCTGGGTAATGCTAGGAGCTCATTGGGTGCTGGTCACCTGAGCTCACACATAGAGGGAGTATATAAGGTGGGAACCATCTTAGATCAGGGTCAGTCTTCTGTAGAGAGTCAGTCAGTCCTGGGAGAGGTCCAGGAGCGCCTGCAGAGAGAAGAGAGAGAGGAGTAGAGAAGGACCCAGAGGGGGAGAAGAAGGAACCCCAAGAACCCAGAATTAGAACAGAAGGGTGAAGGGTTGGCATGCAAGGGAACCGGATCCCAAATTAGTGGAGGAGAGAAACAACCCTCAGCTAAGAACCGGAGGCTGCGGCATTTCATGTGGAGCAGCCCCTCACTAAGTCCACTAAGAAGGCACACCAGGTATAGGGTCAGGGAACCCCGAAGAGGTGCACCCACCAAGAGGCCCGAGGGAGCCGGATATAAGTGGACCCCTGGTGAGGAAGGCCAGTAGAAAGGACAGTCAGAAAGGGAGCTCAGGACCACGCTCCAGAATTGCTTGGGGGTTGGCCGAGTCCAGGACCTGGTGGACGCAGCACGGCTCGGGCGGTCACTTAAGGCCAGAGTGACCACAAGAACAGCAGTAAGTAAAAACCCTGAACTGCACAGCCCGACTCTGAGTCTTTTTACCATCCACACTGCACCTCCACCACAACCACCATCCTCTACACCTGACCCCCTGAGGCTATACCCCTCCCGTTGGGGGTTATACTACCACAGCTGCACATCTACCATCAGCCTCAGCGGACCCTGCTGCAGCGGCGGCCTTTTGACCGCAAATGAACGGGTGGCGTAGTCGACACTAAGAACTAATAACATCTGTAAAGACTGCCACACACTGAGATTGACACCCTGGGCACGGACCGGGTCACAGCCACTCGGAGACTACAACCCCCATCTGATCCGGCTCCGGGTATCCCCCTAACAACACTGGCCCAGGGGGTGCGTCAACTTTGGCGTAGTCGGCAGGATAACGTGCCCGCAACAACAGGGTACTGCGTGCCTGAAGAAAAGTTCACCGTTACCTCAAAAAGAAGTCTCCCGCCGGTTCCGGAGGGTCCCCGCCAACGGACCCCATCACAGGTCGTTTCCCGCCGGTTGTCCGCCATTTGCAGCTTTTTCCCGCCATCCATGGAGTTTCCCGCCACTGGGAGACGATTCCCGCCATTTCCAAAGATTTCCCGCCTTGGAAGAGCGGACGCCATTATGGGCGTGCCAGAGGGTGGCAAAAGGCCACCTCCCATCGTGGGCCAGGTCGAAGAATGGCGCCAAAAGCGGAAACCGCGCCCACCAACAGAGACTGTGATGCTGGAAGTGTCCATCAGCGTGAGAGAACTGCCCCTGGAACTGACAATCACTAAGTTGCCCCGGGACCACCCTCAATGTGGGCGGAGACAGAACAAAAGAACAAAGATGGGTGCAGCCTGGAGGAGTCTGGAGAGAGCGCACCCGGAGACAAGAAGTCTGGAGAGGAGTCCAGAGAAAGCGTACCCGGAGATGGAGGGAGAGACAGGCAGCACCGACCCAGTGGTCAGGAGCCTGCTGCAAGCAACAACCCCACTAGGCTTAGTGGAGATCCTAGCACAGCTCCCCCGAGACCGGGAGTGTGCACAGACCGCGCTGGAGGGCCTCGCACGGAGGATGGCCCAGGTGCAGCAAGACACGCTGACGGAGTGGAGCCGTGAGATGGCCCAGCAGACCGGAACCCGTCAGCGGAGCACGCCGCCCGAGACGAGGAGACAGACCGCCTCTGAGGATGGCGCAGGAAGAATGAAGGCAGGAGACGGCGCCGAGAAGGGAGCTGAACGGACGGAGGCAGGTAAAGGGGACGTCTCTACCCCGAGCTGAGAAACCGTGTACCTGTCCCAGCTCCCCGTCGCAGAGCCCGAAATTCCCCCTGCCGTGCCCGTCGCTGCATCGTCACCGTGCCAGACTAGGCCTCAAGTAGAAGCCGCGGCCGCGACCCCTGTAACGTCACGCGCCTCAATCCTGAGCGCGGCGAAGCAGGAAATACCATCGGCCTGGTCGCAAGGCCTAGTACCTCCGGGCGCCGCAATTCCAACAGCGCCCCCTACCTCCGCGGAGCCACCGGCCTGGTCGCAAGGCCGAGTGCCCCCGGGCGCCGCAGTACCAACAACGCCCTCTACCTCTGCCGAGCCACCGGCCTGGTCGCAAGGCCAGAAACACCCGGGCGCCGCCGTCTTCACGGTGCCCTTTACCTTTAGGGTGCCCCAGGTCTGGTCGCAAGGCCTGGTCAATCCGGGCGCCGCTTCCACCACCGCGCCCTCAACATCTAGAGTGCCGCACCTGGGCGAAGATCTATTTGCCCAGCACACGTGCCCGGATGGGCAGCCCTTTGTATGGCCCCAGGAGTACTACCAACTGGAACTCCAAAGAGCAAGGCCCCTGTGCGAGCCCCTGATTCCGGCTCCGAAGCCCGTCAGGAGAACCCCGCTCCCGCTAGAAGAAGCACAATTCGAGTGGGACCCCACCGGAGGAGACCTCATGGGGTTCACTCAAGAAACGCGGGCAGCCGCAGCAGAGCGAGTGGAGTGCTGCCGCCAGCAGTTGGCAGCCTTCGAGCAAGAGCGGAAAGAGAGGCGGATCCGTGAGCAGCGGCTGCAGGAACAGAGCGCAGGGCAGAAGAGCCGGACCAGGAGGAACCCCCGTGCAGCTCATGGTCCCCGTACCACCGGGACTGTGATTAAGTTCAACCTGCAGCATGGGTGGGGCTTCATAAAAGACCATCATACCCCCGGCGACGTCTTTGTCACTCGCAGAGACGTAGAAAGCCATCTGCCGGAGGGACACAGAGGTCGTGACCTGTATGTAGGGGATGAGGTCACATTCACCCGGCACAAGTGTGCCAAAGGACCCTACGCCCTCCATGTACATCGCCTGACGGAGGAGGAGCTGTGGTGTGAGGAGGAGCAAGAGGACCCGGACGGGTCTGAAGACAAAGAAGGAGCAGGAGGACGCCGTCATTAAAGTACGGTAAAGAGACTGTACATAGTTACCCGTCAGGGTATAAGAACTGTTACTGCTGCTAGTTAAAATATAGTCCCCGTTGGGACCAGCAAATTGAACTGAAACCCGTGTGTCCCTATTCCCACTGACCGAGGACTGAGAGCGGTCATTCCTTCCCTAATACCTGGCCGAGGACTGAGAGCGGCCATATCTCCCCTTGTATATAGTTGCGCTTTTTAAGGCGCCCCCTACTGGTTTTATAGGAAAGCCGTGTTTTTCTACCAGAGACTGTGGCACTTTACCCGGTCACAAGTTGCACCGTGGCCGAAGGAACAAGAAAGTTTTATATAAAAAGTTTATGCTGCTGAAAGTGTTTATAATGTTTTATATGTTTATGTTGTTATGAAAATTTGTATGTTTGTGGATGTTTTGTTTTCTTACAGCCCGAGGACGTGCTGTGATTTACCAGGGGGGAATGTAGCACCCTGAGGATTCGGCTGCTACAGGGGTATTGCACCTCAACCCAGAGGTGTGATATTCCACTCCCGGGTAAGGATGGAGTGTGGAACTGAGCTCAGTTAGCTGCATACACTACATACATCCCATTTCCGAGGGACAGACCGATGGTACTCCCACTAGGTATATGTGCAGGTACGACAGTGTCTGTCCCTGGCTGGAGTGGGAGGGGGGTGGAACATCCCAGTAGTGTAGGGGCAGATAGGGGGAGCAGTCTGGGTAATGCTAGGAGCTCATTGGGTGCTGGTCACCTGAGCTCACACATAGAGGGAGTATATAAGGTGGGAACCATCTTAGATCAGGGTCAGTCTTCTGTAGAGAGTCAGTCAGTCCTGGGAGAGGTCCAGGAGCGCCTGCAGAGAGAAGAGAGAGAGGAGTAGAGAAGGACCCAGAGGGGGAGAAGAAGGAACCCCAAGAACCCAGAATTAGAACAGAAGGGTGAAGGGTTGGCACGCAAGGGACGCAGCACGGCTCGGGCGGTCACTTAAGGCCAGAGTGACCACAAGAACAGCAGTAAGTAAAAACCCTGAACTGCACAGCCCGACTCTGAGTCTTTTTACCAGCCACACTGCACCTCCACCACAACCACCATCCTCTACACCTGACCCCCTGAGGCTATACCCCTCCCGTTGGGGGTTATACTACCACAGCTGCACATCTACCATCAGCCTCAGCGGACCCTGCTGCAGCGGCGGCCTTTTGACCGCAAATGAACGGGTGGCGTAGTCGACACTAAGAACTAATAACATCTGTAAAGACTGCCACACACTGAGCTTGACACCCTGGGCACGGACCGGGTCACAGCCACTCGGAGACTACAACCCCCATCTGATCCGGCTCCGGGTATCCCCCTAACAACACTGGCCCAGGGGGTGCGTCAGATTCACAAAAGAAAATTAAATTAGCATAAAATTAAAGACAAAAGGAAAATTAAAAACAAGACACAAACTGCTTGGTGACAGTGGTGGCAAGTGTCAATAAAGTCATAACTTATAAAAAGGACGAGAAGCTGAGTGCTTCATTAAGACCACATGGAACTAGGGTCCCCAGGGTGACAATCCATTTGGTCTCGCACTGCGCCAAACGTTTCGCTATATCTCCTCCCCGTATGCCAGCATGGATAAGGTCAATCCCCCTCACCTTGAAGGACTTGGGGCTACAGTCATGGTGCATCTTAAAATGTCAGGGGATAGTTTTTAATTGGGTAATATCAGCCGCTGTCCTGGCCGCAGCAATGTCCCACACATGTTCCCGCACGCGTACACAATTCTCGGGTTGTAAGTCTGATGTATATCTTTGAACAGCCGCAAGTAGCATAATAAACTACATTTGTAATAGTACAAGTGATATGATGTTTGATTGTAAATTGGCGTAGTCCATCAGCCGACGTGGAGGAAGAACTGCGAAGGACATTGCTGCAGGCGAGACCCCTATTTCCAAACAAATTTGCCACAGGTGGTGTGTAGTGGCTTTTAACTAACAAATCTCATCAATTTCTACAACGTCTAGATGTCATTAGAGGGGCGATTGGTAGACTCCATTGCAAAGACGATTCTGTCTTAAGAATTGGCTAGTGTTTCTTTAAAATACTGTAGTGCTCATATTATGCCATTCATTATTGTAAGTAGAGATGAATCAAATTCTCCCATCGCACCTCTGACATTTAGAAGGAGTGTAAAGAAGTGAATTCCGTGAGGTATTCTTAGCCCGTCTATAGCCCGCCTTGATGCATCTCTGACTATAGCCCCTGTCCTCAAAGCGAGATCTCAAGTCCCTCGCCTGCTTATTGAACTTAGCCTCGGATGAACAAATCCGCCTCATCCTGAGGAACTGACCAACTGGGACAGCAATAGTTGTGTGCGGATGACGCATGTAGCAGGGCGTTAACAGAGGTGGACTTTCTGAACACATCTGTCTGCATAAATGCATCATCATCTACTTCCAACTTAATGTCCAGGAAGTCCAACCTCTTCTTATCTGCCCTGTATGTAAGTTTGATATTAAATCAATTTTTATTTAAACGACCCATGAACCGCTCAAGCTGCTCCACCGTCCCTTTCCAAAGAAAAAATAAATCATCTATATATCTATACCAGCACTGGATGGGTTCCATGGCATGTGCGCCCTCGCTGCCAAATAGGGTCCTCTCCCAAAATCCAAGGAAGAGATTAGCATATGAAGGTGCACATGCCGCACCCATCGCAATGCTGCGCATCCGTAAATAAAATGTATTTTTGAAAACAAAAATGTTATGAGTAAGTAAGAAATGGAGCATCTCAAGTATCAGATCACAGGTTGTGCTGTCCCAGTTGCTGCCCCCCAGGAAGAAGCGGACCGCCTCAAGTCCATCCTCATGTCCGTTGCAGGTAGAAAGGGACTCTACATCTGCAGTTACAAGTAGAAAATCTGGCTCCACAAAAATCCCGTGAACCCTCCTCAACATATCGGTCGTGTCTCGTATATAAAACAGAAGGGTCTCGACCAAAGGCTTAAGGTAAAAGTCTATAAATAAACAGACAGGATGGCATAATCCTTCGAGATCAGACACGATTGGGCATCCAGGAGGGCTGACGGGATCCTTGTGGATTTTGGGGAGGAGATATAGGATGGTAACTCTTGGAAACTTAACTGTAAGACCCTCCAGAATTTTTTTGTCAATAATGCCTTTCTCGAAGGCAGAAGTTAATATACATTGTAACTGGTCCGAGAAGGAGACGGCAGGATTGCAGGACAGCTTTCTATAGGCATTATGGTCCCTCAGCTGTCTGAATACTTCTTTTTCATAACTTTCAATTGGCCAGATCACGATGTTACCCCCCTTGTCCTCCGCCTTGAAAACAACATCATTAAAGGATTGTAATTGATTGAGCGCAATTCTTTGTTGATGGGTTAAGTTATCAAAACTGCGCCTAGTAGACAACTTTTTAAAATCTTCCATTACCAGTCGGGTGAATATTTCCACCGCCGGGCATAGGGACAAGGGGGAAAACCTCGTGGATCTAGCCAAAATTGTCTGAGGAAACGTACCTTCATTATCTGAAAGTTGTTCTTTCAGTAAATCCTCCAGAGCGTCCCCCTCCCCCTGCACACCCCATCTCCCTGGTCCATATTGCCCCCCCTCCCCCTGCACATCCAATCTACCCGGTCCATATTGCCCCCCCCTCCCCCTGCACACCCCTCTGCCCCGGTCCATACTGCCCCCCTGTGTGGCGCCCCTGAGGGTTCGGCCGCCACAGGAATGCTGCACTTCTTTAATGGAGTGTGGTGTTCCTCTTCTGAGGTAAGTCCGGTGTGATGGTAATTACCTAGCGTTTTGCATCCAGCACCACATTTCCACCAGAGGGAGCTAGTATGCACTAGATGCTGCTCCCCTGGTTACAGGGAGACTGGGGAACACAAAGTGGTAGGAACCAGTTAGTGGGTGTGGGTGGAGGAACAGTTAGTTAGTGACATTTCTAATTTCATATTTAATAGCATGCCATCTTTGATCTTGGTCTCTTGTTCTTCGCTGGTCCTTTTGGTCCTGTGTGGACCTGTCCAGCCTTTCAGACCTGTGTGGTCTCTGACAGTGTGTCTGTCAAGTGGTCGTACTGTGCAGTCAAAATACTGTGTGTAAAGTGACTTCCCTCCGGGAGCGCAGATCCTGTGTGGGCCTGCACCGGCATGGGACACAGCCCTCGTACCCCGATCTATGGGACGAGAGGGAGGTTGCAGACAAGGAATGTCTCAACCCGACCAAGGACCAGGATCAAGAAGGCCCGGGAGCTTTAGAGTGTGGCTCCCTAGCAAATGGGTCCCGGGGAGGATGCAGATGGAGCGGAGTACGCCACCTGTCCTCTCCTACCTGATCTATTCAGAGGGATTCCGGCTGCAAAAGGGGTACCGGCCCCCGACACCCGACCTCGTACTCTATGTCCAGGATGGGAAAGCCCGGCTAGGCCCTGAGGATCCCGCCGGGCTTGGGATGGGGAGGAATTGCCACCCGAGCCATACACCTGAGAGGAGCTCAGAGGGAGACCCGGCCTATCTACACATGCACAGACGGGAAGGGGTAAAGTCTGTAGTGCAGGAACACTCTGGTGTAGGGATTCTGCCTCACACTGGACTTCCTTGGAGGAAGACGGACTCCCGTCCCTGGTGGCCGCAGGACTCCGCGAGGAGCAGGGAGAAGCCTTGCGCTGCTTATGAGAACTGTGAGTAAAGCCTTGGAAATTCATCCCTATGGCCTCCGGACTGTTCATTACGCGCCATACCACGCGACATGGTGCCCGCACTCCCACACTACTACCCCCCTTCATCCCGCCTTGCCTGCCCTGAGGCCGCGCTCCGCCTGTGGGGAGCAGCAAGAACTTTGGCCGCCATGACATCGGGCCTCAGTGGACTGTAGCGGCGCTGGTGGCGCATCACCAGACACCACAGGTGGCGTAGTCGATAATTACCACTCAACCTGGATAGCCCTAACATCATTTTTAATGTGACGGCCCTGGGCACGGAACGGGTCAAGGCCACGACTGCATCCCCCTTCTCAACATCTGACCCGGCTCCGAGTACCCCATCTTCCCAGGGCAGGGCTTGAGAGGCGTCACATCACTGGCGTAGTCGGCAGGATTATCGTGCCCGCAGCAACGGAGAGAGTGCCCATTGCTATTTGGTACTGTGTGCCTTACACCTTGAACTGTTGTTTACACTTAAAATGGCGCCCGCCCAAGAAGAACAGGTGCCATCACGCTGTGAAAAGACTGACTTTGTACACCTCCCATCGTGTGCTGGGCTCCCGTTTGGCACCAAAAATGTGGACTGCCCCTTCCATCAGAAACTGTCCGCGGGGTAATGCCCGTCAAACTGGATGGGCTGAACGAAGGCGGGCCTGTCAGCATGCCGCCCAGGAACCGCCCCGAAAGAGGAGGGAGAAGAAGGAAAGCAACAAGGTGCGGCCATGTCAGTTGGAGCTTGGCAGTGAACAGAGGCGGTCATGGATGCCTCTGGAGAACGAAGCCATGCGACTGCTGCACCCACCCGATCCAGGCCCTTCATCTGGCGGAGAGGCTAGTGGCAGTGCGTTGACACCGGGAGACTTCGCGTTTCTCAACCAGGAGGCCCCAGAGCTGGCTAGACAGCAGAGAGAGGCCCAGGAGGCGGCGACTGCTGCATGGAAAGCAGAGATGCTGCAGCGGATCCGAGACCACCGTCGAGGAGTAGAGGCTCCGGAAGCAGTCAGCCCGGAGGTCGAAGTGGAAACCGACCTGACAGCAGGTGAGGAGGCAACCCCTGCCCTGGCTGCGGAGCCCTCGGAGCTGATCCTGGACCTCATGGCGGAGTATGTACATCCCCAAGCCGTCACCTGGGAGCAAGCGTTGGCCCCCGAGCTGCAAGCGGCGGCTATCGGTGGGGGTTTGCACTGCCACGAGGGCTCCATGACAGAGGTACCTGGAGTTGCGGAGGAGACTACCGACTCCAACCCGGATTGGTCCGCACTACTCGAGGACTTGCAGCAGCCCGTCCTAACACCGCTACCTGCACCGGCGGTGACCTGGCCCGAGGCCGAAGAGTGGGCCTGGGAAAACCAGGGGGGCAACCTGATGGGCTTCCCGTGGGAGACCACGTCTGAAGCGCAGAGGAGGAGCCAGTGGTGTAGTGATCAGGTCCTCCAGTTGGCACGGGAGCGACGTCGGCGGGAGCAACGCTGCGAGATACTCGAAGTCCGGACCAAGGCTTCTAAGACTCGGGCGCGACTGGAGGAGGCTACCCATCCCGGTCCCCGGTATGAGGGCAGGGTCGTGCGATTCCACCACGAGGAAGGGTGGGGGTTTATTCGGTGTCCCCTCTTCCGTGATGATGTGTTCGTCAGCAGGCGGGACGTCGAGCCGCACCTGAAGAAGGGACACCCCGGCCAGAACCTTTTCCCAGGCGATACTGTAACTTTCACTCGCCACCAGGGGGAGCGTGGGTGGTACGCCCTGGACGTCCGCAAAGTGTCTGGGAGTGACGCCACCACCTCCTCGGCCTCGGGTGACCGGTTACCCTCTGTCGGGAGGAATGAGCCCTTCCCTCCTCGCGAGCCCCAAGTTTAAAGCAGCCCCTATTGTTGTTGTTTCATGTTGAAAGTTTGCTGCAATTACTGTGTGATCCTTCTTTTATAGAGACTTCGGTCCCTGCGGACTATGGCAGGCGGCGGACTGAATGTAAATAGTTATGCATCTATTTAGGTGCTCCCTATTGGTTTTATACAAAACCGTGCATACTTTCTACCTCAGACCTCAGAAGCAAAACCTGTCTGGAGTGGCATGTGTAGGGGTCCAGCACCGGATCTTCATGCCCTGCAGCCACCCCAGGGCCCACGTAGAGGGTTTAGGGCAGGTCCCTCTTGCTACTGAACTGACTGTCGTCACTTTAAACCAGTCCGCTGACTAAATCAGAAAGTCTCTTGTCTTCATTTATAATTTTGCACTTTTATATCTCTGTATTTTTATAATTTTATACTTTTGCACTTTTGTACTTTTATAACTTGTTATGCAACGTTCCAAGAAATGTGCCTCCCATAAAGGGATGATAGTTCTACTTGTTTACATAAAAAATAATTTTTCTGGGTGATATTCCTTTGCAGCCCGCGGACGTGCTGTGTTTTACCAGGGGGGAATGTGGCGCCCCTGAGGGTTCGGCCACCACAGGAATGCTGCACTTCTTTAATGGAGTGTGGTGTTCCTCCTCTGAGGTAAGTCCGGTGTGATGGTAGTTACCTAGCTTTTTGCATCCAACACCACATTTCCACCAGAGGGAGCTAGTATGCACTAGGTGCTGCTCCCCTGGTTACAGGGAGACTGGGGAAAACAAAGTGGTAGGAACCAGTTAGTGGGTGTGGGTGGAGGAACAGTTAGTTAGTGACACTTCTAATTTCATATTTAATAGAATGCCATCTTTGATCTTGGTCTCTTGTTCTTCGCTGGTCCTTTTGGTCCTGTGTGGACCTGTCCAGCCTTTCAGACCTGTGTGGTCTCTGACAGTGTGTCTGTCAAGTGGTCGTACTGAGCAGTCAAAATACTGTGTGTAAAGTGACTTCCCTCCGGGAGCGCAGATCCTGTGTGGGCCTGCACCGGCATGGGACACAGCCCTCGTACCCCGATCTATGGGACGAGAGGGAGGTTGCAGACAAGGAATGTCTCAACCCGACCAAGGACCAGGATCAAGAAGGCCCGGGAGCTTTAGAGTGTGGCTCCCTAGCAAATGGGTTCTGGGGAGGATGCAGACGGAGCGGAGTACACCACCTGTCCTCTCCTACCTGATCTATTCAGAGGGATTCCGGCTGCAAAAGGGGTACCGGCCCCCGACACCCGACCTCGTACTCTATGTCCAGGACGGGAAAGCCCGGTTAGGCCCTGAGGATCCCGCCTGGCTTGGGATGGAGAGGAATTGCCACCCGAGCCATACACCTGAGAGGAGCTCAGAGGGAGACCCGGCCTATCTACACATGCACAGACGGGAAGGGGTAAAGTCTGTAGTGCAGGAACACTCTGGTGTAGGGAAGCTGCCTCACACTGGACTTCCTTGGAGGTAGTCGGACCCCCGTCCCTGGTGGCCGCAGGACTCCGCGAGGAGCAGGGAGAAGCCTTGCGCTGCTTATAAGAACTGTGAGTAAAGCCTTGGAAATTCATCCCTATGGCCTCCGGACTGTTCATTACGTGCCATACCACGCGACATGGTGCCCGCACTCCCACACTACTACCCCCCTTCATCCCGCCTTGCCTGCCCTGAGGCCGCTCTCCACCTGTGGGGAGCAGCGAGAACTTTGGCCGCCATGACATCGGACCTCAGTGGACTGTAGCGGCGCTGGTGGCGCATCACCAGACACCACAGGTGGCGTAGTCGATAATTACCACTCAACCCGGATAGCCCTAACATCATTTTTAATGTGACGGCCCTGGGCACGGAACGGGTCAAGGCCACGACTGCATCCCCCTTCTCAACATCTGACCCGGCTCCGAGTACCCCATCTTCCCAGGGCAGGGCTTGAGAGGCATCACACCTGCACACCCCTCTCCTCAGTCCATACTGACCCCCCTGCACACCCCTCCCCGGTCAATATTGCCCAACCTACTTCTGCACACCCCTCTCCGGTCCATATTGTTCCCCCTGGTTAATATTGATCTCCCACCTCTGGTCCATATATGGCCCGCATTCCCCCCCAGTTCAAAGTGAGCCCATCCCTCCTCAGTTTCATATTGGCCCCCCCAATCTATAGTGAGCCCCCCATCCACCCTAGTCTATAGTGAGCCCCCCATATGCCCCCAGTCCCTGTCCCCCCGTCCCTGTGGGCTCGGTCTGCCGTGCAGTCCCCGCCGGGCAGCAGTGATGGCCGCACACATACGTGGCTCTTCTACACGACGATCTCACTTCTCACTGCACAGGATGTAACTGGCCACCAGCTCCTCACATACCGAAACCCCCTCCGGAGGGGAACTCTTGTCTGGAGTGGTCTCCACCTCCTCTTCCTCCACTTTCATCGGTTCCGGTTCATTAATGCCTCCAGCTCCCGATTTCACCGACAACCGCAGTCCCCAGACCGCCGCCATCTAGGGATGAGCGAGTAGTGAAATAATAGGACTCGCTATACTCGTAACGAGTAGGTCCCAATACTCGGGTACTCGTTACGAGTAGCGAGCCCAATGTAAGTCAATGAGAAAAGCGAGTAAGCCGAGTAATTGTCTGATGGAGCCTATAAAGCGTTCTGGGGGCTGAGGAAAAGGCTGAATTGGGTGCATGATTGTTTAAAAGCCGGCGGTAAAAAGCCGCCGACGTTTAAACAATCACTAAGCCCCATACTCGCTTCCCCGCAGCCTCCCATCCCGATCTTCCACTCCCCCACCGCCACCCATCCCGATCCTAAGTTAAGACCGGGCGGGGAGTGCAGCACCAGGGAGTGCGGAGCGAAGGACTCGGGCGGGGAAGCCAGCAGTGAAAATACTTCACCGCCGGCTTTCCCGTTCGGTGCTGCGCTCCCCGCTTCCTGATGCTTCGCTCCGTGCCCGGTCCTAACTTAGGATCGGGATGAGAGGTGGCGGGGGAGCGTACATCAGGGAGCGGAGAGCGCAGCACCGAACGGGAAAGCCGGCAGTGAAGTCTTTTCACTGCCGGCTTTCCCGCCGGTTATTTCAAATGAACAGCTGAGGTATCAGATGATGCTGATCAGCTGTTCATTTGAAGTAGCCGCGGTGCCCTCAGAGGGTTCATGTGAGTTCATGCTTGACTGCATGAACTCACATCAACTTTCCCACGGCCGCACAGCTCAGCTACATCTCTGGTAGAGAATCTCTACCAGAGATGTAGCCAAGTAGTGATGAGCGAGCACTAAAATGCTCAGTTGCTCGAAGCTCGAGTCGAGCACATTGGAATACTCGGGTGCTCGACCCGAGCAACAAGCCCAATGTAAGTCTATGGGAAACTCAAGCATTTTTCTGGCAGTTTCCCCTGGTGGTCTGCAGAAGGTCAAAAATTGACCAAATCGATGGGAACAGTGCTCAATTAAACATCAGGCAGGCAGAATATATAGGCAGACAGGCAGGCTGGGTATATAGGAGGGTGCATGAAAAACATAGCAGGGCACTTGGAACACACTAGTGCCCTCCAATTTTCATGCACCCGTCTCTTTAAAAAAGCCGGCCGGCAATTCATCAGCGGCATATACCGGAACCCGACAATTTAGAACAGAAAGAATAGAGCATCACACATAGATTAGATAGATAGAAACATGTCAGTCACATATATAATAAGTACAGTGACAGTGTTGGTTACTGTACTTGTCATTTAGTGTTAAAATAAAGGATTTATTTAAAAAAAAATTGACGTGGGATCCCCCGTAATTTTAATTTCTAGCGGAGGTTAAGCAGATGGCTGGGGCAGATGTTTGAAGCCTGGGAAGGGGGTAACACCCACGGAGCTTCCCAGGCTACTAATATCAGCCCCCAGCTGAATATCTAGCCTTTACTAGCTATTAAAATGGGGGACCCAAAAAAAAATGACGTGGGGTCACCCTGTTTTAATAGCTAGCAAAGGCTAGGCAGACAGCTGGGGGCTGATATTAATAGCCCAGGAAGGGTGCCATGAATATTGGCCCCCACCCAGGCTAGAAACATCAGCCCTCAGCTGCCCCAGAAATGGCGCATCCATAGGATGTGCCAATTCTGGCACTTAGCCTTGCTCTTCCCACTGCCCTGTAGCGGTGGCAGTGGGGTAATAGGGCTGGGGTTGATGTCAGCTTATAATGCCAGCTGACATCAAGCCCAGGTTAGTAATGGAGAGGCGTCTCTAAGACACCTCCATTACTAACCCCATAGTGAAAGTTAAAAAAAACACCAACACCCAGAATAAAGTCCTTTAATTGAAATAAACACACATTCCTTTAATGTTCTAAATTAAACTCTACTTACCATTACGCCCATTCCAGCTGAAGCCAATGTCTTCTGCAATAAAAGTAAAATAATAAACCAACATCATCCTTACCTTTCCATGGTTCCCAGACAGCTTCAGCTCTGCTACATTCACATACCAGGCTGGATCGCAGCCGAAAGCTGCCATCCAGCTTGCCATGCCGCAGACACTGAGATGCGCAGGCATGCTTGCGCTCCTCAGTGTCTGGCTGTGACGGCATCCAGATGAGCCGAGTTCATGTCCAATGAACTCAGCTCACCTTATGCACGTCACTGACAGCGTGGGAGAATTCTCCTGCGCTCAGCGCTGAGCGCAGGAGAATTCTCCCACGCTGGGATGGCATTCTGATGACAGGCTGGATCGCAGCTGAGCACTTTACAGTACGTGTGTGGTTACCACCTCTGATATGTTTGGGAACAGATTCGATGGCATATGTCAAAAAATGTGTCATCTGTCTGTTGTGGCATGAAATAAAATGTCTAGACACACTTGATATGTTACGATTTCAGGGAGTAGTTATGTCATAAAGTTGCTCTCTCATTCTAAATTTCAATATTCTTGTGGTTGATCCCACATATTTTAAATCGCAGACAGTGTACTCAATAACATAAACGACGAAATTAGAGTTGACAAGGCTCGATAAAGGGTCGATATTGACTTTTAGGATTGCTACTTCCAATAGGTGGCACTAGAGTTCAAGTCGTTTTCCTCTCTGAAGAGACAATTTAAAAATGAGTTAACGCTGACTGCAGCGTTAGCAAGGCTCATGTATCTTCTAAATTGATTTATGATGACAATAAAGCTCAACTTTCAAATGGTCAGAAATCAGCTTAGGTGATTGTAGAAAAAAAATAAGTATTACAAACCCTGTAAACTGAACAAGTCCACTAAATGAATTGACTGTTCACTCATTCAGCAGTTTCCTTATGTAATGTGGTATTGTAAAAACTGTAACAAGCACTGTAACACCATAAGACAAAGCTTTTGCCTAAAGTCCCCCCAGGCCCTCCTCACACCTACTCAATACTCTTCCTCCAAAACCAGCTTCTCCACCATTACGGAAGATCAAGTTTCCTCTTTACTCTCCAAATCACACCTCACCACCTGTGAACTTGACCCAATCCCGTCATACCTCATCCCTATCCTCACCACAGTCTTAATCCCAACCCTAACCCACCTATTCAACCTGTCACTAACAATTGATGTCTTCCTCTCATGCTTCAAACATGCCTCGATCACACCCATCCTCAAAAAGCCATCCCTCGACCCATCCTCTCTGTTTAGCTATCTCCCCATATTACTCCTCCCCTACGCCTCAAAACTTCTGGAACAACATGTCCACTTTGAACTTTCCTCCCACCTCTCTTCCTGTTCTCTCTTTGACCGCCTCCAATCGGGCTTCCGACCGCACCATTCTACTGAAACTGCCCTGACTAAAGTCACCAACGACCTACTAACCGCCAAATCCAAGCAACACTACTCTGTCTTCCTCCTCCTAGACCTGTCATCTGCCTTCAACACAGTGGACCACTCCCTTTTACTACAGATTCTCTCATCTCTTGGCATCAAAGACTTTGCCCTATCTTGGATCTCCTCATATTTAACGGACAGGACATTCAGTGTCTCCCACTCACACACCACCTCCTCATCTCGCCCCCTATCTGTCGGTGTCCCCCAAGGTTCAGTCCTAGGACCCCTGCTCTTCTCCATCCACCTTTGGCCTGGGACAACTAGAGTCTCACGGCTTTCAGTACCACCTCTATGCTGACAACACACAGATCTACCTCTCTGGACCCGATATCTCCTCCCTACTAACCAAAATCCCACAATGTCTGTCCGCTTTCTCATCCTTCTTCTCTGACAGATTTCTAAAACTTAACATGGATAAAACAAAACTCTTTGTCTTTCCACCATCTCATTTATCCCCCCCATCTGACCTATATCAAAGTCAATGGCTGTTCACTCTTCCCAGTCTCGCAAGCTCGCTGCCTTGGGGTAACCCTGGACTCTGACCTCTCCTTCAAACCACATATCCAACCCCTTTCTACTTCCTGCCGACTCCAACTCCAAAATATCTCCCCGATCCGCACATTCCTCAACCACGAATCCACAAAAACAATAGTACACGCTCTCATCATCTCCCACCTCGACTACTGCAACCTCCTGCTCTGTGGCCTCCCCTCTAACACTCTCGCACCCCTCCAATCTATCCTAAACTCTGCTGCCCGACTAATCCATCTGTCCCCGCGCTATTCCCCGGCCTCTCCTCTCTGTCAATCTCTTCACTGGCTCCACATTGCCCAGAGACTCCAGTTCAAAACCTTAACCATGGCATACAAAGTCATCCACAACCTTTCTCCTCCTTATATATGTGACTTAGTCTCCTGGTACATACTTGCACGCAACCTCCAACCTCACAAGATCTCTTGCTCTACTCCCCTCTTCTCTCCTCTTCCCACAGTCGCATACAAGATTTCTCCCGTGCAGCCCCCCTACTCTGGAACTCTCTACTCCAGCATATCAGACTCTCGCCCAGGGGCGAACTGGCCCACCAGAGGATCGGGAAAACCCCCGGTGGGCCCCGGGTCCCGTTGGCCATGCCCCCCTACCCCACCTGGGCTCTGTACAGAGAACAGAGGGCCCCCCTGGTTCGCTAATCATATCGGCAGCACTGCCGATAAGATTAGTGATGGGCCCTCTGCAGCGGCAAAGCAGGGAGAGCAATCTCCCTGTTCTGCCTGCTGCCGCAGTGCCCCTCTGCCTCCTTTGCGCAGCGCGACACTGCTGACGCGTGCGCAGGAAGTCAGTCTCAGGGCGATGACGTCATCGCCCTGGGACTGCTTTCTGTGCGCGCTGTGGAGGACGGACCCGGTGTCACCCAAGGCAGCAGCAGCAGAATCCATGGGCTCTTGTCAGGTATGTATTATTGGAGGCAGCAGAATCCATGGGCTCCTGTCAGGTATATAGTATTGGAGGCAGCAGAATCTATGGGCTCCTGTCAGGTATATATTATTGGAGGCAGCAGAATGTATGGGCTCCTACCAAGTATATATTATTGGAGGCAGTAGAATCCTTGGGCTCCTGTCAGGTATGTATTATTGGAGGCAGCAGAATCTATGGGCTCCTGTCAGGTATATAGTATTGGAGGCAGCAGAATCTATGGGCTCCTGTCAGGTATATAGTATTGGAGGCAGCAGAATCTATGGGCTCCTGTCAGGTATATATTATTGGAGGCAGCAGAATGTATGGGCTCCTACCAGGTATATATTATTGGAGGCAGTAGAATCCTTGGGCTCCTGTCAGGTATGTATTATTGGAGGCAGCAGAATCCATGGGTTGCTGTCAGGTATATAGTATTGGAGGCAGCAGAATCTATGGGCTCCTGTCAGGTATATATTATTGGAGGCAGCAGAATGTATGGGCTCCTACCAGGTATATATTATTGGAGGCAGGAGAATCTATGGGCTCCTACCAAGTATATAGTATTGGAGGCAGCAGAATCTATGGGCTCCTGTCAGGTATATAGTATTGGAGGCAGCAGAATCTATGGGCTCCTGTCAGGTATATATTATTGGAGATAGGAGAATCTATGGGCTTCTGTCAGGTATATTTTATTGGAGGCAGCAGAGTCTATGGGCTCCTGTCAGGTATATATTATTGGAGGCAGCAGAATGTATGGGCTCCTACCAGGTATATATTATTGGAATCAGCACAATCCATGGGCTTCTGTCAGGTATATATTATTGGAGGCAGCAGAATCTTCTATGGGCTCCTGTCAGGTATATATTATTGGAGGCAGGAGAATGTATAGGCTCCTACCAGGTATATATTATTGGAGGCAGGAGAATGTATGGGCTCCTGTCAGGTATATATTATTGGAGGCAGCAGAATCCATGGGCTCCTGTCAGGTATTTATTATTGGAGGCAGCAGAATCTTCTATGGGCTCCTGTCAGGTATACATTATTGGAGGCAAGAGAATGTATAGGCTCCTACCAGGTATATATTATTGGAGGCAGGAGAATGTATGGGCTCCTGTCAGGTATGTATTATTGGAGCCAGCAGAATCTATGGGCTCCTGTCAGGTATATATTATTGGAGGCAGGAGAGTGTATGGGCTCCTGTCAGGTATATATTATTGGAGGTAGGAGAATCTATGGGCTCCTGTCAGGTATATATTATTGGAGGCAGCAGAATCTATGGGCTTCTGTCAGGTATATATTATTGGAGATAGGAGAATCTATGGGCTTCTGTCAGGTATATTTTATTGGAGGCAGCAGAGTCTATGGGCTCCTGTCAGGTATATATTATTGGAGGCAAGAGAATGTATAGGCTCCTACCAGGTATATATTATTGGAGGCAGGAGAATGTATGGGCTCCTGTCAGGTATATATTATTGGAGGCAGCAGAATCTATGGGCTCCTGTCAGGTATATAGTATTGGAGGCAGCAGAATCTATGGGCTCCTGTCAGGTATATATTATTGGAGATAGGAGAATCTATGGGCTTCTGTCAGGTATATTTTATTGGAGGCAGCAGAGTCTATGGGCTCCTGTCAGGTATATATTATTGGAGGCAGCAGAATGTATGGGCTCCTACCAGGTATATATTATTGGAATCAGCACAATCCATGGGCTCCTGTCAGGTATATATTATTGGAGGCAGCAGAATCTTCTATGGGCTCCTGTCAGGTATATATTATTGGAGGCAGGAGAATCTATGGGCTCCTGTCAGGTATATATTATTGGAGGCAGCAGAATGTATGGGCTCCTGTCAGGTATATATTATTGGAGGCAGGAGAATCTATGGGCTCCTGTGAGGTATATATTATTGGAGGCAGGAGAATGTATGGGCTCCTGTCAGGTATATATTATTGGAGGCAGCAGAATGTATGGGCTCCTGTCAGGTATATATTATTGGAGGCAGGAGAATGTATAGGCTCCTACCAGGTATATATTATTGGAGGCAGGAGAATGTATGGGCTCCTGTCAGGTATATATTATTGGAGGCAGCAGAATCCATGGGCTCCTGTCAGGTATATATTATTGGAGGCAGCAGAATCTTCTATGGGCTCCTGTCAGGTATACATTATTGGAGGCAAGAGAATGTATAGGCTCCTACCAGGTATATATTATTGGAGGCAGCAGAATGTATGGGCTCCTGTCAGGTATATATTATTGG
The DNA here is from genome assembly GCF_046119375.1 of Phyllobates terribilis. Lineage (NCBI taxonomy): Eukaryota > Metazoa > Chordata > Amphibia > Anura > Dendrobatidae > Phyllobates > Phyllobates terribilis. The sequence continues at coordinate 4,624,463 of NW_027362884.1, forward strand.
AGGCAGCAGAATCTATGGGCTCCTGTCAGTTATATATTATTGGAGGCAGCAGAATCTTCTATGGGCTCCTGTCAGGTATATATTATTGAAGGCAGGAGAATGTATAGGCTCCTAGCAGGTATATATTATTGGAGGCAGGAGAATGTATGGGCTCCTGTCAGGTATATATTATTGGAGGCAGCAGAATCCATGGGCTCCTGTCAGGTATATATTATTGGAGGCAGCAGAATCTTCTATGGGCTCCTGTCAGGTATATATTATTGGAGGCAGGAGAATGTATAGGCTCCTACCAGGTATATATTATTGGAGGCAGGAGAATGTATGGGCTCCTGTCAGGTATATATTATTGGAGGCAGCAGAATCCATGGGCTCCTGTCAGGTATATATTATTGGAGGCAGCAGAATCTTCTATGGGCTCCTGTCAGGTATATATTATTGGAGGTAGGAGAATGTATGGGCTCCTGTCAGGTATATATTATTGGAGGCAAGAGAATGTATAGGCTCCTACCAGGTATATATTATTGAAGGCAGGAGAATGTATGGGCTCCTGTCAGGTATATATTATTGGAGGGTGCAGAATGTATGGGCTCCTATCAGGCAGTTATATATCATTGGAGGCAGCAGAATCTATGGGCTCCTGTCAGGTATATATTATTGGAGGCAGGAGAATGTATGGGCTTTGTCAGCATTGTATTATCAGCTGGTACTAAGCCCGAAATTCATGGTTTCACACCAAATTAGACATAGCCACCATGAATTTCTAGTAAACAGAAAAAAAAAAGCTAGAATTTTTTTTTTTTGTTAAAAATAAAACACATTTAGGGACTCCATCTTTAATAAAGAAAAATCCTCACTCCCATCGTAATCCATAGGTCGTCTGTCTTCATCTCTGTTACATCTTTGCCATCAGACAAATATGTCTGCTGACAGATGAGCAGGCACAGAATGACACTGGAGCACTGTTACTGTGTAGTGCAGTGCTATGTTTCTTTTTTTGTCATTTCATGCAGTGTAAAAATCTTGGGAAAAGTGTGGATTGTGCTCAGGAAGTGATCAGTTATAGCTAACTATGTTATTTTCTGCAGAGATAAGTCCTGCATAGAAGATGTGATATCGGTTTGCAGATAAAGGACTTCACCTAGAGACATCAGTGGTGAGTATGTGTATTACCTATACACACACACTGACACTATATACAGAGCTCCTGTGTGTAATGTCACTGGTGATCACTGTATTACCTATACACACATACTGACACTATATACAGAGCTCCTGTGCATAATGTCACTGGTGATCCCAGTATTACCTCTACACTGACACCATACACAGAGCTCCTGTGTATAATGTCACTGATAATCTCTACATTATCTGTACACTGACTCTATATACAGAGCTTTTTTACATTTTCATTATCAGTCACTATCTGGTGCCATTATGTGCCATGGTCATGGCATTGCGGAATTTGTCCCTTGTATGTGGTATTATTCGGACAGTCATTATGTGGTGCTAATATGTGGTCTTCTCGTGGTGTGGCAGTATATATACCTTGTACTTGGTAGTATTTGATCACTATGTGGTGGTATGTATTCTGGTCATGGTGTGGTGGTATTTCTCTCTTCTATATGGTATTATTAGTTGTCACGGGTGTGTCGCCACGAAGATCGTCGCGATTACACAGCCTGACTTCTCGCAGCTGAGTTTTTGGTGCTTGGTGTTTTTCGGCAGGGAGGGAGTTAATTTTCTCTCTCTGTGCTAGACGAGGCCCAGCCTTGCCCAGCTGCAGTTAATTCTGCAGTATTGGGACTCCTTCAAATACCTGCCGTTCTGATAGGGTAGTTGTCGGTGAAAGCTTCTCATGCAGACTATCAGAGCGATGCGTGGTATTGTGGAGTTAGGAGCGAAGTGTACTCGGTGTGGTTTTTTCCCTTCCTCGCTTTATTCTTTATCCCCTTACCCGTTGGTGTTCCCTCCGTTGTAGTGGTGTAAGTTTTTGTATGCGAGGTGGTTTTTGGTTTGCCCCTTGTACTGTCTCGTTCGTCTTGTACTGTGTTTGGCAAATACGGTCCTGTCCCCAATTGTTGTGATCGGGGTCCTTCTCAGGACTAGATTACTGAGGTTCAGGGATTCTCAGGAGGTAGGTTTACGCTGGCGGCCTGGACCTCTGTACCATCAACAGTACCTCCAGGTAGAAGGCTTAGGCAGGGCCTCAGTGTAGGGTCAGCATAGGCTCCTGAACGCCGAGACAGCGTGACATTTTCACCGACCACCTAAAAGATTCTCTCCAGCCACCATGGATCCATTAACCAATATAGCTCGGCAGTTGCAGAGTTTGTCCTTGGAGCTGGCGGACGTTAAGTCCAAGGTTTTGTATCCCCTGGAGCAAGCCGGATCAGAACCCAAAGTAGCTCTCCCTGACAGGTTCACGGGGGGGCGGGACAAGTTTTTTGCTTTCCGGGAGGCATGTAAGTTGTACTTTCGGCTGCGGCCTCGGTCATCGGGGAGTGAAGAACAAAGGGTGGGAATTGTCATCTCTCTCCTTCAAGGGGACCCCCAATCTTGGGCGTTCCCTCTTCCCCCGGGCTCTCCGGTCAGTGGATGGGTTTTTCTCTGCTCTGGGTCTCGTATATGATGACCCGGATCGAATCTCCCTTGCTGAATCTAAGTTACGTAGGATCCAGCAGGGAGATCGTCCAGCGGAGGAATTCTGTTCAGAGTTCCGTAGGTGGGCCACGGACACCCAGTGGAATGACCCGGCTCTTCGGAGCCAGTTTTGTCAAGGTTTATCTGACAAATTAAAGGATATGTTGGCACAGTATGACTCTCCCGCGTCGCTGGAAGCCGCTATGGCCCTTGCTATTCGCATTGACAGACGGCTTCGGGAGAGGTGCGGGAAAACTCCACCCCCTGTGATGACTCCACCTTCTACAAGGGTCCCTTATATGGAGGTTCCCCTGGTCAGTCCAGAGGAGCCTATGCAGTTAGAAGGGACATCCTTTCGGGGGAGGGGACCAGCGGTGCGAAACAAGACAGGAAGGTGTTTCTTCTGCGGGAGAAAGGGACATTTTATTGGTGGGTGTCCTTCCCGTCCTTTGCAGAGCAAAGAGTCGTCGGAAAACTATTGATCCCAGGTTGTGTGGTGGACGGCAATCTGGGAGTAGGTATTTCGTCCCTAGGTTCGTCTCAGTTTCTTGTACCGGCGGAGGTGGTGGTGGGTACGAGAACTGAGAGGTTATCAGTTCTTCTGGATAGTGGGGCCGGGGCTAATCTGGTGGACGCTCGGTTTGCTCGGGTTCAAGGTATGCGATTGAGTGTGTTGGCTAAACCCATCCCCATATTCTCGATTGATGCCAGGCCTCTCGGTCAGGGAAGTTTTTCGCAAGCTGTGCATAACATAAATCTTCAGGTGGTGGCAATACATAAAGTACTGTTGTCTTGTTACGTGTTGGAGGGTCTTCCCACTCCTATTGTGTTGGGCCTTCCTTGATTAACTAAGCATAACCCGGTTATTAATTGGCAATCCAGAGAGATAAGTCAGTGGAGTGAATTCTGTAAAAAAAAACACACCGAGTACACTTCGCTCCTAACTCCACAATACCACGTATCGCTCTGATAGTCTGCATGAGAAGCTTTCACCGACAACTACCCTATCAGAACGGCAGGTATTTGAAGGAGTCCCAATACTGCAGAATTAACTGCAGCTGGGCGAGGCTGGGCCTCGTCTAGCACAGAGAGAGAGAATTAACTCCCTCCCTGCCGAAAAACACCAAGCACCAAAAACTCAGCTGCGAGAAGTCAGGCTGTGTAATCGCGACGATCTTCGTGGCGACACACCCGTGACAGTACCCCCCCTTCTATGAGGGGCCTCCGGACCCTCAGGGCCAGGTTTATCCGGGTGAGTCGTGTGGAAGGCCCGAATTAATCGGTCTGCGTAAATATCCGACGCAGGAACCCACATCCTCCCCTCTACTTTTAAAATTCACAACGTGTTCCACAGATCTTTGCTTAAAAGGTATGTGGCGCCGGTGATACCGTCACCTTTACCTCCTCCTCCTGTGGTGGTCAATGGTAACTTGGAGTTTCAGGTATCGAAAGTCATCGATTCACGTTTTAATCGCCGGTCCCTTCAGTACCTGGTTCATTGGAAGGGGTATGGTCCTGAGGAGAGGATGTGGGTTCCTGCGTCGGATATTAACGCAGACCGATTAATTCGGGCCTTCCACACGACTCACCCGGATAAACCTGGCCCTGAGGGTCCGGAGGCCCCTCGTAGAAGGGGGGGTACTGTCACGGGTGTGTCGCCACGAAGATCGTCGCGATTACACAGCCTGACTTCTCGCAGCTGAGTTTTTGGTGCTTGGTGTTTTTCGGCAGGGAGGGAGTTAATTCTCTCTCTCTGTGCTAGACGAGGCCCAGCCTCGCCCAGCTGCAGTTAATTCTGCAGTATTGGGACTCCTTCAAATACCTGCCGTTCTGATAGGGTAGTTGTCGGTGAAAGCTTCTCATGCAGACTATCAGAGCGATACGTGGTATTGTGGAATTAGGAGCGAAGTGTACTCGGTGTGGTTTTTTCCCTTCCTCGCTTTATTCTTTATCCCCTTACCCGTTGGTGTTCCCTCCGTTGTAGTGGTGTAAGTTTTTGTATGCGAGGTGTTTTTTGATTTGCCCCTTGTACTGTCTCGTTCGTCTTGTACTGTGTTTGGCAAATACGGTCCTGTCCCCAATTGTTGTGATCGGGGTCCTTCTCAGGACTAGATTACTGAGGTTCAGGGATTCTCAGGAGGTAGGTTTACGCTGGCGGCCTGGACCTCTGTACCATCAACAGTACCTCCAGGTAGAGGGCTTAGGCAGGGCCTCAGTGTAGGGTCAGCATAGGCTCCTGACCTCCTGAACGCCGAGACAGCGTGACATTAGTCTAGGGATGGTTGTCAGTCATTTGTTTTTTCGGATATTAAGAATGGGAACATTCTTTATTTGCAATGCATATTAAATACTTGGATGTTTAACCTCTCCCTGTGTTGTGACTACTACACAGCAGCAGAGATGCACGTCAGCTCAAGACGCAATATTCCTACATACGGTAAATGCATGGTGCTGGTGGGCCCCAAGATTGATTTTTTCCTGGTGGGCCCCAGGTACTCTAGTCCGGCGCTGCTCTCGCCTACCATGGAAACCTTCAAAAAGAACCTGAAGACTTGTTGCACAGCTTCTGGATCACCACAGTTGCGGAAGAAACTTCACAGAGCAGATTACATGGGATAACAAGCTTTTATTTCTCTGAACATGAGGTAAAGGAAAAAATACAGTACTGCACCAGGAAGTAAGAACAAAACAGAAAAATACAAGAGAGACCTTTTTTCTTATATAATACAGTAAACAAGGAAAATTTACACAACATCGCCATCTACTGTCAGATCAGCATAACGTCCTCCTTCACACAAAGAAGTCCACAACTGTTGCATATACTAATACTCTTTCTCAACAGTAAGGACTTATTCAGTCAAGCCCTTCATTAGTCTCTGATGTTTTTCAGCATTCAATGCCTTTGTGAAAATGTCTGCTGTCATATCTTCAGTTGGACAATATTCTAATTTCAGGATTCCTTGTTCCTGATGGTCCCCCAAGAAATGATACTTCACATTAATGTGCTTGGTTCTTGGGTTAACTCTTTCCATCTGAGCAAGAACTAGCCATCACTGATTGTCCTCATTTATTTTTGATGGTTCCAACTGTGCTTGTCCTAGGTCTGCTAGCAATTGTTTAAACCGTGGAACTTCTTGACTCGCATGTGCTGCTGAAACATATTCTGCTTCTGTTGATGACAGCGTTACTATTGATTGTTTTTTACTAGTCCAACTAATTGGTCCACCTGAGAGAAAGAAAAGATAGCCACTGGTACATTTTCTGTCAGTTGGATCTCCAGCCCAATCTGCATCAATGTATCCAGTTAAAATGCATTTATCACTTGTAGGCAGTTTCAGTTTAACATTGCTGGTTTCTTTCAAATAATGTATTACTCTCACAGCATTCCAATCCGCTTTATTTGGCTTGGACACTTTGCTACTCAGAATTCCTACTGCTGCTGCAATGTCTGGCCTTGTAACAGTCGCTAGATACAGTAATTTTCCTATCGCCATTCTGTACTCTTCATTATTTGGTAACACATTTTTCTCATTACTCATCTCTTTAAGACAATTAGTTTCCATTGGAGACTTTGCTGGTTTTGCATCCTTCATTCCAAATGTTTCGGTTATATCTTGAATCATGTGATTTTGATTACGTATGAATCTTCCATCTTCTTTTCTTTCTATCTCTATTCCTAAGTACTGTTTCACATTTCCCAAGTCTTTGATCTCGAAATTTTGATTCAGGAATTTAATATGTCCTCTTTATCCCTTTCTTTTTCAAAATAAACTAAAATGTCATCAACATATATGAGTACATAGATCCATCTGTCCATTAGTCTTTTTGGGTACAGGCAAGGATCAGCTTTGCTTCTTTTAAATTTTTCTTTTGTGAGCACCTCCGTGATTTTATCATTCCACGCTTTAGCAGCTTGTTTTAAACCCCATATACTTTTCTGTAATTTGCAAACCATGTTTGGGTTACTTTCATCTTTGAATCCTGGAGGTTGTTCCATGTAAATATCTTCTGTTAAACTTCCATTCAAAAATGCTGTCTTCACATCCAGATGTTTCAGTTCCATTTGTTTCATTGCTGCTACTTCAAACAAAGTTCTTATTGTAGTATGTTTGACAACTGGAGCAAATGTTTCATCATAGTCTTCACCATATTTTTGAGAATAACGTTTAGCTATGAGTCTTGCTCAGTATCGCTCAGCTGTGCCATCTGTTCGGTACTTTACTTTTAAAACCCATTTACATCCTATAGCTTTTCTTCCTTCTGGTACTTCTGTTAGTGTCCATGTTTTTGAGTCATGCATGGATTTTAATTCTATTTCTGTTACCTCTATCCATATATTGGCTTCTTCTTCAGGAAGTCGAGATATGTCTTCCCAAGAGGTAGGCTCATAAATTTTACTTGTACTTGCCTTGTATGAAAGGTGTATTGGTGGTTTTCCTTTGTTTTCTCTTATTGAACGTCTTGTTTCTGTGTCTGTTTATAGTTGTTTCTCTTCACTTTCCGTATTCTGTTTTTTATTAATTTCAACTTTGTTTTCATCAGATATTCCTTCAGCTATATCATTGCTGTTTTTCTCATTTTTTGTTTCCAGTGAAATCATAGTGTCTTCCTTTAGATCCTCAATGAATGTCACACTGTTACTCACCAAAACTGAGTCTGTTTTGGGATCTAGGATTCTATATCCTTTGCAATTTTCACTATATCCAACAAATATTCCTTCCATGGACCTATTTTGAAGTTTGGAATGTTTTTCTGTTGGAATGAATACAAAAACGTTACAACCAAAAACTCTTAAATGATTTACACTTGGTTTCATACCTTGCCACAGTTCATATGTTTTGTTTTTTTTCAATTTTCTAGAAAAAAGTTGGCTCTGTAGATATGTAGCTGTCATTGCTGCTTCATCCCAATATTTCTCTGATAGCTTGGAATCTGTCAGCATACACCTTATCATTTCTGTCAGAGTTCTGTTTTTCCTTTCTGCTACTCGATTTTGTTCAGAAAACAAAGCAATGTGAACTGAGGTTTAAGATGGTACACATGCAAGAAATAGGAGCGTGTTCACACTAGCAAAAAGATGCAAAACCTACAAAAGACAAAAAATATCTCATACCCTACCATCATTATATATAAATGTAAAGCAAAGTTGCATATGAAATATAGGGTACTTAGTGAACTATTTTTGATCAAAAAAAGTATACAAGCTGTCCCACCAGTGACAAGGTGACCCTAAATTGGGACGGTCCTACACTGTCTATATTAAAAACCTTACTGTATATCAAAGTTGAAGTAATGCATATAAAAGGGTAGACAAATAGAACCGGGTCCCAATATCAGACCACCTAAGCCCGTGGTAAGCTACATATATACTAACCAGCTCAACAAGGGGGATGCCACACCCCTAATTTGCACAGAATGCAAACAAGACAAAAAACCAAGCAATGTGAACTGAGGTCTAAGATGGTACACATACAAGAAATAGGAGCATGTTCACACTAGCAAAAAGATGCAAAACCTACAAAAGACAAAAAATATCTCATACCCTACCATCATTATATATAAATGTAAAGCAAAGTTGCATATGAAATAGAGGGTACTTAGTGAACTATTTCATTTATATATAATGATGGTAGGGTATGAGATATTTTTTGTCGTTTGTAGGTTTTCCATTTTGTTCAGGTGTGTAAGGAACAGTCTTTTGATGCACTATACCATTTTTTCTTAAGTAGTTTTCTATTTGGTGTCCTGTGAATTCACCTCCATTATCACTTCTAATGACAACTGGCTTCCTCTGAAATTTGTTATTCGACTTTGTCACTTAGTCTACTAGTTTATTGAAAACTTCGCTTTTGTTCTTGATCAAGTATGTGACTGTGTATCTTGAGTAGTCATCTATAAAAGTCACCATATATCTATTGCCTCCTGACGTAGTCACTTTCATGGGTCCACATATGTTAGTATGCACCAAATCAAGTGGTCTTGTGCTTTTCGTTTCACTTTCTTTAGGAATAGATATCCTTGTGGCTTTTGATTTTATACAACATTCACATCTTACGTTAATTGAGCAGTCAGATATCAATAGATCCTTTGTCAATTCTTTCATTTGTAGCTCCATTATACTTTCAGGATGTCTGTGTCCTAGACGTCTATGTCACATGTGAATACAATTCTTGTGATCATGTGTACACAACTTCATCTGTTCCTTTAATGTGTCTAGATGATATAATTGTTCATCTGCCTTGACATTGGTTATTACCTTATTTCCTGCTAGGATTGTACACTCATCATCTTTGAATTTTACAGTAAGTCCTTTAGCTGTTAGACGTTTTACAGATAACAATCCTCCTTCTAATCCTGGAACATATAACACATCCTCTACAAGTATTTTTGAATCATGCACAAACTTGTTAGAACAGTTTAGCACTCTTTGTCCAACACCTTCTGCGGTTATTTTGTTTCTATCTGCAAGATAAATGGCTTCCTTCTTATTTAAATTAAAGGGGTTTTCCCATGAACGAAAGTTAATTTTAATCAATAGATCTTGGAATAATAATAAGTTCCACAATTGGATGTGTTTAATAAAATGTTCCTGTGCTGATATAATCTTATAAGTGTTCCCCTGTGCAATGTCTGTGTCTGACCGTGCAGGAACATGGTCTGATCACACCACATCTCCTAGGCAGGTGAGGAAGCAAACGATTATACAGACATTACAGCATGGGATCACAGCTGATTCTTTTTGTGCGGTAAAACATTTCCCTGCTTATTTTTAAACAATGTTTTATTTCAAAGAAAGAATCAGCTGTGATCCCCTGCTGAAATGTCTGTATCCTCTTTTGCCTCCTCCCCTGTCCAGGAGATGTGGTATGATCAGACCATCTTCCTGCACGGTTAGACACAGCCATTACACAGTGCACAGCAGGGGCACATTTGTAAGATTATCTCAGCACAGGAACATTTTATTTAAATACATTCAATTGTGGAAGTTATTAATATTCAAAGAACTATTGATTAAAATGAACTTTTGTTCATGGGAAAACCCCTTTAAATTCAGTAAAGAAATTTTTATTACTTGTCATGTGACTTGTTGCTCCTGAGTCAATAAACCACCCAACGGTGATTTCTTATCAGTCACTTTAAATGTGCCATTCCAATTATTTTCACATGAATCAGAAATTGTGTTTTTCACCTTCTGTGTATTCTCTTTATGATGTAATTTCTGTTGCTCTGCTTTCCATATAGTACAGTCATTCTTTAAATGTCCTTTTTTCTTACATCTGAAACATTCTCTTGTCTCTTTATTATAGGGTATTTTTGATTCTGTAGCTTTAAAAGTACTTCTGGATCCCTACAGTTGCGGTAGAAACTTCACAGAGCAGATTACATGGGATAACAAGCTTTTTCTTCTCAGAACATGAGGTAAAGGAAAAAACGCACAGTCACACAGTAGTGCACCAGGATGTAAAAACAAAACAAAAAAAACAAGAGAGACTTTTTTTCTTTTACAATACAGTAAATAACAGTCAGATCAGCATAAAGTCCTCCTTCACACAAACAAAGATGTCCACAACTGTTGCATATACCAACAGATTGGACGGCTGAGCTGTCAGTAACTGCATCCCAGACACAGTGACGGGTGGAACCGTGACAGACTCCATCTTTCTCACTATAGGGAATCTTCTGTCAGGAGTTCAATCTGAATCACATATTTCAAAGATTTACACGGAAATCCCGATGTAAGCGCTCAAGGTAGAGCATAAGATAAAAGTGAGCCAGACTTTATTGTAATCTTTGGGAGGCAGAATGAACAAACCAACAGCAGGTCAAGAATTGGTTTTATGTACTTTTTACACTGTTGATGTGGAATAAGTGATTAGATGACTTTATTCTTCGGGTTGGTGCGATTACCATGATACTAGATTTATATCTTTTTTTTGTGTTTGGCTACTATCACACATTAGTTTTTGCATCTCCATATTTTGAGAGCTATGCTTTTTCTATATTACTGCCAACAGAGTTATGTGAGGGTTTTTTTTACAGGATGAGATGACGTTTGTAATGGTACCATATTTGGACTGATAGCATTTTTTATCACGTTCTGTTCTGATTTTTGGGAGCCAGAATAAATAAAAAACAGGAAAATGCAGAAATAGTTGTTTTCTTTTTTTTATGCCATTCACCGTGCGGTAAAATTAATAAGACAGCTTTATTCTTCAGGTCACTACGATTACAGTGATACCACATTTCTATATTTTTTTTTATGTTTTGCCGTTTTTACACAATAAAAACAATTTTATAAAAAAAAGAATTGTTTTTTTCATCACTACAGTTGTGCTCAAAAGTTTACATGCCCCGGCATAATTTTTCTTGGCCTTGTTTCAGAGAATATGAATGATAACAAAAAATTTTTTTCTCCACTCATGGTTATTGGTTGGGTGAAGCCATTTATTGTCAAACTACTGTGTTTTCTCTTTTAGTAGAGGTGAGGCTGTTTCCTTTAGTAGCCATTCAAACCTATTTGTGTCAAATTCTGTGCATGTTATCAGGCAAAAATCACCAGGGTATATGAACTTTTGATCAGGGTCATTTGGATGTTTTTGGTTGTCATTAAGATTTACAAAGAGAAAACACAGTAGTTTGACAATAAATGGCTTCACCCAACCAATAACCATGAGTGGAGAAAAAGTTTTTTTGTTATCATTCATATTCTCTGAAACAAGGCCAAGAACGGAAAAATTCTGCCGGGGTATGTAAACTTTTGAGCACAACTGTATATTCTGAGAGTTATAGCTTTTTTATTTCTCCACTGATTTAACTGTATGGTGGCTTGTTTTTTGAGGGAAAAGATGTCGTTTTCAGCTGTACCATTTTTATTTATATTCGACTTTTTGATCGCATTTTATTCTACTTTTTTGTGATATTATGAAAAAGCCTAATTTTTTGCCACTTTTTTATGGTGTTTACTGAAGGGGTTAAGTAGTGTGACTTGCAGTGTGTTTTATAAGTCTGTACATACCAAATATGTGTACTGTATTTGTTTATTTTTGTTTTTACATAAATTATATATTTATTGGTATAATATTTTTTTTCTGTTCTTTATTATGTGTTTTAAAATGTTTTTACAATTATTAAAACTTTTTTTTTACTTTTTTCTTTTTTTTTTAATTCTATCAGTGCAATGTATAGGATGAGGTGAATCCGCATGGATTAATGAACACATGTGGATTCACCTGCGTGCAGCACTTTGGACGCATCATAAAGTATGCTGCATTCAAAGCGCTGCCAATAGCGCCCGTGTGCACACACCCTAAGGCATCCAGAATGTTCTGGGCATTATCAATCACAACAACTCCAAGTTGCAGTTCAAGTCTGTATTACACACACGCCGCTAGGTTCAGATAGGGGCGAGAGAGGTTACATGAATTCTTTGGAATCCTGGGGGAACAGTTACTCAGGGCGACCATAGACCATAGACCATGTGCTGCAGCTTCTCGCAGGCACACAGGGGTATTGACACTCAGGCACAGACACGTAGGTTGTTTCACTTGCTGACCAGACACACTTGACAAGAGTCCTCATAAACGGTAGAACAGTAGCATTTAATAAGAAGCCGCACACCCAGTCCAAGTTAAGACTTATGAGTAACAGGCTCCAGTGACAAACAGTACAGTTTCCTTAGCAGCACAGCAGTTCAGTCTTTCCAGTAGTACAGGACAGCACAGTTCTAATGCAAAGGCACATTAATGAACACAGCATTCCATACAGCACAGTGACAAGGAGGAGGGGGGAGGGTTTGCTGAGGGAGATGATCCCTGTGACACCATTTCTTCCAGTCCTTATCTTTCTGCCTGACAATACTCTGCACTGCTAGTTCAGGAACTCTACCTGACCTGTGCTTAGCTTCACTCCTGACTTGAATCCTTATCACTTGCAGGGGGCTTCTGTGAGATACAGAACACACACACACCACTTTTCTCTTCGGCTCTGGCCAGACAGTAAACTACTTCCCACAATCCCCCTTGGGCTCTGATAAAACACTCCCCTTCTCATGTGACTGTGTTAACCCCTCTAGTTGCTGGATGCTTCTGGAGCACAACACTTCCTGTCTCCTGTGCTTGTGTTACTTCTAATAGTTGCTGAATGCTTTTAAAGCAACAGCACTACTTCTGCATGTCACATCTGCCAGCAAGCAAGTTGCTGCTTTATGCACATCGTTTGACTTTTCTTCCTCAGGCTTTTAAAGGGAATCTGTCAGCAGGTTTTTGCTATTTTATCTGAAGACAGCATGAGGTAGAGGTTAAAACACAGATTTCAGGGATGCCTGTCTTGTCAAGCTCCCAGGTTTTGTTTGCTTACAATGATTGTTTTAGCACCAGTAGCTTATCATGGCTGTGACAAGCTGGTTGCCTGAGCCTTAGTCCAACACGCCTTCTCCGGTGATGGGCAGCTCACTGTCTATGGACATTGTATATACAGAGCCGTGGTTGGACAGGGTTAGCTTTTCAGCTCTACTTCATTGGTAAATTTAAAAACTCTGGTTGTATGAGAACCTCTGCACCCAGTAATCTAAGTGATACATCATTGGATTCAGCTTCTCTTTGCCTTCATCAGGATGCTCTCAGATGAGGTAGCAAAAATCTGCTGACAGATTCTCTTTAAGCTATAAAACTGTTAGGCAGCTCTTTGCTTTGCATGAAAGAAAAGAAAGCGTTGATGTATGGAATCAACAATGTGACCTGTGGCTGTTCCAGTGGCACATGTAGAGGCAGGCACATGGGGCATTTGCACCGGACATAGCTAGTAGGAGGGCACCGTCTGACCACCTGATGTGGCTGTCTGAGATGTCTCCCAGGCTGCTGCATTTTGCCACCCCCCAAGAATGTGATTCAGCCGGCTGTCAAAATTTTCACATGAAATAAAACATTTTGTTCTGTACAACTAAAGAAGTATAATCTATTCTATTATGTTTGTATTTAATAGATATTCCATGGCCAGAAAAGATTGAAGTGTTGACATGGGTCAGACACACATTACATCTTCTGCTTGGATTTTCCAGGTGGAAAATCAACTACTTAATACAGTTTTAGGCTCTTTCACACGTCAGTGTCTCCAGTACGAGTAATGACAGTTTCCACACATACCGGAGACACTTAGGCTATGTGCCCACGATGCAGAAATGAAGCAGAAAATTTCTGCAGCATTTCTGCTTCTCCCTGGCAGAAAAAAATGCATGCAGATTGTGCATGCGTTTTTCCTGCAGAATACATGCGGATCCACATGCGGGTTCACATGCGTTTCCGCATGCAGATTCACAAGCACTTTCCAGGCGATAGCATCACTTAGAAAGTGCTTGACAACTAGGTCACACTGTATAAATCCATGCAAACAGCATGGATTTATACAGTGTGAACCGTAAAAATGAAAACAAATAAAGCTATACTCACCCCCGAGGCCCCGGCGTGGCTGCAGCGCTCGTTCCTGTCTGGTTCCCGGCTGCCGGCATATCGCAAGACAGAGCGGTGAAGGGCCTGCGGTCACATGACTGTGACGTCACCGAAGATCCTTCAGCGATGCCGGCATTCAGAGAGAAGACGCCGGACAGGTGAATATAACTTTATTTGTTATTTTACTCTTTTTTTACAGGTACAATGGTACCCAGGTCTGGATGAAAGTCTCCTCTCCTCCAGAACTGGGTACCATCCACACATAGAGACGCATAGAAGCCACTTGTAAAAATGTACAGTCGCGGTTTCTGTGCGTCTCAATGCAAGTCAATGGCGGGAGTTCCGCTGCACTTCCGCAAAATTAAATGACATGCTGCGGATTTTTGTACGCAGCATAAACGCTGTGGAAAAATCCGCAGCATGTGCATAGAACATGCGGAATCCCCTTGGGGACCATGGGGTGCGGATTACCTAGCGTTTTACAAGCGTTTCCGCTGCGGAAATTCCGCAGCATAAACGCTTGAAAAACGCTACGTGGGCACACAGCCTGACACACACATTCAAATCAATGGGTCTGTGCACATCTCACTGTGTTTTCACGGACTGTGTGTTGTTTGCTCCACTTGGAGACAAGTAGGTTTTTTTGCAGATACACGGTCTGCAAAATGTACCACACGGATCACATCCATGTGACACGTACCGGCATCCGGGAATCAGCGCTATAGTTAGCGCTGTTCCTAAGCACCGGGTGCTGAACACTGTCCTCATCTTGGTTCCCTGCCAGTGCTTTGATCAGAACCAGCAGGGACTATTATGAGAGTAGTAATGTCTGTTCCCGCAGTGTCCACACCTGTAAAAATAAGAATAAAATAATAAAATTCTTATACTCACTTCTCCTAGGTGTCCCCGGCTGTATCCATGCAACCGCTGATGCCGAGGAGCCGGGGAGAATGAGCTGCTCCGGAGCTACGCTCACTGAGTGACAAGGCACAGCTTCTGAGCTGCAGCTTCAGAGCAGCTCATTCTCCCCGGCTCCTCGGCTGCAGCGGTTGCAAGGAACCATGATGAAGGCAGTGTCCAGCACCCGGTGCTTGGGAACAGCGCTAACTGTAGCGCTGATTCCCAGGCGTTGGTCCATGTGGTACTGATGTGGCACACCGGTAGCAGACGGTTACTACACGTATGACACACTTGGACACACGGGACACGGATATCTCCGGTACCGTTTTTTACGATATCGGAGATATGCGGACGTGTGAAACCGGCCTTAGAGCACCACATACTTTGGTGGTAGTTTGATAAAAAACACTATTTGTTTACAGTATGTCAATCTATTCTGCAAATCATTATAACAGATTTCAACCATTGAAATGCATATGTCTACAGAAAATTGCCAGCAGTGTAATCCATACAATTTTTGGTTCGGATTTTGCTACTTTGCTATAAATCTTGGGTGGACAAACCCTACAAGCGTTTTCCAGAAGTGTCAAAAATTAGTATTATGCTATGTGCCCACGATGCAGAAATGCTCCGGATTTTTCCTGAGCATTTCTGCATCTCCCTGGCAGAAAAAACGCATGTGGATTGTACATGCGGATTGTACATGCGGATTGTACATGCGGATTGTACATGCGGATTGTACATGCGGATTGTACATACGGATTGTACATGCGGATTGTACATGCGGATTGTACATGCGGATTTTACATGCGGATTGTACATGCATTTTTCCTGCCAGGGACATGCGGATGTGAAGCGTTCTTCACTTGCATTTCCACATGCGGGTTGTCAAGCGCTTTCCAAGCGATTTTAGCATCACTTGGAAAATGCTTGACAACTTGGTCACACTATATAAATCCATGCAACCGGCATGGATTTATATAGTGTGACTATAAAAGAATGGTAAAAAATATATATTATACTTACCTTCTGATGGCCCCCGGTGTCCTTAGCGATCCGTCCTGGCTTGCCGGCAGCTTGCGGTGGTCTAAAAGGACCTGCCATGACGTCATTTAGTCATGTGACGGGTCACGCGACCGCCGACGTCAGCGGTCGCGTGACCCGTCACATGATTAAATGACATCATGACAGCTCCTTTTAGACTATCGTGAGCTGCCGGGGAGCCAGGACGGATCGCTAAGGACACCGGGGGCCATCCGAAGGTAAGTACAATATTTATTTTTTATTTTATTCTTTTTTTTACAGGTACTATGGTACCTGGGTCCGGAGGACAGTCTCCTCTTCTCCAACCCGGGTACCATGCGCACATTGAGCCGCATGATATATCCGCATGTGCAGATGCAGTGATGCGCATGTCATGCCGTCCAATGCAAGTCAATGGTGGCAAAAGAGCTGCGATTCCACAAAATAATTGGTAGTGCTGCGGATTTTTCCGCAATGATAATCCGCAGCGGAAATCTCCGCAGCAAGTGAGCAGCACATGCAGATTATCATTGGGGAACATGGCCGACCTTCTGCCCAGCGTTTTTTAAGCGTTTCTGCAGCGGAATTGCCGCTGCGGAAATGCTTACAAAATGCATAGTGGGCACACAGCCTAACAATAAAAAATGTGATAATTAATGGCAAAAATAGTTACTCCCCTGTTAGAATCCCCCCTCCAGCATTAATGCTGCAGTTGCCCAAACCAATATTTTTAATTTATACTTCAATTGTAACCGCTGCTGACAATCAATGGACTCAGCTGTTTTTTGCCACAAAAAGATCACCAGAAGGAAGGTGAGTGCTGGAATGACACGGTTTTAAAATGTAACTTAGGCCTCGGCTATCAGTATTTATAATAGAAACAAGTCACCAATTCTGCATTTATCACCCACTCCTGGTTTTGGCTTCCACTCCTGAGAAAAAATACTGACCAAATACTGACCGAATACTGATAGTGGGGCCGTGGCCTAATGGTTATTTTTTATTCCCATTATTTTTGCAATGCTAATTTTTAAACATCCTGGAAAACCCTAATAAAGAGCACAGCTGATTCTTGTCGCCTGCAAAAAAAAATTGAAATCAGTCAGATGTGGTAATATTGTCTGTATTGTTGGATATGTCAGTGCTATCTGTAAAGTTGGCCTGGTTGATATTGTTAGTACGGTGGATTTTGGTAGTATTATTGGTATTATTATTGTTGGTATTTTCAGTACGTCGGTATTGTTAGTATTGGTGGTATTATCAGTACTGTCAGCATTGATGGTATTGTCAGTATGGTTGGTATTGTTAGTACAGTTGATTTTGGTAGTATTATTGGTATTATTATTGTTGGTATTTTCAGTACTGTCGGTATTGTTAGTATTGGTGGTATTATCAGTACTGTCAGCATTGATGGTATTGTCAGTATGGTTGGTATTGTTAGTACGGTTGATTTTGGTAGTATTATTGGTATTATTATTGTTGGTATTTTCAGTACTGTCGGTATTGTTAGTATTGGTGGTATTATCAGTACTGTCAGCATTGATGGTATTGTCAGTATGGTTGATATTGTTAGTACAGTTGATTTTGGTAGTATTATTGGTATTATTATTGTTGGTATTTTCAGTACTGTCGGTATTGTTAGTATTGGGGTATTATCAGTACTGTCAGCATTGATGGTATTGTCAGTATGGTTGGTATTGTTAGTACAGTTGATTTTGGTAGTATTATTGGTATTATTATTGTTGGTATTTTCAGTACTGTCGGTATTGTTAGTATTGGTGGTATTATCAGTACTGTCAGCATTGATGGTATTGTCAGTATGGTTGG
Source organism: Phyllobates terribilis (assembly GCF_046119375.1). NCBI lineage: Eukaryota > Metazoa > Chordata > Amphibia > Anura > Dendrobatidae > Phyllobates > Phyllobates terribilis. The sequence goes on from NW_027362884.1 coordinate 4,642,297, forward strand.
TATTGTTAGTACAGTTGATTTTGGTAGTATTATTGGTATTATTATTGTTGGTATTTTCAGTACTGTCGGTATTGTTAGTATTGGGGTATTATCAGTACTGTCAGCATTGATGGTATTGTCAGTATGGTTGGTATTGTTAGTACAGTTGATTTTGGTATTATTATTGGTATTATTATTGTTGGTATTTTCAGTACTGTCGGTATTGTTAGTATTGGTGGTATTATCAGTACTGTCAGCATTGATGGTATTGTCAGTATGGTTGGTATTGTTAGTACAGTTGATTTTGGTAGTATTATTGGTATTATTATTGTTGGTATTTTCAGTATTGTCAGTATTGTTAGTATTGGTGGTATTATCAGTACTGTCAGCATTGATGGTATTGTCAGTATGGTTGGTATTGTTAGTACAGTTGATTTTGGTAGTATTATTGGTATTATTATTGTTGGTATTTTCAGTACTGTCGGTATTGTTAGTACTGGTGGTATTATCAGTACTGTCAGCATTGATGGTATTGTCAGTATGGTTGGTATTGTTAGTACAGTTGATTTTGGTAGTATTATTGGTATTATTATTGTTGGTATTTTCAGTACTGTCGGTATTGTTAGTATTGGGGTATTATCAGTACTGTCAGCATTGATGGTATTGTCAGTATGGTTGGTATTGTTAGTACAGTTGATTTTGGTAGTATTATTGGTATTATTATTGTTGGTATTTTCAGTACTGTCGGTATTGTTAGTATTGGTGGTATGATCAGTACTGTCAGCATTGATGGTATTGTCAGTATGGTTGGTATTGTTAGTACAGTTGATTTTGGTATTATTATTGGTATTATTATTGTTGGTATTTTCAGTACTGTCGGTATTGTTAGTATTGGTGGTATTATCAGTACTGTCAGCATTGATGGTATTGTCAGTATGGTTGATATTGTTAGTACGGTTGATTTTGGTAGTATTATTGGTATTATTATTGTTGGTATTTTCAGTACGTCGGTATTGTTAGTATTGGTGGTATTATCAGTACTGTCAGCATTGATGGTATTGTCAGTATGGTTGGCATTGTTAGTACAGTTGATTTTGGTAGTATTATTGGTATCATTATTGTTGGTATTTTCAGTACTGTCGGTATTGTTAGTATTGGTGGTATTATCAGTACTGTTAGCATTGATGGTATTGTCAGTATGGTTGGTATTGTTAGTACAGTTGATTTTGGTAGTATTATTGGTATTATTATTGTTGGTATTTTCAGTACTGTCGGTATTGTTAGTATTGGGGTATTATCAGTACTGTCAGCATTGATGGTATTGTCAGTATGGTTGGTATTGTTAGTACAGTTGATTTTGGTAGTATTATTGGTATTATTATTGTTGGTATTTTCAGTACTGTCGGTATTGTTAGTATTGGGGTATTATCAGTACTGTCAGCATTGATGGTATTGTTAGTATGGTTGGTATTGTTAGTACAGTTGATTTTGGTAGTATTATTGGTATTATTATTGTTGGTATTTTCAGCACTGTCGGTATTGTTAGTTTTGGTGGTATTATCAGTACTGTCAGCATTGATGGTATTGTCAGTATGGTTGGTATTGTTAGTACAGTTGATTTTGGTAGTATTATTGGTATTATTATTGTTGGTATTTTCAGTACTGTCGGTATTGTTAGTATTGGTGGTATTATCAGTACTGTCAGCATTGATGGTATTGTCAGTATGGTTGGTATTGTTAGTACAGTTGATTTTGGTAGTATTATTGGTATTATTATTGTTGGTATTTTCAGTACTGTCGGTATTGTTAGTATTGGTGGTATTATCAGTACTGTCAGCATTGATGGTATTGTCAGTATGGTTGGTATTGTTAGTACAGTTGATTTTGGTAGTATTATTGGTATTATTATTGTTGGTATTTTCAGTACTGTCGGTATTGTTAGTATTGGTGGTATTATCAGTACTGTCAGCATTGATGGTATTGTCAGTATGGTTGGTATTGTTAGTACAGTTGATTTTGGTAGTATTATTGGTATTATTATTGTTGGTATTTTCAGTACTGTCGGTATTGTTAGTATTGGTGGTATTATCAGTACTGTCAGCATTGATGGTATTGTCAGTATGGTGGGTATTGTTAGTACAGTTGATTTTGGTAGTATTATTGGTATTATTATTGTTGGTATTTTCAGTACTGTCGGTATTGTTAGTATTGGTGGTATTATCAGTACTGTCAGCATTGATGGTATTGTCAGTATGGTTGGTATTGTTAGTACAGTTGATTTTGGTAGTATTATTGGTATTATTATTGTTGGTATTTTTTAGTTCTGTCGGTATTGTTAGTATTGGTGGTATTATCAGTACTGTCAGCATTGATGGTATTGTCAGTATGGTTGATATTGTTAGTACAGTTGATTTTGGTAGTATTATTGGTATTATTATTGTTGGTATTTTCAGTACTGTCGGTATTGTTAGTATTGGGGTATTATCAGTACTGTCAGCATTGATGGTATTGTCAGTATGGTTGGTATTGTTAGTACAGTTGATTTTGGTAGTATTATTGGTATTATTATTGTTGGTATTTTCAGTACTGTCGGTATTGTTAGTATTGGTGGTATTATCAGTACTGTCAGCATTGATGGTATTGTCAGTATGGTGGGTATTGTTAGTACAGTTGATTTTGGTAGTATTATTGGTATTATTATTGTTGGTATTTTCAGTACTGTCGGTATTGTTAGTATTGGGGTATTATCAGTACTGTCAGCATTGATGGTATTGTCAGTATGGTTGGTATTGTTAGTACAGTTGATTTTGGTAGTATTATTGGTATTATTATTGTTGGTATTTTCAGTACTGTCGGTATTGTTAGTATTGGGGTATTATCAGTACTGTCAGCATTGATGGTATTGTCAGTATGGTTGGTATTGTTAGTACAGTTGATTTTGGTAGTATTATTGGTATTATTATTGTTGGTATTTTCAGTAATGTCGGTATTGTTAGTATTGGTGGTATTATCAGTACTGTCAGCATTGATGGTATTGTCAGTATGGTTGGTATTGTTAGTACAGTTGATTTTGGTAGTATTATTGGTATTATTATTGTTGGTATTTTCAGTACTGTCGGTATTGTTAGTATTGGTGGTATTATCAGTACTGTCAGCATTGATGGTATTGTCAGTATGGTGGGTATTGTTAGTACAGTTGATTTTGGCAGTATTATTGGTATTATTATTGTTGGTATTTTCAGTACTGTCGGTATTGTTAGTATTGGTGGTATTATCAGTACTGTCAGCATTGATGGTATTGTCAGTATGGTTGGTATTGTTTTGCTATTATTTTTCATTCAAAATCGTGGAAAAAAACATTGTGGCAAAAAAATCACTGCCACATGTGAACACAGTTAAGAATATGTTGCACCAGGTCTGTGATATGATCGTTCCACCTGGTCTTACCCCAAGGGCACGTTCACACGTTCAGTATTTGGTCAGTATTTTACATCAGTATTTGTAAGCCAAAACCCGGAGTGGGTGATAAATACAGAAGTGGTGACGTGTTTCTATTATACTTTTCCTCTGATTGTTCCAGTCTTGATCTTGGCTTACAAATATCGATGTCAAATACTGAACATGTGAATGAAGCCTTAAGTTGTGTATATGAGGGGGAGCCAAACTGAATATTTGCCCCCCATGCAGGAAAACCGAGATTATCCTCTGCTGTAACCTGTGGAATGTAAAAAGTAACGTATTCCCTGTAAGCAGTCCCCTCCATTCCCAGTATCATAGAGGGGCATGTGTTTCTTATCCTTCCGGTCCCATGATGACTGCTCTGTTCGTCCTTCTCTGTGAATGTTGGGTAGCAGGTGTCGCTTTGAAAGTAAGCATTTGTTATAAGGGCTCGCTCACAGGAGCTCACATGGCCCAGCGCTGATGTTTTATCGGATAGCTCTCGGCCCAATGTTATACTATGGGGCAGTGCTGATCTGCCATCATTTTATCATGCCGATGGATCATGTGCACCCATACAAATCTATGGGTGCATGTGAAACATTGTACTGCACTCAAATGTAATCCGAGTGCAGTCCGACATCCACGCACACAGAGAATGGAGAAGATGGAGAAATTAAGTTCTCCGTCTTCTCCATACCTGTGCTGCGATTTTCTCATGCAAGAAAAATCGGATCACACTAAGATGATACTTGAATGAAACTCTGACATAGATTGAGCCGAGGGTCATTAGCATAATCGTCCTGATTCTCTCCCCTTTGTGAGCGTACCCTAGGAGTGCATGTATGCACCAAAACAGTTACAGAGCTCATCTACAGAGGGACATCATACTGGGAATGGGTGCTGGGTTTCCTGAGCTCAGCTGAGGAGGTATACCTTATATATACTTCCCATCGCCATCCTCATTCCCAGGATGCCAGCCTCCAGTCTCCAGACAGACAGCCGCTGACAGACTGCAGTGATTATGGAGCATAACAATCTCACATGGGCGCTGACATCGCTGTAATGTCGCCAGTTTGGGAGGTAAATATACATTTTTGTTCTTTCACACAGGGACTGCAGCATTTAAAAAGGGGTTGTCTAATTAGTGGATTAGTGGACGACCCTTTTAATGTTAAAAAAATCGTCCACTTTAGACAATCCTTTTTCCTTAGACAGGTCCCCTGATGATAAGCTGATCACATTGGGGTCCTGTTGGGTTGGACGGCCAGTGATCACCTAGAATCCAGAAGGGAATGTTTTATGCTTTACTTAATTAAAAAACTACACAGACTCATGTATTTGCTCAGCTCTGTATTCCAGTTCCAGCTGAAATACTGACCAACTGCATTTTCCCCTAATCATCCCCTATGCCACAATCAGAAATAGATCATAGGATCCAGTCATGGCCACCAATTGTTCTTCATGTTGTACCATTGCAACCTTCATGAGTTTATGTGACGCGCCCCTGGGCCTGTGTCGCGCTGCGTTGCGCACGCGGGAGCTTACCCGGAGCCGGATCTGTTTAGGGTTGTAGTCTCGTGGCGGTGACCCGGTCCGTGCCCAGGGAGTCAAACTGGACGGCAGTCTGTTAGCGGTAGAAAATGGTTGATGACTACGCCACCCGTTGAATGCAGCCAGGGGGCTGCTGCTGCAGGGCAGACCGCTGAGGCCGGTGGAAGGATGGTGCAGCGTGATAGTATAACCCCCAACGGGAGGGGTATGGCCTCAGGGCAGCCGACGTGGATGATGGGGGTAGCAGGAACCACTCAGAGACGGTATGGTAGCGTTCAGGGTCTTTACTGGTAACAACGATAGACCCTCCCGGAGTACTTGCTAGCGAACGGGGCCTGGTCAGTCCTTGAGCAGATGGGATCTCCCCTGGCCAGGCGTAGTTGTAGGCCTCCCAAGCTGACTGTACTCTTCTGGCTACCTTGCTAGAAGCTGATGTAAGTAGCCCACGTCCCTGAGTGTACCGTGTGGTGCTCACCCGTATGGCCGGTGACTCGGGGCCTTCTAATGGCTTCCGCTCCACGATGGCGGTGCTGGTCCCACGCGTGTGACCGGGCCTTCGGGCTTCTGGGCCAGGGGACCTGAAATCCCCTGCCTGACGGATTCTGCTGCTGGGTAGAAGTTAGTCCCCACAGCCTCGGACTCCAGGTCCGGTAAAGAATCTTCTTAGTCAGGGCGAGCTCTTTAGCTGCCAGCCCCTGACTCCTTGTGACTCTGCTGCTTCCTATGCTGCTCTTGTCTCTACTCTTCCTGGACTCACTAACCCTGCCTCAGCCCCGGGTTTATACAGGGGAAGTTCTTCCCCTCCCAAGGCTGGGCAGGAGGTGTGGCATGCACAGGATCCCTGACCAAAGGACCTCCCACCTGCTCTCAGACGTAATATCTCTATCACTGTGACAACCAGACCCCTGGGGTGTCACACTCCCCCCTAGTGAAATTTAGTACTCCGGGACTAAACACTTTTTAGAAAAATATAACAAGGTATATCAAAGAACAATAAAATACAATAAGGAAACACAATAAGATGGTCACGGATGTCCGCAACCGGGTGCAGTCTTTGAAGAAAAGCAAAGGTGTCCATTTCACCAACACAGGGAGACGTAACCAGGTAGGGGTCTGTCCTACCCCGAGTCCTTAACAGTCTCTAGTCCATCCTGGGTTACGCTCCAACTATATACAAAGGATTCCCGGTAAATCCACCGAAGACTCCTAAAAACAACTAGAAACACAAAATTACACACAAGCAACAATAAACAGGTAAACATTGTAAAACAACTTAAACATTTAGATCCTCCAACGTGCGGGTAACTGGCCTCTAGTGGCCCTAGTGGACCTACGGAGCTGACTGTCTGGCCCTGAACTACAGGGTGTAGGAGCTGTCAAGGGTAAACTGGGCAGCTGTCTACCGGCTCTTTGTCTCACTAGGGGTACGGCAGGCTCACTATAAGCAGAGGGTGGATTCTCCTGTTCCGCTTGGGTGGAGTCTTCTGCCTCCTGGACCGGCTGCTCTTCCAGCTCTACCCGTTGCTCCGTAGGTTCTTGGGATGATGGTTGGAGGAAGGTGAGTACGGGTACCACAACTGCACCATTGACTTGAGTCCAAGACCGAGGGAAGTCCCCGAGCACGGTACTAACCATATCTTCCCTTTCTTCCACGGGTCGATGGTCTTCCTGTTCCTCCTCAGGGTTTCTCAGTTGTTCGGGGCACTTCTTCAGGTGGTCCCGGGATACAATGGCTGTGGTTTCCCCTCCGTCTTTACTGATGGTACAGACCTTCGGGTTCTCGTGGCTTGAGGGCAGTACGGTGTACGGGTCCTTCTCCCACTGGTCGTCCAACTTGTGGAGCCGTCTCTTCCTCTTCAAGACCTGCTCTCCGGGTACCAGGGGAACAGCGGGAGCATACTGGTTGTAAGTCTTCTCTTGTCTTTCCCTAGCCTGACAGAGACTTCGCTCCACGCTCTCCTGTACTTTCCGGTACTGCTGCTGCCTCTCTGTGTCCCAGTCCGTTTCTGGTGAAGTGTCCTCGGGCGTCAGGACTCCCATTTCCAGGTCAACAGGTAACTTACCAGGTCTTGCCCTCATTAGGTAAGCCGGGGTACAGTTGGTGGAACCTACCGGGATGTGGTTGTATAGGTCCACCAGATCGGGCAACTTCTCAGGCCACAGACTGCGTTCTTCCAGGGGCAACGTTTTTAGAAGATCCATTACCACCTGGTTCATTTTCTCACAAAGTCCATTAGTTTGCGGATGGTAGGGTGTCGTCCTTATCTTCCGGCAGCCATACAGATTGCAGAATTCCTGGAAGACCTCCGCTTCAAAGGCAGGTCCCTGGTCCGTCAGCACTTGGTCCGGGTACCCGTGTGGACGGCAAAAGTGCTGCTGGAAGGCTCTAGCTGCTGTTCGAGCCGTTAAGTCCTTGACGGGGACGACAACCAGAAACCGGGAGTAATGATCCACGATGGTTAACGCGTAGACGTAGCCACTTCTGCTGGGGGTCAGTTTTACATGATCCAAGGCTACCAGTTCCAACGGTTGCCGGGTGACGATGGACTGCAGGGGAGTCTTCTGGCTGGCCCGGTCCTTCCTTCTCAGATTGCACGGGCCACAGTCTCTGCACCACTTCTCGATGGTTCCCCTCATGCCTACCCAGTGGAACCGCTCGCGCAGCAGGAACTCCAGCTTTTTCCACCTGAAGTGTCCAGCTCCGTCGTGGTATGCCTCCATCACCATGGCTGCGTCTCTTCGTGGCACCACTACTTGCCAGAGTAGTTCATGCGTCCTGGAGTTAACCATTCTGCGGCACAACTTCCCCTTGTAAAGGAACAGTCGACTCTTCTCTGCCCATAGTTGTTTGGCTTCCTCTGGAGCGTCTGATTCCAGGCTAGCCTCCGGGCGAGTCAGCATCTCCTTCACCAGTCGGACGGCAGGGTCGCTGTCTTGCGTTTCCGCCCAGTTGTAGTGAGGTAAGGGGTTCAACGTAGCAGCCTGCTTACTCCTTACCCGGTGGGAATACTGGATAGTCCCATGACGGTGGAACGCAGGGAGTTCAACTTCTTCCAGTCCCTCCGGATCTTCTCCTCCGTCCGGCAGGTTGGGCATCCTGGACAGGGCGTCCGCGTTGGTATTGGAGCGCCCTGCCCGGTATTTAATTGTGAACTCGTAGTTGGACAGACGGGCCATCCACCTCTGCTCCAGGGCACCGAGTCTTGCCGTGTCCAGGTGTGTCAGCGGGTTGTTATCCGTGTATACGGTGAACCGGGAAGAAGCGAGGTAATGCCTAAAGCGCTCGGTGACTGCCCATACCACGGCCAGGAACTCTAGCTTAAATGAGCTGTAATTTTCGGGGTTCCTTTCGGTGGGTCGCAGTTTTCGGCTGGCATAGGAGATTACTCGTTCTCTCCCCTGCTGAATCTGGGACAGTACGGCTCCTAGCCCGATGTTACTGGCGTCGGTGTAGAGGATGAAGGGCTGGCTATAGTCCGGGTACGCCAAGATTTCATCCCCCGTGAGGGCCATCTTCAGCTGGCGGAAGGACTCTTCTTCTAGCTTTTCCCATTTGAAGGGCGGCTTCTGGTTCTTGGCCTTCCGGGACTGGCCTATCAGGAGGTCCTGCATAGGTGCTGCCTTTTTGGTGAAACCGGGAATAAACCTTCGGTAGTAGCCTACCAACCCTAGGAACTGCCGCACTTCTTTTACGCTGGAGGGGCTTGGCCATCCCTTAATTGCGGTGATCTTATCGGGGTCGGGAGCCACTCCGTCAGCGCTCACCACGTGTCCCAGGTATTGCACCTTTGGTTTCAGGAGGTGACACTTGGAGGGTTTCACCTTTAAGCCGTAACTCGCCAGAGCTTCGAACACCTCCGCCAGGTGTTTCAGGTGGTCCTCATAAGTTTTGGAGTATACGATGACATCGTCCAGGTACAACAGGACCGTCTCGAAGTTTCTGTGGCCCAGACAGCACTCCATTAATCGTTGGAAGGTTCCTGGGGCGTTGCAGAGTCCGAACGGCATGCAGGTGAACTCGCTAAGTCCCATCGGGGTGGTGAATGCGGTCTTCTCCCGGTCCGCCTCTGCTACAGGAACCTGCCAGTACCCGCTAGTGAGATCCAAGGTAGAGAAGAAGTTAGCAGATCTTAAAGCAGCCAATGACTCCTCTATCCTTGGTAAGGGGTACGCATCCTTGTGTGTGATACGGTTGATTTTCCGGTAATCTACACACATCCTCATGGTGTTGTCTTTCTTTTTGACTAAAACTAGTGGGGCTGCCCAGGGGCTACAGCTATCCCGGATTACCCCAGCCTCCTTCATGTCTCTAAGCATCCCCTTGGCGTGTTGGTAATGTGCAGGGGGTACGGGTCGATACCTCTCTTTTATGGGAGGATGATCTCCCGTGGGGATGCGGTGTTCTACCCCCTTGACTCGCCCGAAGTCTAACGGGTGTTTACTAAACACTCTCTCATACTCTTGAACCACCCGATAGACTCCTTGTTTCTGGTGTGAGGGAGTGGAGTCAGTACCCAGATGTAGTTGCTGACACCAGTCCTCCATGTCTTTCTTAGAGCCGTTACCTTCCTCCGGGTGAGATGGAGGCAAGGGTTCCACAGATTGTATAGAATTTTGATTAGTGGTATATAATTTGGCTAGCGTGGCATACCGGGGCAGGTACACTTCCCTCTCCCCGATATTTATTATGCGAACGGGCACCCTCCCATGGCGTACATTGACCACCCCCCGTGCTGTCAAAATGGTGGGCCTACTGTCTGAGTAAACTGGTTCTACCATTGCCTGGTAATCTCTACCTCTCAGACCAATAGCTGCCCGGCACCAAATCATCATTTCACTTTTTGGGGGCATGGCAATAGGAAAAGGGTCACACATTCTTACGCTACCAATCTCACCGCCGGAGAGTTCCACTTGTTGCCGTTGCATCAGTGCCCGGATCTCTTTCTGGAGCACCCGCTGCTCGCCGGAGCTGGCATTCTTGGCAACCTGCTGTAAAAGGAAAATCACCTCTGCAAGACAATTTTCAATTACATTAGTTCCTAGAGTTATTTTTGGGTGACTCTCATGTTTGTCAATATCTACAATGATCAGTCCCTGTGCGGCCAGTTCGACTCTACCAATTTTGATGGTCACCTCTTTAAATCCGATCTGTGGCACGGGCTGACCATTGCTGGCGATGATACTCAAGTCGTCGTCAGGGTAGCGGGTAATATCCGAGTCATTCCAGTACTGCTTGAAGAGCACGTACGGGATGGTGGTGACCTGTGACCCGGTGTCCAGTAGGGCACTCATGGGAATGCCATCCAGTACCACAGGCAAGACTGGACGTCCTCCCACATATCTGTCGCGCCAGTTCGATGGGCCTGGTGATCTTTTTCCTGGGGGTTGGCCCTCTACCCCAGGTTGTGCCCGTTTAAAGAACAGTACCTTTCCATATGTCCGGGTTGATTGCAGCGGCGGCAGATGGGTCGTCCGTCCTCGCTGTATCGGTCACTGGGTCTTCCTCTGGCCGGTGGGGTCCTCCTTGGTCGACGCCACGGGATGTCCTCCGGCCCGGATGCCAGCTGGATCTTCCCTGGAGTGGAAACCTGTAAAGACTGCACAGTTCGGGTTAGCGCAGCAACGCTTTTAGCTAGCTCTTGGACCTGATGGTGTAGGTCTGGATCCGGGTCATTGTCCAAAGCCTGCGCATCAGCTCCCACAGGCCCTGCTGACAAGGGCGCCGCCTCCTGGTAGTAAGTGGTAGTGGGGCGTCTGTGGGTCACAACGCCACCTGGTGCCGGTTCTCGGAGCACCCGGATGGCTCTGTCCTTGAACTGTGCAAATTCTAGATGAGGGTCCTGTAAGGCCATTGCCCGCAACTGGGTGCGGTGGGCATTGCAATATAAACCCTCTATAAATTGTTCGGTCAACAGCCTGTCCTCGTTTCCCACTCCATTAGGGTCGGTCTGCTTAATGGCCCTCAGGGCCTCTTGTAGGTTGAGTGCATAGTCCCTTATACTCTCATGCGCTCGCTGCTTGCACCCGTAGAATCTAAGTTTAATCTCGGCTGAGGTGCGGGTATCAAAGGTGTCCTTCAGCCGGGTTAGTATCCCTGCGACAGTCTTCCTCCCAGGTGGCCAGGATTTTACTTCCCTTTTGGCTGCCCCAGTTAGTTGGGCCACCAGGATGCTCACTTTTTGCTCTTCTGTGAGGGGGTACACCTGGAAGAGGCTATCCAGCTTTTCTCTAAAGTCATGCAGGGTATGTGACTCCCCTGAGTACTGGGGTAGCCAAGCTGCTCCCGGGATATAGGGCATGGTGAAGGGCATAACTGCAACAGCGGTAGCGCTGGCGGGGGTTGAGGCAGTGGAGCTCTCCTCCGTATCCGACATCTTCCTCCCCCCTAGTGGACCGTGGCCTACCTTGCGATGATCCTGTTCCGTAGGCCGCGGCTCCGCAGTGGATCGTCAGGGTTGAGGACCTTCCGTCGCGCTCCTGTGACGTCGGCGTCTGCTGGGCTCCTTCCAGGACCTTACGCAACGTCCGGACGTGAGGCGGGGCTTCAGTTCTCGCGCGCTTTCGGAGTCCACGCCCCTCTTCTTCCCGCGCGGCGTCCTCAAGATGGCGTCCAATGGCGGGAAAACTCCACGGATGGCGGGAAGAAGGCTGAAGTTGGCTCCGGATGGCGGGAAACTTCACCGATGGCGGGAATCTTCACCACTGGTAAGTTTGAACAGTCTTTGCTTTTCAGGCACGCAGTACCCGGTGGTTGCGGGCACGTGATCCTGCCGACTACGCCAAAGTTGACGCGCCCCTGGGCCTGTGTCGCGCTGCGTTGCGCACGCGGGAGCTTACCCGGAGCCGGATCTGTTTAGGGTTGTAGTCTCGTGGCGGTGACCCGGTCCGTGCCCATGGAGTCAAACTGGACGGCAGTCTGTTAGCGGTAGAAAATGGTTGATGACTACGCCACCCGTTGAATGCAGCCAGGGGGCTGCTGCTGCAGGGCAGACCGCTGAGGCCGGTGGAAGGATGGTGCAGCGTGATAGTATAACCCCCAACGGGAGGGGTATGGCCTCAGGGCAGCCGACGTGGATGATGGGGGTAGCAGGAACCACTCAGAGACGGTATGGTAGCGTTCAGGGTCTTTACTGGTAACAACGATAGACCCTCCCGGAGTACTTGCTAGCGAACGGGGCCTGGTCAGTCCTTGAGCAGATGGGATCTCCCCTGGCCAGGCGTAGTTGTAGGCCTCCCAAGCTGACTGTACTCTTCTGGCTACCTTGCTAGAAGCTGATGTAAGTAGCCCACGTCCCTGAGTGTACCGTGTGGTGCTCACCCGTATGGCCGGTGACTCGGGGCCTTCTAATGGCTTCCGCTCCACGATGGCGGTGCTGGTCCCACGCGTGTGACCGGGCCTTCGGGCTTCTGGGCCAGGGGACCTGAAATCCCCTGCCTGACGGATTCTGCTGCTGGGTAGAAGTTAGTCCCCACAGCCTCGGACTCCAGGTCCGGTAAAGAATCTTCTTAGTCAGGGCGAGCTCTTTAGCTGCCAGCCCCTGACTCCTTGTGACTCTGCTGCTTCCTATGCTGCTCTTGTCTCTACTCTTCCTGGACTCACTAACCCTGCCTCAGCCCCGGGTTTATACAGGGGAAGTTCTTCCCCTCCCAAGGCTGGGCAGGAGGTGTGGCATGCACAGGATCCCTGACCAAAGGACCTCCCACCTGCTCTCAGACGTAATATCTCTATCACTGTGACAACCAGACCCCTGGGGTGTCACATATGCTTCTCAGAAGTGAAACCAACAAGCTCTACTTTTATCCGGCCCGCCGGGCTATGGGCGGAGGAGAGGGGAGCGGTGTCAGCACCCGCCCTTCCCCCCCGCTTGCTCAGGGCCCCGGCAGGCGGATACTTACCTCTCCCCGTGCCTCTGCAGATCCGCTGTCTTCCTGCTCTGCGCTTCCTGTGACGTCTCAAGTCAGAGAGTGCGGTGACTTCTTTACACCGCGCCCTCCCGAGTGCCGTCACACGCAGCGCAGAGCGGGACGACGCCGCCGCGACACTGGAGTCCAGACCAGAGTAGAGCAGCGGCAGCAGGTGAGGAGGAGTGAGGCGAGTATTGGATTTTTTTTTTTTAATGTACAGTCATGGCCAAAAGTATTGAGAATGAGACAAATAGTAATTTTTCCAAAGTTTACTGCTTCATTTTTTGTAATGGCAATTTGCATATACTCCTGAATATCAAAGAGTGATCAGCTTAACAGCAATTACTGTACTTACAAAGTCAATATTTGCCCAGAAAATGAACTTTAACCCCCAAAACACATTTCAACATCATTGCAGTCCTGCCTTAAAAGGAGCAGCTAACATCGTTTTAGTGATTGATCCATTAACACAGGTGTGGGTGTTGATGAGGACAGGGCTGGCGATCAATCAGTCATGATTAAGTAAGAATGACATCACTGGACACTTTAAAAGGAGGCTGGATCTTGGTATCATTGTTTCTCTTCAGTTAACCATGGTTATCTCTAAAGAAACACGTGCAGCCATCATTGCACTGCACAAAAATGGCCTAACAGGGAAGAGTATCGCAGCTACAAAGATTGCACTTCAGTCAACAATCTATCGCATCATCAAGAACTTCAAGGAGAGAGCTTCCATTGTTGTCAAAAAGGCTCCAGGGTGCCCAAGAAAGACCAGCAAGCGCCAGGACCGTATCTTAAAACTGTTTCAGCTGCGGGATCGGACTACCAGCAGTGCCGAGCTTGCTCAGGAATGGAAGCAGGCTGGTGTGAGTGCTTCTGCACGCACTGTGAGGCGGAGACTCTTTGTGCAAGGGCTGGTTTCAAGGAGGGCAGCAAAGAAGCCACTTCTCTCCAGAAAAAACATCAGGGACCGACTGATATTCTGCAAAAGGTACAGGGAGTGGACTGCTGAGGACTGGGGCAAAGTCATTTTCTCTGATGAATCCCCTTTTCGATTGTTTGGGACATCTGGAAAACAGCTTATTCGGAGAAGAAGAGGTGAGCACTACCACCAGTCTTGTCTCATGCCAACTGTAAAGCATCCTGAAACCATTCATGTGTGGGTTGCTTCTCAGCCAAGGGAATCGGCTCACTCACAGTCTTGCCTAAAAACACAGCCATGAATAAAGAATGGTACCAGAATGTCCTCCAAGAGCAACTTCTCCCAACCGTCCAAGAGCAGTTTGGCGCCCAACAATGCCTTTTCCAGCATGATGGAGCACCTTGCCATAAAGCAAAGGTGATAACTAAATGGCTCATGGAACAAAATATAGAGATTTTGGGTCCATGGCCTGGAAACTCCCCAGATCTTAATCCCATTGAGAACTTGTGGTCAATAATCAAGAGACGGGTGGACAAACAAAAACCAACAAATTCTGGCAAAATGCAAGCATTGATTATGCAAGAATGGACTGCTATCAGTCAGGATTTGGTCCAAAAGTTGATTGAGAGCATGCCAGGGAGAATTACAGAGGTCTTGAAGAAGAAGGGGCAACACTGCAAATATTGACTTGCTGCATTAACTCATTCTAACTGTCAATATAACCTATTGGTACTCATAATATGATTACAATTATATTTCTGTATGTGATATAAACATCAGACAAACACTAATAAAAACCAGAGGCCAGCAGATCATGTGAAAATATAATTTTGGTGTCATTCTCAAAACTTTTGGCCATGACTGTATGGAGGCATAGGTCATTATATGGGGGGTGACATCCTGCAAGGGGTATAATATGGGGGGGGGGTGACATGCTGCATGGGGCATTATATGGGGGGTGACATGCTGCATGGGGCATTATATGGGGGGTGACATGCTGCATGGGGCATTATATGGGGGGGTGACATGCTGCATGGGGCATTATAAAGACAGGGGAGTGATATCCTGCATGGGGCATTATATGGGGGGGTGACATGCTGCATGGGGCATTATATGGGGGCGTGACATGCTGCATGGGGCATTATATGGGGGGGGTGACATGCTGCATGGGGCATTATATGGGGGCGTGACATGCTGCATGGGGCATTATATGAGGGTGGCATCCAGCATGGGGCATTATAAGGGGGGAACAGCCTGCATGGGGCATTATAAGGGGTGGAACAGCCTGCATATGGCATTATAAGGGGGAAACAGCCTGCCTATTGGGAACATTTACCTGCCTATTGGGGACATTTACCTGCCTATTGGGGACATTTACCTGCCTATTGGGGACATTTACCTGCCTATTGAGGACCTATGCTGCCTATTGGGGATATTTACCTGCCTATTGGGGACATTTACCTGCCTATTGGGGACCTATGCTGCCTATTGGGGCTATTTACCTGCCTATTGAGGACCGATGCTGTCTATTGGGGACATTTACCTGCCTATTGAGGACCTATGCTGCCTATTGGGTACAGTTACCTACCTATTGAAATACCGGTTGATTTAACTTTACTTGTTCTTCATTTTAAATATTGTATTTGTGCCTCTATTGTTTTTTTTACTACAAAATAAGATATCTGCAGTGTGCATAGGAATTTGTTCATAGTTTTTTTTAAAAACTATATTCCGGCCCTCCAATGGTCTGAGGGACCGTGAACTGGCCCCCTGTTTAAAAAGTTTGAGGACCCCTGCTCTATACTGTAAAACAATGAGCTAACTGTTTAAAAATTAGTTCTAAGAAGTAACGTTTCTCCATGCGGAGAGCGACATGCTAAGCACGTCAAGGTGAGGAGACTTTTCGAGCCGCAATGCTCCTCTGGGAAAATATGCAAATTATCTCTTCAGAGGGGAAGAGAACTAGAACTCCAGAACCACCTATTGGAAGTAGAGAATGAGATTTCTAAACTCTCAGTCACACGTTGCATTTTTTTCCTGCGTTTTTTAAATCTGCAGCTTGTCAATTCTTTCAGGGGTTTTGAAGCATTTTTCCCCCATTGAAATGAATTAAAGTAAAACAAAACAATTAAAAATACTGCAGCGTTTTTTGCGTTTTTCCTGCTGCCACTTTGGTTTTTGCCGAAGAAAAAAAATGCTGCAAAAATGCAATATGTGAACATACTCTTATCCTGCTTGTGTTCTAGTTGGACATAAAAGAGAACGGCCATAGTAATATGGAGATGTAATTAATTCTATGGTGTTTCCACTTTCAATATTGCTAGGCGGCATCTATTTGTGTAGGGCTGCCCGTTTAAGATTCTATCACTAGATTCCATTCTATTATGACATCACAGCTCCCAGACACTATTTATAGAATGTACGCAGGGTCACGAGTGCCTTTCTTGGCTTCATAGTGATTGATAGCACTTGCAGTTTTTCGCTATGGCTGAATTTCTTCTGGATAATCTTCAGGTAGAAGCACTATTGGGGATTCTTATCAACAATCGCCCTGACACTGCGCTTCTACCACCTGATGGCGTCCTCAGTTTCACTCACCGGCTGGTGATGGAGCTAGTTAATGACTGCCTGACCAAATACTACCAAGGTCATCTAACGTCAGAGTATCTGACGGATTTACCTCAGAACATCAGGACATTACTACAGCAGGTAAGCGGCGGACGCTCCGCACAAATATTCTCCATAATATTACATATATTCTTTGTTTTTTTGTCTTTTTTCATATGTGTATGGGACGTTTGCATGTTGGGGCTCATACAGTATATATAGAGAGGCTATGTGGAGCTCTTACTATGTATAGGAGGCTGCGTTTGGCGGCTCATACTGTATTTAGGGGGCTATGTGAGGCCTCATATTTAATATGTCAGCATATTTAATTCTACTCAATATTACATTATACAGTTAATAAGAATATCAAATATCTGGAATATGGTATCCAGTTTTGGGCTCCACATTTTAATAAGGATATTCAGAAGTCAGTCAGTCATTTCAAAGGCAACTAGAATATTACAAGGGATGTAGGTATCTCATATGATTGGAGGTTGAAAAAGTTGAGCTTTTTTAGCTTAGAAAAATGACACCTCAGAGGAGATCTCATTTACATGTATAAATACATGTGTGGTCATTATAAAGTACTGGCGCATGACTTATTCCTTCCAAAGACCATACTAAGGACCCGGGGGCACTCATTACAGGTGGAAGAAAGGCGATTCCGGCAGATAAATAGGAAAGGGTTCTTTACAGCCAGAGCAGTCAGTCTGTGGAATGTCCGACCACAAGAGGTAGTGATGGCAGATACTATAACAGCTTTTATACAAGGGCTGGATGATTTCCTCAGTATATATAACATTGTGGGTTATAGTTAAATTAGTGACAAAATGTATAATTGGTGAAGAAAGGTTGAACTTGATGGACCTAGGTCATTTTTCAACCTATTTAACTATGTAAAAAAATAAATAAAAAATGCTGCAAAAATATGAGTATTGTATGCAGTGTTTTTCCTGCTACCACTCTGTTTTATTGGGTAGAAAAAAAATGCAACATGTGAACATATCCTTATCCTGGTTGTGTTGTAGTTGGAAATAAAAAACGATCGGCCATAATAACATGGAGACATAATTAATTCTATGGTGTTTCCACTTTCAGTATTGCTCGGTGTCATCTATTTGTGCAGAGCCGCCGTTTAAGATTCTGTCACTAGATTCCATTCTATTATGACATCACAGCTCCCAGACACTACTTATAGAATGTACGCAGGGTCACGGGTGCCTTTCTTGGCTTTAAAGTGATTGATAGCTCTTGCAGTTTTTCACTATGGCTGAATTTCTTCTGGATAATCTTCAGGTAGAAGCACTATTGGGGATTCTTATCAACAATCGCCCTGACACTGCGCTTCTACCACCCGATGGCGTCCTCAGCTTCACTCACCGGCTGGTGATGGAGCTAGTAAATGACTGCCTGACCAAATACTACCAAGGTCATCTAACATCAGAGTATCTGACGGATTTACCTCAGAACATCAGGACATTACTACAGCAGGTAAATGGTGGATGCTCAGCACAAATCTACTCCATAATTATAGTGGGATAGAAACTTCTTCTTTCCTCCAATATAAAACGTGACGAATCCCCAGATATGGAGCCATTGTATCTGGAGACAGAGGAGCAGATGTCACATACAATGGCCGCCTCCATTATGCCTTTTCTCACCTCAGGATTTTCCTTTTAATCTCTTTTTTTTTATAGGCTGAAAAAAGATTTCAAAATGGCGATTTGACTTTTATTAAAGATCTCGCCCATAAAGTCCTGTCTGTCCTGGAACGTCCGGCCCGCTCATCGGAACGCCTGGTAAGGAGCCGTCATCTTTTCTATCACACGTCCTTGTTTTCTGATCTTCTCCAGATCACCAGTAAGATATCAGATCTGGTGGTTGATGTTACAGGCCTCCTGTCAGCTCCTGGCTGGCACAGCATATGTATGGCGGCTAGTCTCTGCTGCTCCCTCGCCTGTGAGGACAGTCTGTATTCTGCTGATGTAGTCACAGCTCAGTGGTGGGAAGTCTGTGTTTCCACCTCTGTCTATCACTATTATCAGAGTCTTCCTGCTTGTAAAGGCTGCAGCTGAGATAATAGACGATATTACAGAAATGTAGTGCACACAAGTCTCTTATACGGTATATTAATCTGGACTTGTGGAGAGGGGCTGCAGTGTAAAGCAATTCCACCCAATACTGTAATGAATGAAGTACAAGATGTACCTGTGATATAAAGAACGCAGGTAACACACCTCTGGGATATCACAGTGCAGAAAAGTCAAAGCTTACACGGAACGTTTGATTTTTCAATCTTAATTTATCATAATGCACCTAAATGAGAGAACTTTCTAAGAAAAGTTACCAAGATGGCGCATTACTTGTGTAGTTACAATTGCTGCATCTGTAAATGCAGGTTTAGTGCTTCCTGATTTATGTATTTGGTGATTTAGTGAAATCTTCCACATATTAAATATTTATATATGATATCTATTAGGAAACAGCAGAAGGCGAGACCGAAGATGGGCAAAATCTAGACCCGGAAATAATCCCTGACCCGAATATGGGTCCGCCGGAACTGACCAGCGATCTGATCACAGGTAAGCCGATCATCCGCCCTTCTATCAGAAATCTCCAGATATTATAGAGAACAGGGATAATGGTAGATTTACTCTCTGCTCTGTGTAAAGGGAACATGTTACATATGACGTAGTGGTGTGACTGTACAGGCCATTTACCTCTAAGATAGAGGATCCCTTTATGGCAGAAAACCAATGTCTCAGTCAGGAGAAATCTAACATAGAAGCCATATACAAATCTGGATGTAAGTTCACTGGGGGCGTGGAAGAAAGTCTGAGTGCAGTGACACGCCCCCAGTGCACTGCCAGGCTAATTTGCATATGGCTGCTCTGCTTGAGCTCTCTCTTCCCATCACTCACATGTGCAGCGAGGGTCATGAGTTCCTCATTTATGTAATGATAGGTTATTCCTCCATCATTTATATTATATTTATCTGTCTATGGAGGCGCCGTACGTTCTCATATTTAGAATCCCCATATAATTAGTAATAATCCCATTCACTCCATTATATTGTTGTATTATATATTGTAGGATTGATATCGTCTAATACGTTTTATTTCTTCATCGTTTTATTACTATTTTAGAAACAACTGTGCTGGCGGATCCTGGCAGTGGAATCTGTGAGATCCCGGAGATCCAAGAACCTGCCGCTGTAAGTATCATAGAGGGAGAAGTCTGTATATCACTAGATCATGGGGTGGGAACGACACATCCAGTATTATCCCCCATATAATCATGGGACATCTCTATTCTATATGTAGATGACACTATTGTGTTAGATAATAGCATTTATACTAAAGGGAATCTGTCACCAGGTTTTCCTACCTTATCTGAGGGCAGCATGATGTAGGGGCAGGGACCCTGATTCCAGCGATGTCACTTACTTTACTAGATGCAGCATTTGTAATAAAATCCCTCTTTTCTCCACTGCAGATCTAGCAGTGCTCTGAATGCTGAGCCCTGTGTAACCCTGCCCACATCACTGATTGGCAGCGTTCTGTGTACAGTACACTGTGAATAGGCAGAAATCCGCTAATCAGTGGTGGGGGCGGGGTACACAGAGCAATAGGACTACATGAGACAAGACTAGTCCTGCAGTGATCTCTTGCAGATTAAACATTGATTTTAATAAAACAATGACACACATCCTAGTAAGTGACACATCACTGGAATCAGGATTTCAGCCCATACATCATGCTGTTCTTAGATTACACATAAAAACCTGCTGACATATTCCCTTTAAGTTCTCCTCTGTGATCTCCCCTATTATTCAGCACTGTACAATGATTCTGGTTTATGGCGGATCTCCCCTTAAATTACAGTACATCCATGTCTGCGGAGTATCCTGCTTGTATCATCCCCTACATTCAATCAGTGTAAATCAGCTGGGACATAATATAGGAGGAAGAAGGTTTTGCATTTGGAGCTTTTTTCTTATCTGAATATCATTTCTTACTTTTTTATAGGGCGTGATCGAATCATTGATCCCGGCGAGAAAGCCGCAAATGAGCGACTTTGAGACATCAAAACTGATCGGCAGTGGAGCTTTTGGGTGAGATTTCTGTTGGCATAATCCATATTTCTCAGGGTTCCCTATGACAATACTTCAGCCTCTGTGCTGTGCCATTCAGTGTTATCATAGGGAACTGATCTGAGTCCACATCACTGTTCATATCTAATTCTCACTATTCTGGTCAGTTATATACAGCTGAGAAAACTGAACTGTAACAAATTAGATTGTAAGGGCCTGTGCACACACTGCACATTGACTTCTATAGGTGGACTGTTAATAAGGGTTCATTATAAACCATGATTCTCCTGCTCTCCAGGGCCGTCTATTTAGTGCACCATAAAGACTCCTGCCAGAACTTTGCAATGAAGACAATGGCCAAGTGCAACCTGGATACTCCAAAAAAAGTGGAATTGGCCTTTCTGGAGAGGGACATCTTAACATACGCTGATTGTCCCTTTGTGGTATCCATGGTCTGCTCCTTTCCAACGAAATCTCACCTGTGTATGGTCATGGAGCATGTAGGAGGTAGGACTGTACATTATATTATATTTAACCCATGTCTGCTTACATCTTATCACCACTCATATAATTAGGATTTTCTAAGAGGTTGGTTACATCACCACAGAGCCTTTTCTATAGGTTATATATTACCAAGATGCCTGGAAATTCATTGATCTTTGTGCTGTAGGGCCCATGAGTTGGAGAGGGGAGGGCCCCACTTGGCACTTGGCCCCATCCCTCCTCTTGTCATCACAATTTCAGTGGTATCCGCATCCTCAGAAGGTGGATATGGCTGAACAGAATGGTGAATCAGGGAGCCAAAAGCTCCCTGATCCACCATTCAGCCTGTGCTGGTGAGTCTGAGACTCCGTGCATTGCAAGTGCAAAGTCATCACAGCATCAGGCCTATAGTGAGGAGTCTCAGTTCTCCCACTGCACAGACCAGAGCAGCGTGCCGGGGGAACGGGGCAAGGAGAGTAGTGCTTTTTTTAGGCCACATTCACATGTTCAGTATTTGGTCAGTATTTTACATCAGTATTTGTAAGCCAAAACCAGGAGTGGAACAACTATAACAAATCTATAATAGAAACACATCACCACTTCTGCTTTTTTGACCCACTCCTGGTTTTGGCTTACAACTAGTGGTGTGAAATACTGACCAAATACTGATAGTGTAACCGTAGCCTTAATGTCAGAAATTGGAGGGGTCAGAACACTAAATGGGTGGATAGAGAGAGCCAATCATACTGATTGGGACACTGGTGGGGGCCATCATACTGATTTAAGGGCTGGTGGTGGCCATGATACTGATTAGGGAGCTGACGGGGGCCATGATACTGATTGGTGGGGCTTGTGGGTGTCATAATACTGAGTGGTAGGGCAGATCGGGGCCATAATACTGAGTGGTGGGGTTGGTGAGGGCCATAATACTGAGTGATGGTGCTGGTGGGGACCATAATACTGAGAGGTGGGGCTGGTGGGGGCCATAATATTAAGATGGGGGGGCTGGTGGAGAACTTAATACTGAGAGTTGGGGCTAATGGAGACCATAATACTGAGTGAGAGGGGCGTGGGGTCATAATACTGAATTGGGGGCTGTGGGGGACAAAATAATGTGTGAGAGGCTATGGGAGACTGGGAATGCCCCCTATTGATTTGCCAACTGTGAATGCCCCTATACTGAGTGGGATCCTCGTACTGAGTGGTGTGCTGTGGGGCTCCTTGTTCTGTGTGGGGGTCTTCATACTCTGTTGGGCTCCAAATTCTGTGTGAGGTGCTGTGAGGGCCATCATACTGAGTGGGACATGTGGTGGCCATTATATGGTGTGAGGTGCTGTGAGGGCCATTGTATTCGGTGGTGTTACTGTGGACGCCATCATACTGGGCAGGCTTCAAACTGAGTGGGAGCATCATACGGACACTGTATATGTGGGGTGAACCTTTAGGGAGGGGGATTCACTGTGGGTATGCCACACTCAGTGTGTGTGGGTGGGGGCACTTTTAGGAGCATCATAATTTAAAATGACCATAAGGTATATTGCTGGTGAGAACACCAAGGGGCTTCAATAGATACATTATATATATCTTTTGAGGGGGGGGCTAATTAGAACTTTTTTGGGGGGATGATTTTGGCCCTGTGATTTTTATGTACGCCACTGTCTATGTGATCTCCCCTGTATGTCCGCACTGAGCATGTCAGTATCTCTGGCTGTTGATGAGATGTGACATCACTTTATGCTATTAGTTACATGGAGGACATTTCACCATTACTTTAGACTAATATCATGTGCACTGTACATTAAATCTGTATATATTCTCTCCTGCCCAATATCTCTGCTCACTTCTCATTATGCATCATGGTGATCTGCTTTATAAACCCCTCACCGGTCACATTTCCTTTTTATTCTATAGGTGGAGACTGTGAGATCCTTCTCAGGGGGGGTCCCTTACCTGTCTCTTTGGCCCGCTTGTACTTTGCAGAAGCTGTTCTTGCTGTGGAATACTTGCACAGCTATGGTGTTGTGCACAGAGACCTGAAGCCAGAGAAGTAAGTGCCCCCTTATGTATAATAAGGGTGAAACGGGAAGTTATCATTTATTATCACATAGTCTGTAAGGCTAAAACCATCTTTTCTTTCGCAGCCTTCTGATAACATCTGCTGGACATATTAAAGTTACCGATTTTGGGCTTTCAAAAGTTGGTGTTATGATACCAAAAACCAACAAGCACAAGCAATTAGTAGAAGACATCACCAGAGAATTCCTGGACTATGAGGTCAGCATCACTTACAGAAATCCAGCTTGTTCTTTACAAATCTCATCACACTACTGTTTCTTCTCTACGTTCTTCATTTCTAGAGAATTTTTCCATTGACATTTTATTTTCTGTCATTGTGTTTTTATGACGAGAACTTGTCATAATAATGGAATCATCAATCTCATCTCTTTCTTCTGTTGGTTTCCAGGTCTGTGGCACCCCCGAATATATAGCCCCAGAGGTCCTCCTGCAAAAAGGCTGTGGAAGACCTGTTGACTGGTGGTCAATGGGTATCATCCTATATGAATTTCTTGTGGGATATGCACCGTTCTATGGGGAATCCGTAATTGAGCTTTATAGAGATATCGTCGCTGGTAGGTAGAATAATCCGATCGTTGTTTTGATTGGTTACATTGGTTTAGTTATTTCCTTTTCTTTATCTTACAGTCCAATAATGAGGCTTTATTTTCTGTAATTTTCTATGTAACAGGAGACGTAGATTGGAATTGTAATCCCGTTCCTCCCTTTCCTGCTCAGATCCTCATCACTGAACTGCTCAGAAAAAATCCTGCTCATAGACTTGGGACAGGTAACAATTTACTTATTACACTTATTGCTCGTGTCCATGAGAATCAACACTTATCTATCAGCACATCCATTTATAGTTCTCCATAATATGACTTTCAGTCTATTTCTTTCATCAACTACTCTGGGGACATAAAAAATTGTTTTACTGTCCCTGCACTTATAAACTATAAAGATGTGATGGCTGGTACTCATAGTGAGGACGCATTGTTCCATACTAGAGGGACAGAGCAGTGAGGAGCAGCTCCTCTCACATTGAATTACAAGTGTTCTAAAGATAATAGAAGTGCACTGGGCATCTCATCTTTATACTTTATGAGGGCAGGAAGAGTACAACCTTATTTTTTATCTCCTTGGAGTACCCCTTTAATTGTTCAGATATGGAGCAGTCATTGACAATATCCACAACAGTTTTGCTTTGTCTTTTCCAGCAGGAGCATTTGAGATCAAGGGTCATCCATTCCTGACTGGCTTAGATTTTGACAATCTTCTAAGTCAGAAGCCAGAGTATGTTCTTCAGCCAGTTTCAGACGTGGACACAAGCTTCTTTATCCGTAAGTAGAAGAAGACGTCATCTAGACTAAGCGACTGTTTGTCTTATCTTCAATAATATGAGACAATCGGTTCCCATTACTATTAGTGATAAATGATGACTGTGTTATAAAGATATTCTCTAATAATATTTCATTACCTATGTCTTGTAGATCACTCTGATATCAATGAATATATGATCTCAGAGGATGAGGAGGGCACAAGTGAGGACAATGAGAGCCTTACCTTCCAAAATTTTACATCATCTTCTGAAAAGCTTTCTAAAGTAAGTATGAGAGCAATAAATCCAAAATATGTAAAAAAAAGACTTCTAAATGTAAAAAAATATATTTCATATTTTCTTGTTATCTGCATTTAGCTCTGTACCACCGCTACCAGGACAATGAACAATGAGGATCCTAAGTCCCCTACAGAGTGCACTCCAGCATCCAGCACAAACCTCTTAGAAATGTGAGTAGATTATAGGGTCATTATTGGGAGCTCCAATGCGTACAAACCCAAATATAGGATATAAATACCATAATATCAAATACAGCATCCATCACCCCATGATTAGAAGTTATTGTGCTTTTGGCTTTAGAAACCGTTGGTGATAACAGCCCATAATTGCAGCCTGTCATGCATTTTTACTACTGCCCACACTGTAGGAGAGATGTAGTACTACATGCCAGCCATTCTGGATAGTTATTTTTTGCCTTATAGTCGGTGTTATTCTATTGAGAAAACCCCTTTCATACTGCATTTACTTGTGATTTACACGTTTTTCTTCTTTAAAACAGGCAGAAAGATTCTTTTCCTGTATGTAATAGAGATGATGCTATGTTCAGCTTGCCATTCTCGTTCCTATTGTCAGGTATGTTTATGTCTATGTATACAGCACAAAAATGAGAAAGGCTCAAATATTTCCATATGGTTTTTTGTTATTGGTCTCCTATGTTATCCATGTACCATGGATCCAAATTATCCACAGGCCCATACTGTATCTCAATTTCCCTAATTTTGTACAGTTTTTCCAGATTACCAGATCTGGAGGAGACAGGAATAGAACAATTTTACTATATACAGGAAAGATACAAAACAGTTCCTATAAGAATATATCGTTATTGAGGTTTTTTTTATTCTCTGTTCAGAATTTCCAGCTCAGGAGGAAAAATGCTTTTCAATAAATCTAAGCATAGAGCAAAAAACCTCAGAAAATGAAGAAGAGGGGAAAAAGAGACAAGGTAAGTGTGAGACTCAGCTCCATGTTGTATGTTGTAAGTCAGTGAGAATAATTCATGTGGAGCATATGATATGTCAGTGAAGGGATTGTCATTAGGGATGAGCGAACCCTAACGGTAAAGTTCGGGATTCATAGCAAACACCTACTGTCCGGTGCAGAACCCCGAACACGGACTTCTCCAAGAAGTCTGTGTCACTTTTCGTGTTTGACAGCCAAACAAATCTTGTTGAAAGGCTGCAGCGCAGCCAATCAGCAAGCTTCAAAACTGTGGGCACTTCTGGCCCCATCAAAACCATGCCAATTATTGGCATGGCTGTGATTGACCAGCTCCACCCGTGACCCGGCCTGTATGAATGCTGGATCATAAGTGGTGTGAGGGACAGTGTAAAAATAAATAAATCAATTAAAAAAACGACGTTGGGTCCCCACTATTCTTAATAACTCGCCAAGGGAAAGCAGACAGCTGGGGGCTCATATAAACAGGCTGGGAAGGTCCATGCAAATTGGACCCTTCCCAACCTAATAAAACCAGCTCTCAGCCGCCCCAGAAATGGCGCAACCATTAGATGCGCCAATTTTGGTGCTTAGCCTCAACTCTTCCCAATTGCCCTGATGCATTTGACAATCGGGGTAATGGGATTGTGGGGCTGATGTCAGCAAGCCCATGGGTTATTAATAGAGAGCCGTCTATCAGACACCACCATTACTAACCCAGTAACTAAAAAGAGAAAAAAAACACCCAAAAAAATCTTTATTTGAAAAAAAAACTACCAAACAATTTCCTTCTTTCACCCATCTATTAAAAAAGCAACAGTTCACTGTAGTCCACATGGAGGTCCCACACTGGTCCGGTGTAGTCCACCTGGAGGTACCACAACGACTTCCCTTCTCTGTCTTCCAGTGTATGGAGCCCAGTTCAGAGAACGGGGCTTTATAGACTGGAGCAGCAGCCACTCCGGGTCTCGCGCTGTACTCCACTGGTCTCGTGGAGTACAGCATGAGAGCCGAAATGATGAGTGCTATATGACCGCCAGTGACTTATGGAGCCTCGTTCTGCACAGTAGTATTATGTAATATGGAGTCCCATTACTTACATTATAGATACAAAGCAGATCCTATATGAATGTATCGTTACTGAGATTTTTTTACTTTCTGATCAGAATTTCCAGCTCCCGAGGAAAGAAAATCTTCTATAAATCTGACAATAGAGGAACAAACCTCTGAAAATGAAGAAAAGGGAGAAAATGGACAAGGTAAGTGTGATAATCAGCTCCATGTTGTGTGATGTCAGTCAGTGAGAATAATTCATGTGGACCATGTTATATATCATTGATGGGATTGTCACATGTACTGTATGATGGCTGACAATGATCCCTGACCTCTGTATGATAAGATTCCTCTGCCGATCGGCCACAGTGATCGCACAGTAGTATCAGGTAATATAGACGTTTGTCAAAAATTCAGGAAAAGATAGCACTCACCACAGGACATCGGTCTAAAGTCCTTTATTCCAGGTCATGCGTACATGTGAGCAGTGGGCACGGGGGATGAGGGAGTGAACGATGATGATGGCATCTCCCGTGCCCGCCGCTCACATGTACGCATGACCTGGAATAAAGGACTTTAGACCGATGCCCTGTGGTGGGTGCTATCTTTTCCTGAATTTTTGAGAAACGTCTATATTAGTGCTACTGTGGAAGCACCACCAAACACAGGTGCAGCATGGCTATTACTCCGTATAAGGACCACAAGTATCACTTGGTGAATATTTGGACTGGTGCCACAGTAGCTTCATCTATATATATTTTAGTATCATGTAATAAGTCGCCCCATTACTTATATTATAGAAACCAAGCAGATCCTATAAGTATGTGTCATTACTGAGGGTTTCTTTTTTTCTTTCTGATCAGAATTTCCAGCTCCCGAGGAAAGAAAATCTTCTATAAATCTGAGTATAGAGAAACAAACCTCAGAAAATGGAGAAAAGAGGGGAAGGAGACGAGGTAAGTGTGAGAATCAGCTCCATGTTGTGTGATGTCAGTCAGTGATGAGAATAATTCATGTGGAGCAGATGTTATATGTCAGTGATGGGATTGTCACATGTATGATGGCTGACAATGATCCCTGACCTATTCATGAATCAGACTCCTCTACCGCACATTAGTATCATGTAATATGGAGTCCCATTACTTACATTATATTTACTTCTCTTCTCATAGGTTCCCTCCTCCGCCGGATCTTATCATCCTGCCGGCGTGGATTATCTAGGGCTGCTCGCGTATTTGCGTGTTGTCACCGTTCCCCCAGAACCATCTGAAAGACGGGAAGCCTCAGCATCTAGCGCCCTGAAGTACAGCAGATCCACCATCACTGCTGTACCTGTATAGAAGGACCTTCATCATCTACCTTTAATCCTATTCTTAATTAATAAAAACAACTAAAATCTGTTACTATTGCTCTGATTGCTTTTCAATTTGAACTCACAGCTAATTGTAACTTATTAATTGTTCTTCTTATCACTAAATGCATTTGTCATTATCCTGAATGTGGCAGCCAGGCTCATATTTCTATCCAGCAGCTACACCGATGCCTTCACTCAGTACCAGACATTGCACCTAACATCCTCCATATTTAGGACCTCCCACCTTCACTTCCATGACTTTTTCTGTGCTGCACCAGCTTTCAGGAGTGCACTACTCCAGACAATCAGGTTCATTCCCACTGTCTATTGATTTAAGTATGACCTAAAAACAGACAATTTTTGGCAGGATTATCAAGTCACCTCACTAATCTAAGTTTTGCCCACAGCACTCCAGTAGTACTTAATCTCTATACATATAGATATTGGCTGGTGACCTGTTCATGCAGCCTTAACTCCTCAAAAATATGAAAACAAAACATCAATCTGTTTCATACAGTCAAACCATCCATAATTATGGCAGAAAAACTTCACTTTAAGTTCAAACATTGAGTATTTGGTGAGTTTTTGACGTTGTGTATTTTCATTGCACAAAGAATGCGTCTTACAGTTCCAGCAAATCATTGTGCGCTGACGCATAGTGTTGTAGTTTAGAACAACGCCATTTATTTTATCATATAATATATTGAAAAATGGGAAGAGGGGTAAAAATGCCATGTTTGCATTTCTTCACTTTACAGTGCTCATTGGGTTGAAAAAATGAGTTGTCTAACTGAATCTTAGAGTCATTAGTACAATTACTGTGATACCAAACTTATAAGGTTTACATACATATGTATATGTACAGACTATATATAAAATGTGTAGTAAGAAAAATCCACCATAGAGTAATTTAAAGTAAATGTATTAAGTGTCCAAAAAATACAAGACAATACAAAAATATTAAAATCAACTGTCAGGCTATGTGCCCACGATGCAGAAATGAAGCCGAAAATTTCTGCAGCATTTCTGCATCTCCCTGGCAGAAAAAACGCATGCAGATTGACAAGCGCTTTCCAGGCGATAGCATCACTTGGAAAGTGCTTGACAACTAGGTCACACTATATAAATCCATGCAAACAGCATGGATTTATACAGTGTGAACCGTAAAAATTAAAACAAATAAAGCTATACTCACCCCCGAGGCCCCGGCGTGGCTGCAGAACTCGTTCCTCTCTGGTTCCGGCTGCCGGCATATCGCGAGACAGAGCGGTGAAGGGCCTGCGGTCACATGACTGTGACGTCACCGCAGGTCCTCAAGCGATGCCGGCATTCAGAGAGAAGCCGCCGGACAGGTGAATATAACTTTATTTGTTATTTTATTCTTTTTTTACAGGTACAATGGTACCCAGGTCTGGATGAGAGTCTTCTCTCCTCCAGAACTGGGTACCATCCGCACATAGAGACGCATAGAAGCCGCTTGTACAAATGTACAGTCGCGGTTTCTATGCGTTTCAACGCAAGTCAATGGCGGGAGTTCCGCTGCGCTTCCGCAAAATTAAATGACATGCTGCGGATTTTTGTACGCAGCATAAACGCTGCGGAAAAATCCGCAGCATGTGCATAGAACATGCGGAATCCCATTGGGGACCATGGGGTGCGGATTACCCAGCGTTTCACAAGCGTTTATGCTGCGGAAATTCCGCAGCATAAAGGCTTGAAAAACGCTACGTGGGCACCCAGCCTAAAGAGTGAAGACTCAGGCATGAAAAATGGTACAGATTATATGTCTAATGTATAGAGGGGCAGTGTGATAAAGAGATAGGCACTAAAACCTACAGTATCAAAAAGATAGACCAAGAGTAATATAAATCCATGTGTCCAAACCATTGATCAGGGCAGGTCAGGTAACCTACAGCAATGTGGATAGATAGCTGATCTAGGGAAAACACTGATTACCTATTACTCATGATGTCCCAATGTGCACAAGCAACTCCAACGTGCTTTTCACTTGGGCTTCCTTTGAGGAATGTATCTTACTGTGTAATGGTTGATATTAAATTCTCTCCCCACAGGTGTAAAGAGATGGAGTCACATAATTGCATTGCATGTGTGCCGGTGATAGCGTTATGCGCATTGCTTCCGGCCATCCAGGTGATATGGCGAGTAGAGGAAATTCCCATGATGTTGTTATTCCGCGTCCATCACCCTCAGATGCCATCTGCAATACACAAGAACAATATCAGCCATGCGTACAGCGATCTCCATCTTGAAAAAGGGCAAATATTGCCAGTCTAGTAGTGCAATTGATAAAACCTGAAAGCAGGGAACGAAAGGATATGATCCAGCTCCCAGTTCATATTTCCACAATGTGTTAAAACAAATAGTCATTTATTATAAAAAATTTAAAAATTAAGGAGAAATATGACAAAATCAATAACAGGCGGGATACCTCAGGCAAGAGGTGAAGGGGGCCGGAAACAGAAAAAAAATGTACACAATCAAACGCATTTCGAACGCCAAGCGTTCTTAGGCTTTGGTATCAGATTAAATAGGCAGAATGAATCTTTAAGGAAGGAAGGAATAATTAGAGAACAGGAATCAGATGGGTGAGATGCCCCAGGGAAGAATCCTCAGGGAAAATCACCCTGCAGAAACTAGGAACAAAGAAATATGTAATGCATAGTCAAGTAATGACAGCTCTGATATTAAAACATTGACAGGAAAATATATATATATAAAAAATGATGAGACATTGATTAAAAAACATATATAAACAAGCTTGACAAAACGAACCCAGTATTAATAATATAGCATAAGTTCTCTTCTCAAGTTCAGACCATACGGCACCCTTGTATTTAATGAAAAGATATAAAAAGCTTCCCTATTATGAAGTGTACGTGTGCGGTTACCACCTCTGATATGTTTGGGAACAGATTCGATAGCATATGTCAAAAAATGTGTGGTCTGTCTGTTGTGGCATGAAATAAAATGTCTAGACACACTTCATGTGTTACGATTTGAGGGAGTAGTTATGTCATAAAGTTGCTCCCTCATTCTAGATTTTAATTTTCTGGTGGTTGATCCCACATATTTTAAATTGCAGACAGTGCACTCAATAACATAAACGACGAAATTAGAGTTGACAAGGCTCGATAAAAGGTCGATATTGACTTTTAGAATTGCTACTTCCAATAGGTGGCACTAGATTTCTAGTCCTTTTCCTCTCTGAAGAGACGATTTAAAAATGAGTTAACGAAGTATTCCCATCTCCAAGATCCTACCCCAATATGTAGTAGGTGTAATATAACAATGTTAGCAAATATCTCCAATTAGAAACATAGTATAGCATTTTTGATTTACTATCTCTCTTACCTCATGTGCAAGCATGGCAGGACCTTAGGTATCGTTGCTCGGGTTGAACAAATTGGAATACTTGGGTGCTCGACCTGAGCAACGAGCCCAATGTAAGTCTATGGGAAGCCACGCACCCACCCACCCACATGCTGCAATACTATACTTCCAAATTTTTGACAGCTGCTTGCACTTGAAATGTGGCCTTTTAGGCTCATGGAGGCGGAAGCTTTTCATAACCTCATGCCGGCGGCGGCCGGGAGTCCATACTCGATCTCCAGCCGCCACTGTTTCTCCCGGTGTCGTCTCCGCCTTCCACAAGCACGGGTCCAACAACATTACCCGTGCCCTCCCCAGTGCACTTATTGGGAAGGACTGCCTAACCACAAACACATGGACAGGTGAATGTGGCCAGGGACGGTACGGAGCCAGTCCACAGCTTTTTTTGCTGAGTTGTATTTCACCACAGCCATATTCTTTAGCTTGGTGAAAGGACTTGGGAAACCATATCTACCCAGCTGTCAATTCTCCCAGGAAGTCCTCTAAAGCTGCTTTCACTTGAAATGTGGCCTTTTAGGCTCGTGGAGGCGGAAGCTTTTCATAACCTCATGCCGGCGGCGACCGGGTGTCCATACTCGTTCCCCAGCCGCCACTATTTCTCCCGGTATCGTCTCCGCCTTCCACAAGCACGGGTCCAACAACATTACCCGTGCCCTTCCCAGTGCACTTACTGGGAACGACCGCCTAACCACAAACATGTGGACAGGTGAATGTGGCCAGGGACGGTACGGAGCCAGTCCACAGCTTTTTTTGCTGAGAGTTGTATTTAGCTCGGTGAAAGGACTAGCATAGAGGGAAACCGTAACTACCCTGGGTGTCATTCCTCCCAGGAACTCCTCTAATGCAGCTTGTTGCAGAAGCAATGGCAACCCGTCCAACATCAACTCGCACTTGTCGATGGTCCTTTGACACACATACATCTTTCTTTGCGCATTTAATTTCATGAATACAGAGATGGACAATGGCCTGATCTGCAATGCGGTTTAAGAAATAACATGCATAAGCATGTCTGATCCACATTAAAAAAGCAGCTATAGAGTGTCCGGGAACTTTCCCCCACACTTTTCTTAGCCAGGGCTGCTTCTCGGCAGGGTTGGACGGGCCCACCAGAGAACCGGAGACTCCTCCGGTGGGCCCTGGCTTCTCCTTCAGGAGAGTTCATAGTGCCGAGGTGAGGCCATGATGATGATAGAGGCCACCATCTCCTTAGTTTTCTGTTACTTGGAATGCAAGCGCAAGTATGCAGCCAGCCACCCACCCACCCACAGGCCGCAATACTAAACTGCCAGATTTCTGGGCAGCAGCTTGCACTTGAAATGTGGCCTTTTAGGCTCGTGGAGGCGGAAGCTGTCCAAAATCTTATGGCGGCAGTGACCGGGTATCCATACTCGGTCACCAGCCGCCATTATTTTTCCCGGTATCGTTTCCGCCTTCCACAAGCACGGGTCCAACAACATTACCCGTGCCCTCCCCAGTGCACTTACTGGGAAGGACCGCCTAACCACAAACACGTGGACAGGTGAATGTGGCCAGGGACGGTATGGAGCCAGTCCACAGCTTTTTTTGCTGAGTTGTATTTCACCAAAGCCATATTCTTTAGCTTGGTGAAAGGACTTGGGAAACAATATCTACCCAGCTGTCATTTCTCCCAGGAAGTCCTCTAAAGCTGCTTTCACTTGCAATTTGGCCTTTTAGGCTCATGGAGGCGGAAGCTTCTCATAACCTTATGCCGTCGGCAGCCGGGTGTCCATACTTGGTCCCCAGCCGCCACTATTTCTCCCGGTATCGTCTCCACCTTCCACAAGCACGGGTCCCACAACATTACCCGTGCCCTCCCCAGTGCACTTACTGGGAAGGACCGCCTAACCACAAACACGTGGACAGGTGAATGTGGCCAGGGACAGTACAGAGCCAGTCCACAGCTTTTTTTGCTGAGAGTTGTATTTAGCTCGGTGAAAGGACTGGCATAGAGGGAAACTGTATCTACTCCGGCTGTCATTTCTCCATCACCAGGTTCGGCCCATTGTCACACACGACTATGCCTGGCTGTATGTTCAGCGGTGAGAGCCACAGATCAGGCTGCTGTGTTACAGCTTTCAACAACTCTGCAGTGCTGGGCGGTTTTCAATTAAGCATTAAGCATGTTATCTTCAGCACAGCCTGTTGCCGCTTAGCCAAAGCAGTGCTGTCAGCTTGTGACTGATGTGGTCATTTTGGAGATGGAGGAGGAGGTGCAGGAGCTGAACAATGTGATTACATTGAGGTTAAATTGGTGACGATGTTTTTTATACTAAAGAAAGATCCTATTTTTTTTTTATGTTATTTTTTAAGACAAATGCATTCACCGGGAAATGTCATTTTAACATTTTACAACCTTATCTGGCAATGTGGTGTGTGACACATCATCAGACACATCCTGTTTTATTTATGATGGAGGGACTCTGAAAGTCATAAAGTCTATTTTTATAGGGCCATCAAACAGCCCTTACTATTCTTAAAAGGCCAGCAGTCGGCCCTCGCTATTGTTAGAGAGCCATCAACTGGCTATGCTTTGTTGTTCCCATTATTAACAAGTGGATCTCCTATACTGTTATTGCGTATCCAGTGACTGCAAGGGCTGCCAAAAATATGGACGCAACCCAATATCCCGTTGAAGAGACATAGAGGAGGGTCTCAGTAAAAAAAATTTTACCATTATAAAGGAGCGGGTCTCCTATAGTGATAATGCCCATGCTGTGACTGCAAGGGCTGCCAAAATTTGGGAAAAACCCCACTAAGAATTTAAAGACACATAGAGCAGGGCCGCAGTAACTACAAATTCCATTTAGAAAGGAGAGAGTCTGCTATACAGTTATAGGGAATGTAGTGAGTCCAACGGCTGACCAATTTTAGGAAAAACCCAACTAAGAATTTAAAGACACATAGAGCAGGACCACAGTAACGACAAATTTCATTTAGAAAGGAGATAGTATGCTATACAGCTATAGGGTATGCAGTGAGTCCAACGGCTGACCAATTTCAGGAAAAACCCCAGTAAGAAATTAAAGACACATAGAGCAGGGCCACAGTAACGACAAGTTCCCATTAGAAAGGAGAGAGTCTGCTATACAGTTATAGGGTATGCAGTGAGTCCAACGGCTGACCAATTTTAGGAAAAACCCCACTAGGAATTTAAAGACACACAGAGCAGGGCTACAGTAACAAGTACAACATGTTCCCATTAGAAAGGAGAGGGTCTTCTATACAGTTATAGGGCATGCAGTGAGTCCAGCGGCTGACCAATTTTAGAAAAAAACACATTAAGAATTTATAGACACACAGAACAGGGCCACAGTAACAAGTACGACTTGTTCCTTTTAGAAAGGAGAGCGTCTGCTATACAGTTGTAGGGTATGCAGTGAGTCCAACGGCTGACCAATTTTAGAAAAACCCCCACTAAGAATTTAAAGACACATAGAGCAGGGTCACAGTAACAAGGTACGACATGTTCCCATTAGAAAGGAGAGGGTCTGCTATACAGTTATAGGGTATGCAGTGAGTCCAACGGCTGACCAAATTTAGGAAAAATCCCACTAACAATTTAAAGAGACAGAGCAAGGCCACAGTAGCGACAAATTCCCATTAGAAAGGAGAGAGTCTCCCATAGTGTTGGCCTATGAAGTGAATGCAAGGGCTGCCAAAATTTGGAGGCACTTCAATGCCTTCTGGAAGAGACGTGGAGGAGGGACTCATAAAAAACTGTTCCAAATAGAAAGGAGCGGGCCTCCTATACTTGTAATGCCCATGCACTAAGTGTATGGGCTGATAAACATTTATCTCTGGGGGGTATACATGAACATACTGTATAAAACATTTTTTTTACGGCCATCATAAACACCCTTTAAAAAAATGATGTGGGTGTTGCATCACGGACCACGGTCACCCTAGTGATATGGTGGTGGAGGATGAGGAGAAGGAGGAGGACAAGAGCAAATATACATAATCAGGAAGCGTATACCCATGTGTGGGTGTGAAAAGGTGCATGGGAATACACCTCCCAAGAAAAGACACTGGATTTGAGTTTATGTTACGCTGCTATCATTCGGTGGTGTTGAGAAGTCTTACCCAATCCAGCCCTTGTTCATTTTTATAAGAGTCAGCCTGTCAGCATTTTCAGTTGACAGGTGGTTGCGCTTATCAATTATAATTCCACCAGCGGCACTAAAAACCCGCTCTGATAAAACTCTGGCGGCATGGCAGGCCAGGACCTCCAAGGCGTAGAGAGCTAGTTCATTCCACGTATCCAGCTTGGATACCCAATAATTATAAGGCACAGCGGAATCAAGGAGGGCGTTGGTACGGTTGGCAAGGTACTCCCTTCAGCATGTTCCCAAGCTTTGCTCTCCCTGTGAGAGTACCCCGCGCCTCAGGGCCTGTGCAATGGGAGGGTCTGAGAAAACTCTCCCAGAAATTTGACAGTGTTCCCCTGCCTCTGCTGGATTGAAGTTGTGTCTCTCTCGCCTGTACTCCTTGGTTGTCCAATGAAGTGTGCCCTCTGCCGCCAGCGTTTTCAGATGGGAATTTTTTTAATAGTTCTGCAACAAGGGCCTTCTGGTACAGCCCCATTTTTGTAGACCTGTCCGCCTCAGGAATAAGAGATATAAAATTCTCCTTGTAGAGTGGGTCTAGAAGTGTCACCAACCAGTAATGACTGTGACTCACCCCCTAGGCTGTGGGGTACCCGGAACCAGGCTTCTGTACGATGCTGGGGGTAGTAGTGGCAACCCGATCCCGTGGCTCAGGGTGGTCAGACCAAATGTTGTAGCAGTCTATTTATAGATTTGGAAATGTCTGACTACGCCACCTGTGGATTGCGGTCAGGGATAACCGCCACTGCAGGGCAGGCCACTGGGGCTGGTGTTGGTGTGCAGCACAGAGTGTAGCCCCAGGGCAGTGTAGGTGGATGTTGGGGGTGATAGTTCCGACCGCGATGGTCAGAATGCAGAGTCAGCTTAAACAGTTCAGGGTCTTTATTATAACAGATGGTAATGACCCAACAACAGTACCGGCTAGAAGGGGGCCTGGATGTCTGAGAACACTCGGGAAGCCCCTTTGGTCAGGGTGAGGGTGTAGGCCTACCGTGCTCTCTAAGCTCTTTCTGACTATTTCCCCCTTTAGTGGTAAAATAGCCCACGTCCCTGAGCGTGCCGTGTACTCTCACCCGTATGGCTTGCAACTTGGGCTCCTTTTACCTCTGGCCTCTCTTGGCTTTGCTGGTTCCTTCTGTTGTGGCGGAGCCTCCGGGCTTTTTAGGCCAAAGGACATGAAATCCCTCGCGGATTGGTTCTATGCTGCTGGACTTAGAGTCTTTACAGCCTCGGACCCCAATGTCTGTTATATTGTTCTCCCCTTTTGCCAGGACAGGCTCTCGGCGCCGTACGTCCCTGGCTAGCAGTTCCTCCACTGCCTCACGACCTCCTCAGCTACAGCTGAACTGTCCCTCCTTCTCTGGGACTAGTCTCACTCCTGAGCTAGGTCGTCCAGTTCTCCCTAACCCTGCCCCCAGTTCCAGCTTTTATAGGGGCAGCCAGCTCCCCCTACTGGCCTTGGACAGGAGGTGCTGTATGCTAATTGTCCCTAACCAGGGAACCTCCCTCCTGCTCTCAGACACAGCCTTTATTATTTGTGGCATCCAGGCCTGGGGTGACACAACTGTCACCCAAAATTTAGAGTACGCGAGGGTCATGGTAAAGGCAACGTAACATAAACTCAGCCATGCGTGCTAGACTACTAACAGGCAAGATTTCCGTGTCCTCACCAAGAGGATGACTGACCATGCTCTCCTCCTCCTCCTCTCTGTCCTCTGGCCATCCACGCTGAACAGACGGTATGACAGTTGTGCAGGTGTAACATCCCTGGCGGCGTGCTTGCATAGTGCACCAACTCCCACCTTGCAAGACCGTAATCTTACCCATCAGTCCAGCCTGCAAACCTTGCTCCAGTTCATGCTGTGTGCATGTCTCTTGACTGACTGCTTAGGGCGGCGGCCCGGTTACTTCCTGATTCTTATAGCTGCTGTGGGCGCACCTCTAATGCGTCTCCAGCCTATTGCTGTCAGTCACTGGATATTTAAACCCCCTCGACCCAGAAGGAGGGCCTGAGCAACCACCTTCACTCAGTTTGTCTTTGCAACTAAATTGCCAGGTCCTGTCCTGTATCTAGTCTCTTTCTGCCACCCTTGGGGGGCCGTATACCGAGGCCTGTTACCTGTATCTCTAACTTCTAGTCTGTTCTGCCACCCTGGGGGCTGCATACCCAGACCTGTTGCCTGTATCTGTGACTTCTAGTCCATTTCCGCCACCCTGGGGGCCGTATACCCAGGCTCGTTCCTGAATCTCGTTGCAGTATCAGTTCCTGTCTGAACTGTCTCTTAGCCTGTTACCTGTTTTGTCTCTATGTCCGTACCCTCCCTTTTCATGCAGTGTCTTAAGCAGCACCTAACTCCTACTCGTTGTCTCTGTACTTCTGTTTGTGAGTTTTGTGTCCACTCGCTACTTCATTGTAAGTACCTTGTGTGTATCTGGTTCTGCTTGTCCCTTTTTCCTTCCTCCGTATCTACCTACTGTGTTCTAGCCATCTTCCTGTATCTTTCAGTCTGTTCCATGTGAACAGAGCCCTGTCCTCTCTGCCTGCACCGTCAGCCCTGTTCTGCTCTGCCTAGCCCACCGCTCCGGCGGTTCCTCTCTGCTCTGCCTTGTTCACCGCACCTGCGGTTTAGTTCTGCTCTGCTTGCTCACCGCTCCGGCGGTTCCCCTCTGCTCTGCCTAGCCCACCGCTCTGGCGGTTCCTATCTGCTCAGCCTTGTTCACCGCACCTGTGGTTTAGTTCTGCTCTGCTTGCTCACCTCTCCGGCGGTTCCCCTCTGCTCTGCCTAGCCCACCGCTCCGGCGGTTCCGTCTATAGTGCATGAAACTAGCTCCAGTCCTTCCTCCTCCTCCTCTTCCTCTTTGTCACCCAATCCATGTTGGGATGAGATGAGGCTTGGCTGTGTGTAATCACCCAGCATGGTTCCTTGCTCCATCTCATCGTACTCCGCCTGCAATGCATCCTCTTTGATTGTGAGCAGAGAGCGTTTCAGAAGACAGAGAAGCGGGATGGTGACGCTAATTATGGCGTCATCGCCGCTCACCATCTTGGTGGAGTCCTCAAAGTTTTGGAGGATGGTACATATGTCTGACATCCATGTCCACTCCTGAGGTCTTATGTGTGGAGTCTGAACTGAATACCGACCGCCTTGTTGAAGCTAGTATTCAACAGCTGCCCTCTTCTTCTCACAAATCCTTCCCAACATCTGCAGTGTAGAGTTCCAATGCGTGGGGACATCACACACCAGTCTGTGAGCCGGAAGCTGCAAATGCTGCTGAAACACGGCAAGGGCGGCGGAAGCTGTAGGTGACTTTCTAAAATGGGCACACAGGCGGCGTACTTTAACAAGCAGATCCGGCAGCTCCGGGTAGGATTTGAGAAACCGCTGAATTACGAGGTTAAGCTCATGGGCCAGGCATGGTACGTGTGTGAGCTCGCCTCACCTCAGAGCCGCCACCAAGTTCCGGCCATTGTCACACACGACCATGCCTGGCTGTAGGTTCAGCGGTGTGAGCCACACATCTACCTGCTCTCTCAGAGCTGTCCACAACTCTTTAGCATTGTGCGGTTTGTCACCTAAGCATATTAGCTTCAGCACAGCCTGTTGCCGCTTGGCCAAGGCAGTGCTGCAGTGTTTCCAGCTTGTGACTGATGTGGTCATTTTGGAGATGGAGGCTGAAGAGGAGGCTGAGGAGGATGAGGTGCAGGAGCTGGAGACCGCGGGGGGCAACCCTGATTGACCTAGGGCCCGCAATCCTTGGCATCGGGAGGACGTGTTCCGTCGCACAGTCCGACAGGGTCCCGGCTTCCACTATGTTAACCCAGTGTGCCGTCAGCGAGATGTACCGTCCCTGCCCACAAGCACTTGTCCACGTGTCCATGGTGAGGTGGACTTTACCAGTAACTGCGTTGTTGAGGGCATGGCTAATGTTTTGGGACACGTGCTTGTGTAATGCGGGGACGGCACACCGGGAGAAATAGTGGTGGCTGGGGAGCGAGTACCGAGGGATGGCCGCCGCCATCAGATTGCGGAATGCTTCCGTGTCCACGAGCCTAAAAGGCAACATTTCGAGCGCAAGCAGTTGTGTAATGTGAGAATTTAGTAGTGTGGCCTGTGGGGCGTTGGCTCCATATTTGCGCTTGCGTTACAAGGACTGGGGTATGGACAACTGAATGCTGTGCTGGGACAAGGACATGGACGTGCTTCCTGATGCTGCTACTTGACAGTGCGCAACGACAGGTGCAGGGCAGGAGGCATCTTCGCATGCACCATGGACAGCGGATTGGCTTGCATGCACAACAGCGGAAGAAGCAATGATGCCACCTGCAGACACTGTTCCTGGACCCTGGGGTTCGGCCTACAAAGTCGGGTGCTTTGCTGCCATGTGCCTGATCATGCTGGTGGTGGTCAGGCTGGTCGTTTTGCCACCCCTGATGATGCTGGCCTGGCAGGTGGTGCAAATGGCCTTTTTGGGGTTATCGGCAGAGTCTTTAAAAAACAACCAGACTCGGTAAGACCTAACAGTTGTACTGGCAACTTCCTTCGCGTTGGTGTTACGGGGAACGGTTGCCTGTCTTCTATCTGCCACACTGTTTCTTCCTGCCTGTTGGGGTGCTCTGCCTCCCTCCCCCTGTGTGCTGCTGTCCTCGCTCTGCATGTCCTCCTGCCATGTTGGGTCAGTTACTATATCATCCACCACCTCGTCTTCCACTTCCGCACCCTGGTCCTCCTCCTGACTTTCTGGCAATTGTGTCTCATCATCGTCCACCTCTTGTGACACTTTCCCACCATCGCCTTCGTGTGACCGTGGCTGCTCAAATATTTGGGCAT
This sequence comes from Phyllobates terribilis, assembly GCF_046119375.1. Classification (NCBI taxonomy): domain Eukaryota; kingdom Metazoa; phylum Chordata; class Amphibia; order Anura; family Dendrobatidae; genus Phyllobates; species Phyllobates terribilis. The sequence goes on from NW_027362884.1 coordinate 4,682,661, forward strand.
CGCTACACGCAATCTTCTCTTGCTCGCTTCAAGTGGACCGGGCGAGAGGCCCGAATCTATAAATGGAAAAGTGAACAGCTCTTCAGAGTGTCCAAGTGTGGGATCATTTGTCTCCAGGCACTCGGCATGGTGGGAGGAAGGAGGATTAGGGTGAGGAATATGCGGTCCAGACTCACGGCTACTTGACCGTGTGGAAGACAGGGTGGTGGTAGTGGTGGTGGTTAAGTGACTGGAAGCATTATCCGCTATCCAACCAACAACCTTTTGACACTGCTCTGGGTTCAATAGTGGTGTGCTGCGGTCCCCTAGGAATTGGGACAGGAAGGTCAGGCGAGAAGATGTGGGTGTTTGTTGTGACACAATTTCACCTTGCCCAAGGCCTTGTCCTTGGCTTCTGCATGAACCATCACCATCACGTCCAGTTCCCAGTCCCTTGCCATGTGCCTTGCCCAGTTTAAATGGAGGACAGTATCTTCAGTGCTCACTACAAATGACTGAGTTTGGAGCGAACTTATATGTTATCCGTGTGACGGAGAAAACAGAGATTTAAATACCTGGCCTGTAGGTAAGTAGTTTGACCAGCAAACTGCTGTGAATTGCTTCATTGACACACTAAAGGAGATTTTTAATGGAGGCCAGAAATGACAGTATTTTCTGACAACGTATATGTGTTCCGTGTGACGGAGAAAATAGAGTTTTAAATACCTGGCCTGTAGGTCAGTAGTTTGTAAAGCAAACTGCTGTGAATTGCTTCACTGACACACTAAAGGAAATTTTTAATGGAGGCCAGAAATGGCAGTATTTTCTGACAACGTATATGTGATCCGTTTGACAGAGAAAACATAGTTTTGAATAGCTGGATTCCTAGCGCTGTAAAATGGAAAGGACCTGGCTGTATTCTGCAGTGCCAACAAGCAAATGGCGCAGAAAAACGGTGTTCTCTGGATTGCTTTTTAAGCAAATAATGAAGATTAAGATCCAAATAAAAGTATTCCTGGCCCCTGAGACCTGGGCCTTTGTATAGAAGTATCTAACAGCATCAGAAGGCAGAATTGGAATGGAGACTCTTGTGCTATATGCACTGCAGTCTGCTATATACCCTGCCTGCCTGCCTATATACACTGCCTGTCTGATATCTAATTATTTTCACATGAATCAGAAATTGTGTTTTTCACCTTCTGTGTTTTCTCTTTATGATGTATTTTCTGTTGTTCTGCTTTCCATATAGTACAGTCTTTCTTTAAATGTCCTTTTTCTTACATCTGAAACATTCTCTTGTCTCTTTATTATAGGTTCTTTTTGACTCTGTAGCTTTAAGAGCATTTGCATTATCTTTTTCAGTAGAAGAATCATTTGTTTGTTCTTTCCTTCTTTGATACTCATCTATGAGTCTGGTCTTCACAAACTCTAATGTAATGTCTGTTTCAGGTCTTGTCTCTAGTGCATATATCAAAGCAGCATATGAATCCGGTTAACTGCACAATAATATTGCTGCTACATGGCTTTCCTTAATATCTTCACCAATTGATCTCCACTGTGATATCACTTCCATAATAGAGAATATATGCTTCTGCATGTCATTGCCTGCACTTAGTCTCATACTGTAAAGCTTTTTTAGCAGAAATAACTTGTGATTTAAGCTGGGTCTTTCATGTAGCTTTCTTAGCGCTTCCCACATTCCCTTTGCTGTATCCTCATTCCTTATGTGGATTAATTGAGCATCATCAACTAATAGGCTGATGGTAGCTCTTGCTTGTCTATTTTTCTTATTCCATGTCTGATTATCCTGATCAGGTCTATCTGTAGTGATTACTTCCCATAAAGCATCTTTAGACAATAACATTTCTAATTTGAACTTCCATAACTGATAATTCTCATTATTCAGCTTAGGTACTGTGAGTTTTAGCTCTGTGCTACTTGTCATCTTTAACTTGTCTTAATTGTTTGGAGAGAATTGTACTGAAGAATTCTTCTGCATTCAACAGGGTCTTGCTGAGAGTTCCAGTGTCCTGTGTGTCTGGGGTCCTCAGTGCCTGGGTCCATAACGTGTTGCGCAGCTTCTGGATCCCCACAGTTGCGGTAGAAACTTCACAGAGCAGATTACATGGGATAACAAGATTTTACTTCTCAGAACATGAGGTAAAGGAAAAAACGCACAGTCACACAGTACTGCACTAGGAAGTAAGAGCAAAACAGAAAAAAGCAAGAGATTTTTTTCTTTTACAATACAATAAACAAGGAGCTTTACACAACATCGCCATCTACTGTGAGATCAGCATAAAGTCCTCCTTCACACAAACAAAGAAGTCCACAACTGTTGCATATACCAACAGATTGGACGGCTGAGCTGTCAGTAACTGCATCCCAGACACAGTGAGGGGTGGAACCGTGACAGTCTCCATCTTTCTTATTCTAGGGAATCTTCTATCAGGAGTTCAATCTGAATCACATATTTCAAAGATTTACACGGAAACCCCGATGTAAGCGCTCAAGGTAAAGCCCAGGATAAATGTGAGCCAGACTTTACTGCAATCTTTGGGAGGCAGAATGAACAAAACAGCAGCAGGTCAAGAATTGGTTTTATGTACTTTTTACACCGTTGATGTGGAATAAGTGATTAGATGACTTTATTCTTCGGGTTGGTGTGATTACAGTGATACTAGATTTATATATTTTTTTTGTGTTTGGCTACTATCACACACTAGTTTTTGCAACTCCATATTTTGAGAGCTATACTTTTTCTATATTACTGCCGACGGAGTTATGTGGGGTTTTTTTGCAGGATGAGATGACGTTTGTAATGGTAACATATTTGGACAGATAGCATTTTTTATCACTTTCTGTTCTGATTTTTGGGAGTCAGAATAAACAAAAACCAGGAAAAGTCAGAAATAGTTGTTTTCTTTTTTTTTATGCCATTCACCGTGTGGTAAAATTAATAAGACAGCTTTATTCTAAAGGTCAGTACGATTACAGTGATACCACATTTCTATATTTTTTTATGCTTTGCTGTTTTTACACAATAAAAAAATATTATAAAAAAAAGAATTGTTTTTTCATCACTACAGTTGTGCTCAAAAGTTTACATACCCCGGCAGAATTTTTCTTGGCCTTGTTTCAGAGAATATGAATGATAACAAAAAAAAATTTTTCTCCACTCATGGTTATTGGTTGGGTGAAGCCACTTATTGTCAAACTACTGTGTTTTCTCTTTTAGGAGAGGTGAGGATGTTTCCTTTAGTAGCCATTCAAACCTATTTGTGTCAAATTCTGTGCATGTTATCAGGCAAAAATCACCAGGGTATATGAACTTTTGATCAGGGTCATTTGGATGTTTTTGGTTGTCATTAAGATTTAAAAAGAGAAAACACAGTAGTTTGACAATAAATGGCTTCACCCAACCAATAACCATGAGTGGAGAAAAAGTTTTTTTGTTATCTCTGAAACAATCCCAAGAAAGGAAAAATTCTGCCGGGGTATGTAAACTTTTGAGCACAACTGTATATTCTGAGAGTTATAGCTTTTTTATTTCTCCACTGATTTAGCTGTATGGTGGCTTGTTTTTTGAGGGAAAAGATGTCGTTTTCAGCGATACCATTTTTATTTATATTCGACTTTTTGATCGCATTTTATTCCACTTTTTTGTGATATTATGAAAAAGCCTAATTTTTTGCCACTTTTTTATGGTGTTTACTGAAGGTGTTAAGTAGTGTGACTTGCAGTGTGTTTTATAGGTCTGTACATACCAAATATGTGTACTGTATTTGTTTATTTTTGTTTTTACATAAATTATATATTTATTGGTATAATATTTTTTTTTCTGTTCTTTATTATGTGGTTTAAAATGTTTTTACAATTATTAAAACTTTTTTTTTACTTTTTTCTTTTTTTTTAAATTCTATCAGTGCAATGTATAGGATGAGGTGAATCCGCATGGATTAATGAACACATGTGGATTCACCTGCGTGCAGCACTTTGGACGCATCATAAAGTATGCTGTATTCAAAGCGCTGCCAATAGCGCCCGTGTGCACACACCCTAAGGCATCCAGAATGTTCTGGGAATTATCAAGCACAACAATTTCTAGTTGCAGTTCAAGTCTGTGTTACACGCTTGCCGCTAGGTTCAGATAGGGGCGAGAGAGGTTACATGAATTCTTTGGAATCCTGGGGGAACAGTTACTCAGGGCGACCATAGACCATAGACCATGTGCTGCAGCTTCTTGCAGGCACACAGGGGTATTGACCCTCAGACACAGACATGTAAGTTGTTTCACTTGCTGACCAGACACACTTGACAAGAGTCCTCATAAACGGTAGAACAGTAGCATTTAATAAGAAGCCGCACACCCAGTCCAAGTTAAGACTTATGAGTAACAGGCTCCAGTGACAAACAGTACAGTTTCCTTAGCAGCACAGCAGTTCAGTCTTTCCAGTAGTACAGGACAGCACAGTTCTAATGCAAAGGCACATTAATGAACACAGCATTCCATACAGCACAGTGAGAAGGAGGAGGGGGGAGGGTTTGCTGAGGGAGATGATCCCTGTGACACCATTTCTTCCAGTCCTTATCTTTCTGCCTGACAATACTCTGCACTGCTAGTTCAGGAACTCTACCTGACCTCTGCTTAGCTTCACTCCTGACTTGAATCCTTATCACTTGCAGGGGACTTCTGTGAGATACAGAACACACACACCACTTTTCTCTTCGGCTCTGGCCAGACAGTAAACTACTTCCCACAATCCCCCTGGGGCTCTGATAAAACACTCCCCTTCTCCTGTGACTGTGCTAACCCTTCTAGTTGCTGGATGCTTCTGGAGCACAACACTTCCTGTCTCCTGTGCTTGTGTTACTTCTAATAGTTGCTGAATGCTTTTAAAGCAACAGCACTACTTCTGCATGTCACATCTGCCAGCAAGCAAGTTGCTGCTTTATGCACATCGTTTGACTTTTCTTCCTCAGGCTTTTAGAGGGAATCTGTCAGCAGGTTTTTGCTATTTTATCTGAAGACAGCATGAGGTAGAGGCTAAAACACAGATTTCAGGGGTGCCTGTCTTGTCAAGCTCCCAAGTTTTGTTTGCTTACAATGATTGTTTTAGCACTAGTAGCTTATCATGGCTGTGACAAGCTGGTTGCGTGAGCCTTAGTCCAACACGCCTTCTCCGGTGATGGGCAGCTCACTGTCTATGGACATTGTATATACAGAGCCGTGGTTGGGCAGGGTTGGCTTTTCAGCTCTACTTCACTGCTAAATTTAAAAACTCTGGTTGTATGAGAACGGCTGCACCCAGTAATTTAAGTGATACATCATTGGATTCAGCTTCTCTTTGCCTTCATCAGGATGCTCTCAGATGAGATAGCAAAAATCTGCTGACAGGTTCTCTTTAAGCTGTAAAACTGTTAGGCAGCTCTTTGCTTTGCATGAACGAAAAGAAAGCATTGATGTATGGAATCAACAATGTGCCCTGTGGCTGTTGCAGTGGCACATGTAGAAGCAGGCACATGGGGCATTTGCCCCCGGGCATAGCTAGTAGGAGGGCACCGTCTGACCACCTGATGTGGCTGTCTGAGATGTCTCCCAGGCTGCTGCATTTTGCCACCCCCCAAAAATGTGATTCAGCCGGCTGTCAAAATTTTCACATGAAATAAAACATTTTGTTCTGTACAACTAAAGAAGTATAATCTATTCTATTGAGTTTGTATTTAATAGATATTCCATGGCCAGAAAAGATTGAAGTGTTGACATGGGTCAGACACACATTACATCTTCTGCTTGGATTTTCCAGGTGGAAAATCAACTACTTAATACAGTTTTAGGCTCTTTCACACGTCAGTGTCTCCAGTACGAGTAATGACAGTTTCCACACATACCGGAGACACTGACACACACATTCAAATGAATGGGTCTGTGCACATCTCACTGTGTTTTCACGGACTGTGTGTTGTGACGCGCCCCTGGGCCTGTGTCGCGCTGCGTTGCGCACGCGGGAGCCTACCCGGAGCCGGATCAGTGGAGGGTTGTAGTCTCGTGGCGGTGACCCGGTCCGTGCCCAGGGAGTCAAACTAGACGGCTGTCTATTAGTAGTAATTAGTTGATGACTACGCCACCCGTTGAGTGCAGCCAGGGAGCTGCTGCTGCAGGGCAGACCGCTGAGGCCGGTGGTAGGATTGTGCAGCGTGATAGTATAACCCCCAACGGGAGGGGTATGGCCTCAGGGCAGCCGACGTGGATGATGGGGGTAGCAGGAACCACTCAGAGACGGTACGGTGTAGTTCAGGGTCTTTACTGGTAACAACGATAGACCCTCCCGGAGTACTTGCTAGCAAACGGGGCCTGGTCAGTCTTTGAGCAGATGGGATCTCCACTGGCCAGGCGTAGTTGTAGGCCTCCCAAACTGACTGTACTCTTCTGGCTACCTTGCTAGAAGCTGATGTAAGTAGCCCACGTCCCTGAGTGTACCGTGTGGTGCTCACCCGTATGGCCGGTGACTCGGGGCCTTCTAATGGCTTCCGCTCCACGATGGCGGTGCTGGTCCCACGCGTGTGACCGTGCCTTCGGGCTTCTGGGCCAGAGGACCTGAAATCCCCTGCCTGTCGGATTCTGCTGCTGGGTAGGAGTTAGTCCCCACAGCCTCGGACTCCGGGTCCGGTAAAGAATCTTCTTAGTCAGGGCGAACTCTACAGCTGCCAGCCCCTGACTCCTTGTAACTCTGCTGTTTTCTATGCTGCTTCTTGTCTCCACTCTCCTTGTCTGACTCACCCTGCCTCAGCCCCGGGTTTATACAGGGGAAGTTCTTCCCCTCCCAAGACTGGGCAGGAGGTGTGGCATGCACAGGATCCCTGACCAAAGGACCTCCCACCTGCTCTCAGACATAACATTACATTACTGTGGAAAACCAGACCCCTGGGGTGCCACAGTTGTTTGCTCCACTTGGAGACAAGTAGGTTTTTTTGCAGATACACGGTCTGCAAAATGTACCACACGGATCACATCCATGTGACACGTACCGGCGCCTGGGAATCAGCGCTATAGTTAGCGCTGTTCCTAAGCACCGGGTGCTGAACACTGTCCTCATCTTGGTTCCCTTCCAGTGCTTTGATCAGAACCAGCAGGGACTATTATGAGAGTAGTAATGTCTGCTCCCGCAGTGTCCACACCTGTAAAAATAAGAATAAAATAATAAAATTCTTATACTCACTTCTCCTAGGTGTCCCCGGCTGTATCCATGCAACCGCTGATGCAGAGGAGCCGGGGAGAATGAGCTGCTCCGGAGCTGCGCTCACTGAGTGACAAGGCACAGCTTCTGAGCTGCAGCTTCAGAGCAGCTCATTCTCCCCGGCTCCTCGGCTGCAGCGGTTGCAAGGAACCATGATGAAGGCAGTGTTCAGCACCCGGTGCTTGGGAACAGCGCTAACTGTAGCGCTGATTCCCAGGCGTTGGTCCATGTGGTACTGATGTGGCACACCGGTAGCAGACGGTTACTACACGTATGACACACTTGGACACACGGGACACGGATATCTCCGGTACCGTTTTTTACGATATCGGAGATATGCGGACGTGTGAAACCGGCCTTAGAGCACCACATACTTTGGTGGTAGTTTGATAAAAAACACTATTTGTTTACAGTATGTCAATCTATTCTGCAAATCATTATAACAGATTTCAACCATTGAAATGCATATGTCTACAGAAAATTGCCAGCAGCGTAATCCATACAATTTTTGGTTCGGATTTTGCTACTTTGCTATAAATCTTGGGTGGACAAACCCTACAAGCGTTTTCCAGAAGTGTCAAAAATTAGTATTATGCTATGTGCCACGATGCAGAAATGCTCCGGATTTTTCCTGAGCATTTCTGCATCTCCCTGGCAGAAAAAACGCATGTGGATTGTACATGCGGATTGTACATGTGGATTGTACATGCGGATTGTACATGCGGATTGTACATGTGGATTGTACATGCGGATTGTACATGCGGATTGTACATGCGGATTGTACATGCGGATTGTACATGTGGATTGTACATGCGGATTGTACATGCGGATTGTACATGTGGATTGTACATGTGGATTGTACATGCGGATTGTACATACGGATTGTACATGCGGATTGTACATGCAGATTGTACATGCATTTTTCCTGCCAGGGACATGCGGATGTGAAGCGTTCTTCACATGCATTTCCACATGCGGGTTGTCAAGCGCTTTCCAAGCGATTTTAGCATCACTTGGAAAATGCTTGACAACTTGGTCACACTATATAAATCCATGCAACCGGCATGGATTTATATAGTGTGACTATAAAAGAATGGTAAAAAATAAAAAATATATATTATACTTACCTTCTGATGGCCCCCGGTGTCCTTAGCGATCCGTCCTGGCTTGCCGGCAGCTTGCGGTGGTCTAAAAGGACCTGCCATGATGTCATTTAGTCATGTGACGGGTCACGCGACCGCCGACGTCAGCGGTCGCGTGACCCGTCACATGACTAAATGACATCATGACAGGTCCTTTTAGACTATCGTGAGCTGCCGGGGAGCCAGGACGGATCGCTAAGGACACCGGGGGCCATCCGAAGGTAAGTACAATATTTATTTTTTATTTTATTCTTTTTTTTACAGGTACTATGGTACCCGGGTCCGGAGGACAGTCTCCTCTTCTCCAACCCGGGTACCATCCGCACATTGAGCCGCATGATATATCCGCATGTGCAGATGCAGTGATGCGCATGTCATGCCGTCCAATGCAAGTCAATGGTGGCAAAAGAGCTGCGATTCCACAAAATAATTGGTAGTGCTGCGGATTTTTCCGCAATGATAATCCGCAGCGGAAATCTCCGCAGCATGTGAGCAGCACATGCAGATTATCATTGGGGAACATGGCAGACCTTCTGCCGAGCGTTTTTTAAGCGTTTCTGCAGCGGAATTGCCGCTGCGGAAATGCTTACAAAACGCATAGTGGTCACACAGCCTAACAATAAAAAATGTGATAATTAATGGCAAAAATAGTTACTCCCCTGTTAGAATCCCCCCTCCAGCATTAATGCTGCAGTTGCCCAAACCAATGTTTTTAATTTATACTTCAATTGTAACCGCTGCTGACAATCAATGGACTCAGCTGTTTTTTGCCACAAAAAGATCACCAGAAGGAAGGTGAGTGCTGGAATGACACGGTTTTAAAATGTAACTTAGGCCACGGCTATCAGTATTTATAACAGAAACAAGTCACCAATTCTGCATTTATCACCCACTCCTGGTTTTGGCTTCCACTCCTGAGAAAAAATACTGACCGAATACTGACCAAATACTGATAGTGGGGCTGTGGCCTAATGGTTATTTTTTATTCCCATTATTTTTGCAATGCTAATTTTTAAACATCCTGGAAAACCCTAATAAAGAGCACAGCTGATTCTTGTCGCCTGCAAAAAAAAAATTGAAATCAGTCAGATGTGGTGATATTGTCTGTATTGTTGGATATGTCAGTACTATCTGTAAAGTTGGCCTGGTTGATATTGTTAGTACGGTTGATTTTGGTAGTATTATTGGTATTATTATTGTTGGTATTTTCAGTACTGTCGGTATTGTTAGTATTGGTGGTATTATCAGTACTGACAGCATTGATGGTATTGTCAGTATGGTTGGTATTGTTAGTACGGTTGATTTTGGTAGTAGTATTGGTATTATTATTGTTGGCATTTTCAGTACTGTCGGTATTGTTATTATTGGTGGTATTATCAGTACTGTCAGCATTGATGGTATTGTCAGTATGGTTGATATTGTTAGTACAGTTGATTTTGGTAGTATTATTGGTATTATTATTGTTGGTATTTTCAGTACTGTCGGTATTGTTAGTATTGGTGGTATTATCAGTACTGTCAGCATTGATGGTATTGTCAGTATGGTTGATATTGTTAGTACAGTTGATTTTGGTAGTATTATTGGTATTATTATTGTTGGTATTTTCAGTACTGTCGGTATTGTTAGTATTGGTGGTATTATCAGTACTGTCAGCATTGATGGTATTGTCAGTATGGTTGATATTGTTAGTACAGTTGATTTTGGTAGTATTATTGGTATTATTATTGTTGGTATTTTCAGTACTGTCGGTATTGTTAGTATTGGTGGTATTATCAGTACTGTCAGCATTGATGGTATTGTCAGTATGGTTGGTATTGTTAGTACAGTTGATTTTGGTAGTAGTATTGGTATTATTATTGTTGGTATTTTCAGTACTGTCGGTATTGTTAGTATTGGTGGTATTATCAGTACTGTCAGCATTGATGGTATTGTCAGTATGGTTGGTATTGTTAGTACAGTTGATTTTGGTAGTATTATTGGTATTATTATTGTTGGTATTTTCAGTACTGTCGGTATTGTTAGTATTGGGGTATTATCAGTACTGTCAGCATTGATGGTATTGTCAGTATGGTTGGTATTGTTAGTACAGTTGATTTTGGTAGTATTATTGGTATTATTATTGTTGGTATTTTCAGTACTGTCGGTATTGTTAGTATTGGGGTATTATCAGTACTGTCAGCATTGATGGTATTGTCAGTATGGTTGGTATTGTTAGTACAGTTGATTTTGGTAGTATTATTGGTATTATTATTGTTGGTATTTTCAGTACTGTCGGTATTGTTAGTGTTGGTGGTATTATCAGTACTGTCAGCATTGATGGTATTGTCAGTATGGCTGGTATTGTTAGTACAGTTGAATTTGGTAGTATTATTGGTATTATTATTGTTGGTATGTTCAGTACTGTTGGTATTGTTAGTATTGGTGGTATTATCAGTACTGTCAGCATTGATGGTATTGTCAGTATGGTTGGTATTGTTAGTACAGTTGATTTTGGTAGTATTATTGGTATTATTATTGTTGGTATTTTCAGTACTGTCGGTTTTGTTAGTATTGGGGTATTATCAGTACTGTCAGCATTGATGGTATTGTCAGTATGGTTGGTATTGTTAGTACAGTTGATTTTGGTAGTATTATTGGTATTATTATTGTTGGTATTTTCAGTACTGTCGGTATTGTTAGTATTGGGGTATTATCAGTACTGTCAGCATTGATGGTATTGTCAGTATGGTTGGTATTGTTAGTACAGTTGATTTTGGTAGTATTATTGGTATTATTATTGTTGGTATTTTCAGTACTGTCGGTATTGTTAGTGTTGGTGGTATTATCAGTACTGTCAGCATTGATGGTATTGTCAGTATGGCTGGTATTGTTAGTACAGTTGATTTTGGTAGTATTATTGGTATTATTATTGTTGGTATTTTCAGTACTGTCGGTATTGTTAGTATTGGTGGTATTATCAGTACTGTCAGCATTGATGGTATTGTCAGTATGGTTGGTATTGTTAGTACAGTTGATTTTGGTAGTATTATTGGTATTATTATTGTTGGTATTTTCAGTACTGTCGGTATTGTTAGTATTGGTGGTATTATCAGTACTGTCAGCATTGATGGTATTGTCAGTATGGTTGGTATTGTTAGTACAGTTGATTTTGGCAGTATTATTGGTATTATTATTGTTGGTATTTTCAGTACTGTCGGTATTGTTAGTATTGGTGGTATTATCAGTACTGTCAGCATTGATGGTATTGTCAGTATGGTTGGTATTGTTAGTACAGTTGATTTTGGTAGTATTATTGGTATTATTATTGTTGGTATTTTCAGTACTGTCGGTATTGTTAGTATTGGTGGTATTATCAGTACTGTCAGCATTGATGGTATTGTCAGTATGGTTGGTATTGTTAGTACAGTTGATTTTGGTAGTATTATTGGTATTATTATTGTTGGTATTTTCAGTACTGTCGGTATTGTTAGTATTGGTGGTATTATCAGTACTGTCAGCATTGATGGTATTGTCAGTATGGTTGGTATTGTTTTGCTATTATTTTTCATTCAAAATCGTGGAAAAAAACATTGTGGCAAAAAAATCACTGCCACATGTGAACACAGTTAAAAATATGCTGCACCAGGTCTGTGATATGATCGTTCCACCTGGTCTCACCCCAAGGGCACATTCACACGTTCAGTATTTGGTCAGTATTTTACATCAGTATTTGTAAGCCAAAACCCGGAGTGGGTGATAAATACAGAAGTGGTGACGTGTTTCTATTATACTTTTCCTCTGATTGTTCCAGTCTTGATCTTGGCTTACAAATATCGATGTCAAATACTGAACATGTGAATGAAGCCTTAAGTTGTGTATATGAGGGGGAGCCAAACTGAATATTTGCCCCCCATGCAGGAAAACCGAGATTATCCTCTGCTGTAACCTGTGGAATGTAAAAAGTAACGTATTCCCTGTAAGCAGTCCCCTCCATTCCCAGTATCATAGAGGGGCATGTGTTTCTTAACCTTCCGGTCCCATGATGACTGCTCTGTTCGTCCTTCTCTGTGAATGTTGGGTAGCAGGTGTCGCTTTGAAAGTAAGCATTTGTTATAAGGGCTCGCTCACAGGAGCTCACATGGCCCAGCGCTGATGTTTTATCGGATAGCTCTCGGCCCAATGTTATACTATGGGGCAGTGATGATCTGCCATCATTTTATCATGCCGATGGATCATGTGCACCCATACAAATCTATGGGTGCATGTGAAACATTGTACTGCACTCAAATGTAATCCGAGTGCAGTCCAACATCCACGCACACAGAGAATGGAGAAGATGGAGAAATTAAGTTCTCCGTCTTCTCCATACCTGTGCTGCGATTTTCTCATGCAAGAAAATCGGAGCACAATAAGATGATACTTGGATGAAACTCTGACATAGATTGAGCCGAGGGTCATTAGCATAATCGTCCTGATTCTCTCGCCTTTGTGAGCGTACCCTAGGAGTGCATGTATGCACCAAAACAGTTACAGAGCTCATCTACAGAGGGACAACATACTGGGAATGGGTGCTGGGTTTCCTGAGCTCAGCTGAGGAGGTATACCTTATATATACTTCCCATCGCCATCCTCATTCCCAGGATGCCAGCCTCCAGTCTCCAGACAGATAGCCGCTGACAGACTGCAGTGATTATGGAGCATAACAATCTCACATGGGCGCTGACATCGCTGTAATGTCGCCAGTTTGGGAGGTAAATATACATTTTTGTTCTTTCACACAGGGACTACAGCATTTAAAAAGGGGTTGTCTAATTAGTGGATTAGTGGACGACCCTTTTAATGTTAAAACAAATCGTCCACTTTAGACAATCCTTTTTCCTTAGACAGGTCCCCTGATGATAAGCTGATCACATTGGGGTCCTGTTGGGTTGGACGGCCAGTGATCACCTAGAATCCAGAAGGGAATGTTTTATGCTTTACTTAATTAAAAAATTACACAGACTCATGTATTTGCTCAGCTCTGTATTCCAGTTCCAGCTGAAATACTGACCAACTGCATTTTCTCCTAATCATCCCCTATGACACAATCAGAAATAGATCACAGGATCCAATCATGGCCACCAATTGTTCTTCATGTTCTACCATTGCAACCTTCATGAGTTTATGCTTCTCAGAAGTGAAACCAACAAGCTCTACTTTTATCCGGCCCGCCGGGCTATGGGCGGAGGAGAGGGGAGCGGTGTCAGCACCCGCCCTTCCCCCCCGCTTGCTCAGGGCCCCGGCAGGCGGATACTTACCTCTCCCCGTGCCTCTGCAGATCCGCTGTCTTCCTGCTCTGCGCTTCCTGTGACGTCTCAGGTCAGAGAGTGCGGTGACTTCTTTACACCGCGCCCTCCCGAGTGCCGTCACACGCAGCGCAGAGCGGGACGACGCCGCCGCGACACTGGAGTCCAGACCAGAGTAGAGCAGCGGCAGCAGGTGAGGAGGAGTGAGGCGAGTATTGGATTTTTTTTTTTTAATGTACAGTCATGGCCAAAAGTATTGAGAATGAGACAAATAGTAATTTTTCCAAAGTTTACTGCTTCATTTTTTGTAATGGCAATTTGCATATACTCCTGAATATCAAAGAGTGATCAGCTTAACAGCAATTACTGTACTTACAAAGTCAATATTTGCCCAGAAAATGAACTTTAACCCCCAAAACACATTTCAACATCATTGCAGTCCTGCCTTAAAAGGAGCAGCTAACATCGTTTTAGTGATTGATCCATTAACACAGGTGTGGGTGTTGATGAGGACAGGGCTGGCGATCAATCAGTCATGATTAAGTAAGAATGACATCACTGGACACTTTAAAAGGAGGCTGGATCTTGGTATCATTGTTTCTCTTCAGTTAACCATGGTTATCTCTAAAGAAACACGTGCAGCCATCATTGCACTGCACAAAAATGGCCTAACAGGGAAGAGTATCGCAGCTACAAAGATTGCACTTCAGTCAACAATCTATCGCATCATCAAGAACTTCAAGGAGAGAGCTTCCATTGTTGTCAAAAAGGCTCCAGGGTGCCCAAGAAAGACCAGCAAGCGCCAGGACCATATCTTAAAACTGTTTCAACTGCGGGATCGGACTACCAGCAGTGCTGAGCTTGCTCAGGAATGGCAGCAGGCTGGTGTGAGTGCTTCTGCACGCACTGTGAGGCGGAGACTCTTTGTGCAAGGGCTGGTTTCAAGGAGGGCAGCAAAGAAGCCACTTCTCTCCAGAAAAAACATCAGGGACCGACTGATATTCTGCAAAAGGTACAGGGAGTGGACTGCTGAGGACTGGGGCAAAGTCATTTTCTCTGATGAATCCCCTTTTCGATTGTTTGGGACATCTGGAAAACAGCTTATTCGGAGAAGAAGAGGTGAGCACTACCACCAGTCTTTTCTCATGCCAACTGTAAAGCATCCTGAAACCATTCATGTGTGGGGTTGCTTCTCAGCCAAGGGAATCGGCTCACTCACAGTCTTGCCTAAAAACACAGCCATGAATAAAGAATGGTACCAGAATGTCCTCCAAGAGCAACTTCTCCCAACCGTCCAAGAGCAGTTTGGCGCCCAACAATGCCTTTTCCAGCATGATGGAGCACCTTGCCATAAAGCAAAGGTGATAACTAAATGGCTCATGGAACAAAACATAGAGATTTTGGGTCCATGGCCTGGAAACTCCCCAGATCTTAATCCCATTGAGAACTTGTGGTCAATAATCAAGAGACGGGTGGAAAAACAAAAACCAACAAATTCTGGCAAAATGCAAGCATTGATTATGCAAGAATGGACTGCTATCAGTCAGGATTTGGTCCAAAAGTTGATTGAGAGCATGCCAGGAAGAATTACAGAGGTCTTGAAGAAGAAGAGGCAACACTGCAAATATTGACTTGCTGCATTAACTCATTCTAACTGTCAATATAACCTATTGGTACTCATAATATGATTACAATTATATTTCTGTATGTGATATAAACATCAGACAAACACTAATAAAAACCAGAGGCCAGCAGATCATGTGAAAATATAATTTTGGTGTCATTCTCAAAACTTTTGGCCATGACTGTATGGAGGCATAGGTCATTATATGGGGGGTGACATCCTGCAAGGGGTATAATATGGGGGGGTGACATGCTGCATGGGGCATTATATGGGGGGTGACATGCTGCATGGGGCATTATATGGGGGGTGACATGCTGCATGGGGCATTATATGGGGGGTGACATGCTGCATGGGGCATTATATGGGGGGGTGACATGCTGCATGGGGCATTATAAAGACAGGGGAGTGATATACTGCATGGGGCATTATATGGGGGGGTGACATGCTGCATGGGGCATTATATGGGGGGTGACATGCTGCATGGGGCATTATATGGGGGGGTGACATGCTGCATGGGGCATTATAAAGACAGGGGAGTGATATCCTGCATGGGGCATTATATGGGGGGGTGACATGCTGCATGGGGCATTATATGGGGGCGTGACATGCTGCATGGGGCATTATATGGGGGTGGTGACATGCTGCATGGGGCATTATATGGGGGCGTGACATGCTGCATGGGGCATTATATGAGGGTGGCATCCAGCATGGGGCATTATAAGGGGGGAACAGCCTGCATGGGGCATTATAAGGGGTGGAACAGCCTGCATATGGCATTATAAGGGGGAAACAGCCTGCCTATTGGGAACATTTACCTGCCTATTGGGGACATTTACCTGCCTATTGGGAACATTTACCTGCCTATTGGGGACATTTACCTGCCTATTGAGGACCTATGCTGCCTATTGGGGATATTTACCTGCCTATTGGGGACATTTACCTGCCTATTGGGAACATTTACCTGCCTATTGGGGACATTTACCTGCCTATTGGGGACCTATGCTGTCTATTGGGGACATTTACCTGCCTATTGGGGACATTTACCTGCCTATTGAGGACCTATGCTGCCTATTGGGGATATTTACCTGCCTATTGGGGACATTTACCTGCCTATTGGGGACCTATGCTGCCTATTGGGGCTATTTACCTGCCTATTGAGGACCGATGCTGTCTATTGGGGACATTTACCTGCCTATTGAGGACCTATGCTGCCTATTGGGTACAGTTACCTACCTATTGAAATACCGGTTGATTTAACTTTACTTGTTCTTCATTTTAAATATTGTATTTGTTCCTCTATTGTTTTTTTTACTACAAAATAAGATATCTGCAGTGTGCATAGGAATTTGTTCATAGTTTTTTTTAAAAACTATATTCCGGCCCTTCAATGGTCTGAGGGACCGTGAACTGGCCCCCTGTTTAAAAAGTTTGAGGACCCCTGCTCTATACTGTAAAACAATGAGCTAACTGTTTAAAAATGAGTTCTAAGAAGTAACGTTTCTCCATGCGGAGAGCGACATGCTAAGCACGTCAAGGTGAGGAGACTTTTCGAGCCGCAATGCTCCTCTGGGAAAATATGCAAATTATCTCTTCAGAGGGGAAGAGAACTAGAACTCCAGAACCACCTATTGGAAGTAGAGAATGAGATTTCTAAACTCTCAGTCACACGTTGCATTTTTTTCCTGCGTTTTTTAAATCTGCAGCTTGTCAATTCTTTCAGGGGTTTTGCAGCATTTTTCCCCCATTGAAATGAATTAAAGTAAAACAAAACAATTAAAAATACTGCAGCGTTTTTTGCGTTTTTCCTGCTGCCACTTTGGTTTTTGCCGAAGAAAAAAAATGCTGCAAAAATGCAATATGTGAACATACTCTTATCCTGCTTGTGTTCTAGTTGGACATAAAAGAGAACGGCCATAGTAATATGGAGATGTAATTAATTCTATGGTGTTTCCACTTTCAATATTGCTAGGCGGCATCTATTTGTGTAGAGCTGCCTGTTTAAGATTCTATCACTAGATTCCATTCTATTATGACATCACAGCTCCCAGACACTACTTATAGAATGTACGCAGGGTCACGAGTGCCTTTCTTGGCTTCATAGTGATTGATAGCTCTTGCAGTTTTTCGCTATGGCTGAATTTCTTCTGGATAATCTTCAGGTAGAAGCACTATTGGGGATTCTTATCAACAATCGCCCTGACACTGCGCTTCTACCACCTGATGGCGTCCTCAGCTTCACTCACCGGCTGGTGATGGAGCTAGTTAATGACTGCCTGACCAAATACTACCAAGGTCATCTAACGTCAGAGTATCTGACGGATTTACCTCAGAACATCAGGACATTACTACAGCAGGTAAGCGGCGGACGCTCCGCACAAATATTCTCCATAATATTAGATATATTCTTTGTTTTTTTGTCTTTTTTCATATGTGTATGGGACGTTTGCATGTTGGGGCTCATACAGTATATATAGAGAGGCTATGTGGAGCTCTTACTATGTATAGGAGGCTGCGTTTGGCGGCTCATACTGTATTTAGGGGGCTATGTGAGGCCTCATATTTAATATGTCAGCATATTTAATTCTACTCAATATTACATTATACAGTTAATAAGAATATCAAATATCTGGAATATGGTATCCAGTTTTGGGCTCCACATTTTAATAAGGATATTCAGAAGTCAGTCAGTCATTTCAAAGGCAACTAGAATATTACAAGGGATGTAGGTATCTCATATGATTGGAGGTTGAAAAAGTTGAGCTTGTTTAGCTTAGAAAAATGACACCTCAGAGGAGATCTCATTTACATGTATAAATACATGTGTGGTCATTATAAAGTACTGGCGCATGACTTATTCCTTCCAAAGACCATACTAAGGACCCGGGGCACTCATTACAGGTGGAAGAAAGGCGATTCCGGCAGATAAATAGGAAAGGGTTCTTTACAGCCAGAGCAGTCAGACTGTGGAATGTCCGACCACAAGAGGTAGTGATGGCAGATACTATAACAGCTTTTATACAAGGGCTGGATGATTTCCTCAGTATATATAACATTGTGGGTTATAGTTAAATTAGTGACAAAATGTATAATTGGTGAAGAAAGGTTGAACTTGATGGACCTAGGTCATTTTTCAACCTATTTAACTATGTAAAAAAATAAATAAAAAATGCTGCAAAAATATGAGTATTGTATGCAGTGTTTTTCCTGCTACCACTCTGTTTTATTGGGTAGAAAAAAAATGCAACATGTGAACATATCCTTATCCTGGTTGTGTTGTAGTTGGAAATAAAAAACGATCGGCCATAATAACATGGAGACATAATTCTATGGTGTTTCCACTTTCAGTATTGCTCGGTGTCATCTATTTGTGCAGAGCCGCCGTTTAAGATTCTGTCACTAGATTCCATTCTATTATGACATCACAGCTCCCAGTCACTACTTATAGAATGTACGCAGGGTCACGGGTGCCTTTCTTGGCTTTAAAGTGATTGATAGCTCTTGCAGTTTTTCGCTATGGCTGAATTTCTTCTGGATAATCTTCAGGTAGAAGCACTATTGGGGATTCTTATCAACAATCGCCCTGACACTGCGCTTCTACCACCCGATGGCGTCCTCAGCTTCACTCACCGGCTGGTGATGGAGCTAGTAAATGACTGCCTGACCAAATACTACCAAGGTCATCTAACGTCAGAGTATCTGACGGATTTACCTCAGAACATCAGGACATTACTACAGCAGGTAAATGGTGGATGCTCAGCACAAATCTACTCCATAATTATAGTGGGATAGAAACTTCTTCTTTCCTCCAATATAAAACGTGACGAATCCCCAGATATGGAGCCATTGTATCTGGAGACAGAGGAGCAGATGTCACATACAATGGCCGCCTCCATTATGCCTTTTCTCACCTCAGGATTTTCCTTTTAATCTCTTTTTTTTTATAGGCTGAAAAAAGATTTCAAAATGGCGATTTGACTTTTATTAAAGATCTCGCCCATAAAGTCCTGTCTGTCCTGGAACGTCCGGCCCGCTCATCGGAACGCCTGGTAAGGAGCCGTCATCTTTTCTATCACACGTCCTTGTTTTCTGATCTTCTCCAGATCACCAGTAAGATATCAGATCTGGTGGTTGATGTTACAGGCCTCCTGTCAGCTCCTGGCTGGCACAGCATATGTATGGCGGCTAGTCTCTGCTGCTCCCTCGCCTGTGAGGACAGTCTGTATTCTGCTGATGTAGTCACAGCTCAGTGGTGGGAAGTCTGTGTTTCCACCTCTGTCTATCACTATTATCAGAGTCTTCCTGCTTGTAAAGGCTGCAGCTGAGATAATAGACGATATTACAGAAATGTAGTGCACACAAGTCTCTTATACGGTATATTAATCTGGACTTGTGGAGAGGGGCTGCAGTGTAAAGCAATTCCACCCAATACTGTAATGAATGAAGTACAAGATGTACCTGTGATATAAAGAACGCAGGTAACACACCTCTGGGATATCACAGTGCAGAAAAGTCAAAGCTTACACGGAACGTTTGATTTTTCAATCTTAATTTATCATAATGCACCTAAATGAGAGAACTTTCTAAGAAAAGTTACCAAGATGGTGCATTACTTGTGTAGTTACAATTGCTGCATCTGTAAATGCAGGTTTAGTGCTTCCTGATTTATGTATTTGGTGATTTAGTGAAATCTTCCACATATTAAATATTTATATATGATATCTATTAGGAAACAGCAGAAGGCGAGACCGAAGATGGGCAAAATCTAGACCCGGAAATAATCCCTGACCCGAATATGGGTCAGCCGGAACTGACCAGCGATCTGATCACAGGTAAGCCGATCATCCGCCCTTCTATAAGAAATCTCCAGATATTATAGAGAACAGGGATAATGGTAGATTTACTCTCTGCTCTGTGTAAAGGGAACATGTTACATATGACGTAGTGGTGTGACTGTACAGGCCATTTACCCCTAAGATAGAGGATCCCTTTATGGCAGAAAACCAATGTCTCAGTCAGGAGAAATCTAACATAGAAGCCATATACAAATCTGGATGTAAGTTCACTGGGGGCGTGGAAGAAAGTCTGAGTGCAGTGACACGCCCCCAGTGCACTGCCAGGCTAATTTGCATATGGCTGCTCTGCTTGAGCTCTCTCTTCCCATCACTCACATGTGCAGCGAGGGTCATGAGTTCCTCATTTATGTAATGATAGGTTATTCCTCCATCATTTATATTATATTTATCTGTCTATGGAGGCGCCGTACGTTCTCATATTTAGAATCCCCATATAATTAGTAATAATCCCATTCACTCCATTATATTGTTGTATTATATATTGTAGGATTGATATCGTCTAATACATTTTATTTCTTCATCGTTTTATTACTATTTTAGAAACAACTGTGCTGGCGGATCCTGGCAGTGGAATCTGTGAGATCCCGGAGATCCAAGAACCTGCCGCTGTAAGTATCATAGAGGGAGAAGTCTGTA
Source organism: Phyllobates terribilis (assembly GCF_046119375.1). Lineage (NCBI taxonomy): Eukaryota > Metazoa > Chordata > Amphibia > Anura > Dendrobatidae > Phyllobates > Phyllobates terribilis. Next base: position 4,703,397 of record NW_027362884.1, read on the forward strand.
TATCACTAGATCATGGGGTGGGAACGACACATCCAGTATTATCCCCCATATAATCATGGGACATCTCTATTCTATATGTAGATGACACTATTGTGTTAGATAATAGCATTTATACTAAAGGGAATCTGTCACCAGGTTTTCCTACCTTATCTGAGGGCAGCATGATGTAGGGGCAGGGACCCTGATTCCAGCGATGTCACTTACTTTACTAGATGCAGCATTTGTAATAAAATCCCTCTTTTCTCCACTGCAGATCTAGCAGTGCTCTGAATGCTGAGCCCTGTGTAACCCTGCCCACATCACTGATTGGCAGCGTTCTGTGTACAGTACACTGTGAATAGGCAGAAATCCGCTAATCAGTGGTGGGGGCGGGGTACACAGAGCAATAGGACTACATGAGACAAGACTAGCCCTGCAGTGATCTCTTGCAGATTAAACATTGATTTTAATAAAACAATGACACACATCCTAGTAAGTGACACATCATTGGAATCAGGATTTCAGCCCATACATCATGCTGTTCTTAGATTACACATAAAAACCTGCTCACATATTCCCTTTAAGTTCTCCTCTGTGATCTCCCCTATTATTCAGCACTGTACAATGATTCTGGTTTATGGCGGATCTCCCCTTAAATTACAGTACATCCATGTCTGCGGAGTATCCTGCTTGTATCATCCCCTACATTCAATCAGTGTAAATCAGCTGGGACATAATATAGGAGGAAGAAGGTTTTGTATTTGGAGCTTTTTTCTTATCTGAATATCATTTCTTACTTTTTTATAGGGCGTGATCGAATCATTGATCCCGGCGAGAAAGCCGCAAATGAGCGACTTTGAGACATCAAAACTGATCGGCAGTGGAGCTTTTGGGTGAGATTTCTGTTGGCATAATCCATATTTCTCAGGGTTCCCTATGACAATACTTCAGCCTCTGTGCTGTGCCATTCAGTGTTATCATAGGGAACTGATCTGAGTCCACATCACTGTTCATATCTAATTCTCACTATTCTGGTCAGTTATATACAGCTGAGAAAACTGAACTGTAACAAATTAGATTGTAAGGGCCTGTGCACACACTGCACATTGACTTCTATAGGTGGACTGTTAATAAGGGTTCATTATAAACCATGATTCTCCTTCTCTCCAGGGCCGTCTATTTAGTGCACCATAAAGACTCCTGCCAGAACTTTGCAATGAAGACAATGGCCAAGTGCAACCTGGATACTCCAAAAAAAGTGGAATTGGCCTTTCTGGAGAGGGACATCTTAACATACGCTGATTGTCCCTTTGTGGTATCCATGGTCTGCTCCTTTCCAACGAAATCTCACCTGTGTATGGTCATGGAGCATGTAGGAGGTAGGACTGTACATTTTATTATATTTAACCCAAGTCTGCTTACATCTTATCACCACTCATATAATTAGGATTTTCTAAGAGGTTGGTTACATCACCACAGAGCCTTTTCTATAGGTTATATATTACCAAGATGCCTGGAAATTCATTGATCTTTGTGCTGTAGGGCCCATGAGTTGGAGAGGGGAGGGCCCCACTTGGCACTTGGCCCCATCCCTCCTCTTGTCATCACAATTTCAGTGGTATCCGCATCCTCAGAAGGTGGATATGGCTGAACAGAATGGTGAATCAGGGAGCCAAAAGCTCCCTGATCCACCATTCAGCCTGTGCTGGTGAGTCTGAGACTCCGTGCATTGCAAGTGCAAAGTCATCACAGCATCAGGCCTATAGTGAGGAGTCTCAGTTCTCCCACTGCACAGACCAGAGCAGCGTGCCGGGGGAACGGGGCAAGGAGAGTAGTGCTTTTTTTAGGCCACATTCACATGTTCAGTATTTGGTCAGTATTTTACATCAGTATTTGTAAGCCAAAACCAGGAGTGGAACAACTATAACAAATCTATAATAGAAACACATCACCACTTCTGCTTTTTTGACCCACTCCTGGTTTTGGCTTACAACTAGTGGTGTGAAATACTGACCAAATACTGATAGTGTAACCGTAGCCTTAATGTCAGAAATTGGAGGGGTCAGAACACTAAATGGGTGGATAGAGAGAGCCAATCATACTGATTGGGACACTGGTGGGGGCCATCATACTGATTTAAGGGCTGGTGGTGGCCATGATACTGATTAGGGAGCTGACGGGGGCCATGATACTGATTGGTGGGGCTTGTGGGTGTCATAATACTATGTGGTAGGGCAGATCGGGGCCATAATACTGAGTGGTGGGGTTGGTGAGGGCCATAATACTGAGTGATGGTGCTGGTGGGGACCATAATACTGAGAGGTGGGGCTGGTGGGGGCCATAATATTAAGATGGGGGGGCTGGTGGAGAACTTAATACTGAGAGTTGGGGCTTATGGAGACCATAATACTGAGTGAGAGGGGCGTGGGGTCATAATACTGAATTGGGGGCTGTGGGGGACAAAATAATGTGTGAGAGGCTATGGGAGACTGGGAATGCCCCCTATTGATTTGCCGACTGTGAATGCCCCTATACTGAGTGGGATCCTCGTACTGAGTGGTGTGCTGTGGGGCTCCTTGTTCTGTGTGGGGGTCTTCATACTCTGTTGGGCTCCAAATTCTGTTTGAGGTGCTGTGAGGGCCATCATACTGAGTGGGACATGTGGTGGCCATTATATGGTGTGAGGTGCTGTGAGGGCCATTATATTCGGTGGTGTTACTGTGGACGCCATCATACTGGGTAGGCTTCAAACTGAGTGGGAGCATCATACGGACACTGTATATGTGGGGTGAACCTTTAGGGAGGGGGATTCACTGTGGGTATGCCACACTCAGTGTGTGTGGGTGGGGGCACTTTTAGGAGCATCATAATTTAAAATGACCATAAGGTATATTGCTGGTGAGAACACCAAGGGGATCCAATAGATACATTATATATATCTTTTGAGGGTGGGGCTAATTAGAACTTTTTTGGGGGGATGATTTTGGCCCTGTGATTTTTATGTACGCCACTGTCTATGTGATCTCCCCTGTATGTCCGCACTGAGCATGTCAGTATCTCTGGCTGTTGATGAGATGTGACATCACTTTATGCTATTAGTTACATGGAGGACATTTCACCATTACTTTAGACTAATATCATGTGCACTGTACATTAAATCTGTATATATTCTCTCCTGCCCAATATCTCTGCTCACTTCTCATTATGCATCATGGTGATCTGCTTTATAAACCCCTCATCGGTCACATTTCCTTTTTATTCTATAGGTGGAGACTGTGAGATCCTTCTCAGGGGGGGTCCCTTACCTGTCTCTTTAGCCCGCTTGTACTTTGCAGAAGGTGTTCTTGCTGTGGAATACTTGCACAGCTATGGTGTTGTGCACAGAGACCTGAAGCCAGAGAAGTAAGTGCCCCCTTATGTATAATAAGGGTGAAACGGGAAGTTATCATTTATTATCACATAGTCTGTAAGGCTAAAACCATCTTTTCTTTCGCAGCCTTCTGATAACATCTGCTGGACATATTAAAGTTACCGATTTTGGGCTTTCAAAAGTTGGTGTTATGATACCAAAAACCAACAAGCACAAGCAATTAGTAGAAGACATCACCAGAGAATTCCTGGACTATGAGGTCAGCATCACTTACAGAAATCCAGCTTGTTCTTTACAAATCTCATCACACTACTGTTTCTTCTCTACGTTCTTCATTTCTAGAGAATTTTTCCATTGACATTTTATTTTCTGTCATTGTGTTTTTATGACGAGAACTTGTCATAATAATGGAATCATCAATCTCATCTCTTTCTTCTGTTGGTTTCCAGGTCTGTGGCACCCCCGAATATATAGCCCCAGAGGTCCTCCTGCAAAAAGGCTGTGGAAGACCTGTTGACTGGTGGTCAATGGGTATCATCCTATATGAATTTCTTGTGGGATATGCACCGTTCTATGGGGAATCCGTAATTGAGCTTTATAGAGATATCGTCGCTGGTAGGTAGAATAATCCGATCGTTGTTTTGATTGGTTACATTGGTTTAGTTATTTCCTTTTCTTTATCTTACAGTCCAATAATGAGGCTTTATTTTCTGTAATTTTCTATGTAACAGGAGACGTAGATTGGAATTGTAATCCCGTTCCTCCCTTTCCTGCTCAGATCCTCATCACTGAACTGCTCAGAAAAAATCCTGCTCATAGACTTGGGACAGGTAACAATTTACTTATTACACTTATTGCTCGTGTCCATGAGAATCAACACTTATCTATCAGCACATCCATTTATAGTTCTCCATAATATGACTTTCAGTCTATTTCTTTCATCAACTACTCTGGGGACATAAAAAATTGTTTTACTGTCCCTGCACTTATAAACTATAAAGATGTGATGGCTGGTACTCATAGTGAGGACGCATTGTTCCATACTAGAGGGACAGAGCAGTGAGGAGCAGCTCCTCTCACATTGAATTACAAGTGTTCTAAAGATAATAGAAGTGCACTGGGCATCTTATGTTTATACTTTATGAGGGCAGGAAGAGTACAACCTTATTTTTTATCTCCTTGGAGTACCCCTTTAATTGTTCAGATATGGAGCAGTCATTGACAATATCCACAACACTTTTGCTTTGTCTTTTCCAGCAGGAGCATTTGGGATCAAGGGTCATCCATTCCTGACTGGCTTAGATTTTGACAATCTTCTAAGTCAGAAGCCGGAGTATGTTCTTCAGCCAGTTTCAGACGTGGACACAAGCTTCTTTATCCGTAAGTAGAAGAAGACGTCATCTAGACTAAGCGACTGTTTGTCTTATCTTCAATAATATGAGACAATCGGTTCCCATTACTATTAGTGATAAATGATGACTGTGTTATAAAGATATTCTCTAATAATATTTCATTACCTATGTCTTGTAGATCACTCTGATATCAATGAATATATGATCTCAGAGGATGAGGAGGGCACAAGTGAGGACAATGAGAGCCTTACCTTCCAAAATTTTACATCATCTTCTGAAAAGCTTTCTAAAGTAAGTATGAGAGCAATAAATCCAAAATATGTAAAAAAAAGACTTCTAAATGTAAAAAAATATATTTCATATTTTCTTGTTATCTGCATTTAGCTCTGTACCACCGCTACCAGGACAATGAACAATGAGGATCCTAAGTCCCCTACAGAGTGCACTCCAGCATCCAGCACAAACCTCTTAGAAATGTGAGTAGATTATAGGGTCATTATTGGGAGCTCCAATGCGTACAAACCCAAATATAGGATATAAATACCATAATATCAAATACAGCATCCATCACCCCATGATTAGAAGTTATTGTGCTTTTGGCTTTAGAAACCGTTGGTGATAACAGCCCATAATTGCAGCCTGTCATGCATTTTTACTACTGCCCACACTGTAGGAGAGATGTAGTACTACATGCCAGCCATTCTGGATAGTTATTTTTTGCCTTATAGTCGGTGTTATTCTATTGAGAAAACCCCTTTCATACTGCATTTACTTGTGATTTACACGTTTTTCTTCTTTAAAACAGGCAGAAAGATTCTTTTCCTGTATGTAATAGAGATGATGCTATGTTCAGCTTGCCATTCTCGTTCCTATTGTCAGGTATGTTTATGTCTATGTATACAGCACAAAAATGAGAAAGGCTCAAATATTTCCATATGGTTTTTTGTTATTGGTCTCCTATGTTATCCATGTACCATGGATCCAAATTATCCACAGGCCCATACTGTATCTCAATTTCCCTAATTTTGTACAGTTTTTCCAGATTACCAGATCTGGAGGAGACAGGAATAGAACAATTTTACTATATACAGGAAAGATACAAAACAGTTCCTATAAGAATATATCGTTATTGAGGTTTTTTTTATTCTCTGTTCAGAATTTCCAGCTCAGGAGGAAAAATGCTTTTCAATAAATCTAAGCATAGAGCAAAAAACCTCAGAAAATGAAGAAGAGGGGAAAAAGAGACAAGGTAAGTGTGAGACTCAGCTCCATGTTGTATGTTGTAAGTCAGTGAGAATAATTCATGTGGAGCATATGATATGTCAGTGAAGGGATTGTCATTAGGGATGAGCGAACTCTAACGGTAAAGTTCGGGATTCATAACAAACACCTACTGTCCGGTGCAGAACCCCGAACACGGACTTCTCCAAGAAGTCTGTGTCACTTTTCGTGTTTGACAGCCAAACAAACCTTGTTGAAAGGCTGCAGCGCAGCCAATCAGCAAGCTTCAAAACTGTGGGCACTTCTGACCCCATCACAACCATGCCAATTATTGGCATGGCTGTGATTGACCAGCTCCACCCGTGACCCGGCCTGTATGAATGCTGGATCATAAGTGGTGTGAGGGACAGTGTAAAAATAAATAAATCAATTAAAAAAACAACGTTGGGTCCCCACTATTCTTAATAACTCGCCAAGGGAAAGCAGACAGCTGGGGGCTCATATAAACAGGCTGGGAAGGTCCATGCAAATTGGACCCTTCCCAACCTAATAAAACCAGCTCTCAGCCGCCCCAGAAATGGCGCAACCATTAGATGCGCCAATTTTGGTGCTTAGCCTCAACTCTTCCCAATTGCCCTGGTGCATTTGACAATCGGGGTAATGGGATTGTGGGGCTGATGTCAGCAAGCCCATGGGTTATTAATAGAGAGCCGTCTATCAGACACCACCATTACTAACCCAGTAAGTAAAAAGAGAAAAAAAACACCCAAAAAAATCTTTATTTGAAAAAAAAACTACCAAACAATTTCCCTCTTTCACCCATCTATTAAAAAAGCAACAGTTCACTGTAGTCCACATGGAGGTCCCACACTGGTCCGGTGTAGTCCACCTGGAGGTACCACAACGACTTCCCTTCTCTGTCTTCCAGTGTATGGAGCCCAGTTCAGAGAACGGGGCTTTATAGACTGGAGCAGCAGCCACTCCGGGTCTCGCGCTGTACTCCACTGGTCTCGTGGAGTACAGCATGAGAGCCGAAATGATGAGTGCTATATGACCGCCAGTGACTTATGGAGCCTCGTTCTGCACAGTAGTATTATGTAATATGGAGTCCCATTACTTACATTATAGATACAAAGCAGATCCTATATGAATGTATCGTTACTGAGATTTTTTTACTTTCTGATCAGAATTTCCAGCTCCCGAGGAAAGAAAATCTTCTATAAATCTGACAATAGAGGAACAAACCTCTGAAAATGAAGAAAAGGGAGAAAATGGACAAGGTAAGTGTGATAATCAGCTCCATGTTGTGTGATGTCAGTCAGTGAGAATAATTCATGTGGACCATGTTATATATCATTGATGGGATTGTCACATGTACTGTATGATGGCTGACAATGATCCCTGACCTCTGTATGATAAGATTCCTCTGCCGATCGGCCACAGTGATCGCACAGTAGTATCAGGTAATATAGACGTTTGTCAAAAATTCAGGAAAAGATAGCACTCACCACAGGACATCGGTCTAAAGTCCTTTATTCCAGGTCATGCGTACATGTGAGCAGTGGGCACGGGGGATGAGGAAGTGAACGATGATGATGGCATCCCCCGTGCCCGCCGCTCACATGTACGCATGACCTGGAATAAAGGACTTTAGACCGATGCCCTGTGGTGGGTGCTATCTTTTCCTGAATTTTTGAGAAACGTCTATATTAGTGCTACTGTGGAAGCACCACCAAACACAGGTGCAGCATGGCTATTACTCCGTATAAGGACCACAAGTATCACTTGGTGAATATTTGGACTGGTGCCACAGTAGCTTCATCTATATATATTTTAGTATCATGTAATAAGTCGCCCCATTACTTATATTATAGAAACCAAGCAGATCCTATAAGTATGTGTCATTACTGAGGGTTTCTTTTTTTCTTTCTGATCAGAATTTCCAGCTCCCGAGGAAAGAAAATCTTCTATAAATCTGAGTATAGAGAAACAAACCTCAGAAAATGGAGAAAAGAAGGGAAGGAGACGAGGTAAGTGTGAGAATCAGCTCCATGTTGTGTGATGTCAGTCAGTGATGAGAATAATTCATGTGGAGCAGATGTTATATGTCAGTGATGGGATTGTCACATGTATGATGGCTGACAATGATCCCTGACCTATTCATGAATCAGACTCCTCTACCGCACATTAGTATCATGTAATATGGAGTCCCATTACTTACATTATATTTACTTCTCTTCTCATAGGTTCCCTCCTCCGCCGGATCTTATCATCCTGCCGGTGTGGATTATCTAGGGCTGCTCGCGTATTTGCGTGTTGTCACCGTTCCCCCAGAACCATCTGAAAGACGGGAAGCCTCAGCATCTAGCGCCCTGAAGTACAGCAGATCCACCATCACTGCTGTACCTGTATAGAAGGACCTTCATCATCTACCTTTAATCCTATTCTTAATTAATAAAAACAACTAAAATCTGTTACTATTGCTCTGATTGCTTTTCAATTTGAACTCACAGCTAATTGTAACTTATTAATTGTTCTACTTATCGCTAAATGCATTTGTCATTATCCTGAATGTGGCAGCCAGGCTCATATTTCTATCCAGCAGCTACACCGATGCCTTCACTCAGTACCAGACATTGCACCTAACATCCTCCATATTTAGGACCTCCCACCTTCACTTCCATGACTTTTTCTGTGCTGCACCAGCTTTCAGGAGTGCACTACTCCAGACAATCAGGTTCATTCCCACTGTCTATTGATTTAAGTATGACCTAAAAACAGACAATTTTTGGCAGGATTATCAAGTCACCTCACTAATCTAAGTTTTGCCCACAGCACTCCAGTAGTACTTAATCTCTATACATATAGATATTGGCTGGTGACCTGTTCATGCAGCGTTAACTCCTCAAAAATATGAAAACAAAACATCAATCTGTTTCATACAGTCAAACCATCCATAATTATGGCAGAAAAACTTCACTTTAAGTTCAAACATTGAGTATTTGGTGAGTTTTTGACGTTGTGTATTTTCATTGCACAAAGAATGCGTCTTACAGTTCCAGCAAATCATTGTGCGCTGACGCATAGTGTTGTAGTTTAGAACAACGCCATTTATTTTATCATATAATATATTGAAAAATGGGAAGAGGGGTAAAAATGCCATGTTTGCATTTCTTCACTTTACAGTGCTCATTGGGTTGAAAAAATGAGTTGTCTAACTGAATCTTAGAGTCATTAGTACAATTACTGTGATACCAAACTTATAAGGTTTACATACATATGTATATGTACAGACTATATATAAAATGTGTAGTAAGAAAAATCCACCATAGGGTAATTTAAAGTAAATGTATTAAGTGTCCAAAAAATACAAGACAATACAAAAATATTAAAATCAACTGTCAGGCTATGTGCCCACGATGCAGAAATGAAGCAGAAAATTTCTGCAGCATTTCTGCATCTCCCTGGCAGAAAAAACGCATGCAGATTGACAAGCGCTTTCCAGGCGATAGCATCACTTGGAAAGTGCTTGACAACTAGGTCACACTATATAAATCCATGCAAACAGCATGGATTTATACAGTGTGAACCGTAAAAATTAAAACAAATAAAGCTATACTCACCCCCGAGGCCCCGGCGTGGCTGCAGAACTCGTTCCTCTCTGGTTCCGGCTGCCGGCATATCGCGAGACAGAGCGGTGAAGGGCCTGCGGTCACATGACTGTGACGTCACCGCAGGTCCTCAAGCGATGCCGGCATTCAGAGAGAAGCCGCCGGACAGGTGAATATAACTTTATTTGTTATTTTATTCTTTTTTTACAGGTACAATGGTACCCAGGTCTGGATGAGAGTCTTCTCTCCTCCAGAACTGGGTACCATCCGCACATAGAGACGCATAGAAGCCGCTTGTACAAATGTACAGTCGCGGTTTCTATGCGTTTCAATGCAAGTCAATGGCGGGAGTTCCGCTGCGCTTCCGCAAAATTAAATGACATGCTGCGGATTTTTGTACGTAGCATAAACGCTGCGGAAAAATCCGCAGCATGTGCATAGAACATGCGGAATCCCATTGGGGACCATGGGGTGCGGATTACCCAGCGTTTCACAAGCGTTTATGCTGCGGAAATTCCGCAGCATAAAGGCTTGAAAAACGCTACGTGGGCACCCAGCCTAAAGAGTGAAGACTCAGGCATGAAAAATGGTACAGATTATATGTCTAATGTATAGAGGGGCAGTGTGATAAAGAGATAGGCACTAAAACCTACAGTATCAAAAAGATAGACCAAGAGTAATATAAATCCATGTGTCCAAACCATTGATCAGGGCAGGTCAGGTAACCTACAGCAATGTGGATAGATAGCTGATCTAGGGAAAACACTGATTACCTATTACTCATGATGTACCAATGTGCACAAGCAACTCCAACGTGCTTTTCACTTGGGCTTCCTTTGAGGAATGTATCTTACTGTGTAATGGTTGATATTAAATTCTCTCCCCACAGGTGTAAAGAGATGGAGTCACATAATTGCATTGCATGTGTGCCGGTGATAGCGTTATGCGCATTGCTTCCGGCCATCCAGGTGATATGGCGAGTAGAGGAAATTCCCATGATGTTGTTATTCCGCGTCCATCACCCTCAGATGCCATCTGCAATACACAAGAACAATATCAGCCATGCGTACAGCGATCTCCATCTTGAAAAAGGGCAAATATTGCCAGTCTAGTAGTGCAATTGATAAAACCTGAAAGCAGGGGACGAAAGGATATGATCCAGCTCCCAGTTCATATTTCCACAATGTGTTAAAACAAATAGTCCTTTATTATAAAAAATTTAAAAATTAAGGAGAAATATGACAAAATCAATAACAGGCGGGATACCTCAGGCAAGAGGTGAAGGGGGCCGGAAACAGAAAAAAAATGTACGCAATCAAACGCATTTCGAACGCCAAGCGTTCTTAGGCTTTGGTATCAGATTAAATAGGCAGAATGAATCTTTAAGGAAGGAAGGAATAATTAGAGAACAGGAATCAGATGGGTGAGATGCCCCAGGGAAGAATCCTCAGGGAAAATCACCCTGCAGAAACTAGGAACAAAGAAATATGTAATGCATAGTCAAGTAATGACAGCTCTGATATTAAAACATTGACAGGAAAATATATATATATAAAAAATTATGAGACATTGATTAAAAAACATATATAAACAAGCTTGACAAAACAAACCCAGTATTAATAATATAGCATAAGTTCTCTTCTCAAGTTCAGACCATACGGCACCCTTGTATTTAATGAAAAGATATAAAAAGCTTCCCTATTATGAAGTGTACGTGTGCGGTTACCACCTCTGATATGTTTGGGAACAGATTCGATAGCATATGTCAAAAAATGTGTGGTCTGTCTGTTGTGGCATGAAATAAAATGTCTAGACACACTTCATATGTTACGATTTGAGGGAGTAGTTATGTCATAAAGTTGCTCCCTCATTCTAGATTTTAATTTTCTGGTGGTTGATCCCACATATTTTAAATTGCAGACAGTGCACTCAATAACATAAACGACAAAATTAGAGTTGACAAGTCTCGATAAAGGGTCGATATTGACTTTTAGAATTGCTACTTCCAATAGGTGGCACTAGATTTCTAGTCCTTTTCCTCTCTGAAGAGACGATTTAAAAATGAGTTAACGAAGTATTCCCATCTCCAAGATCCTACCCCAATATGTAGTAGGTGTAATATAACAATGTTAGCAAATATCTCCAATTAGAAACATAGTATAGCATTTTTGATTTACTATCTCTCTTACCTCATGTGCAAGCATGGCAGGACCTTAGGTATCGTTGCTCGGGTTGAACAAATTGGAATACTTGGGTGCTCAACCTGAGCAACGAGCCCAATGTAAGTCTATGGGAAGCCACGCACCCACCCACCCACACGCTGCAATACTATACTTCCAAATTTTTGACAGCTGCTTGCACTTGAAATGTGGCCTTTTAGGCTCATGGAGGCAGAAGCTTTTCATAACCTCATGCCGGCGGCGGCCGGGAGTCCATACTCGGTCTCCAGCCGCCACTGTTTCTCCCGGTGTCGTCTCCGCCTTCCACAAGCACGGGTCCAACAACATTACCCGTGCCCTCCCCAGTGCACTTACTGGGAAGGACTGCCTAACCACAAACACATGGACAGGTGAATGTGGCCAGGGACGGTACGGAGCCAGTCCACAGCTTTTTTTGCTGAGTTGTATTTCACCACAGCCATATTCTTTAGCTTGGTGAAAGGACTTGGGAAACCATATCTACCCAGCTGTCAATTCTCCCAGGAAGTCCTCTAAAGCTGCTTTCACTTGAAATGTGGCCTTTTAGGCTCGTGGAGGCGGAAGCTTTTCATAACCTCATGCCGGCGGCGACCGGGTGTCCATACTCGTTCCCCAGCCGCCACTATTTCTCCCGGTATCGTCTCCGCCTTCCACAAGCACGGGTCCCACAACATTACCCGTGCCCTTCCCAGTGCACTTACTGGGAACGACCGCCTAACCACAAACATGTGGACAGGTGAATGTGGCCAGGGACGGTACGGAGCCAGTCCACAGCTTTTTTTGCTGAGAGTTGTATTTAGCTCGGTGAAAGGACTAGCATAGAGGGAAACCGTAACTACCCTGGGTGTCATTCCTCCCAGGAAGTCCTCTAATGCAGCTTGTTGCAGAAGCAATGGCAACCCGTCCAACATCAACTCGCACTTGTCGATGGTCCTTTGACACACATACATCTTTCTTTGCGCATTTAATTTCATGAATACAGAGATGGACAATGGCCTGATCTGCAATGCGGTTTAAGAAATAACATGCATAAGCATGTCTGATCCACATTAAAAAAGCAGCTATAGAGTGTCCGGGAACTTTCCCCCACACTTTTCTTAGCCAGGGCTACTTCTTGGCAGGGTTGGACGGGCCCACCAGAGAACCGGAGACTCCTCCGGTGGGCCCTGGCTTCTCCTTCAGGAGAGTTCATAGTGCCGAGGTGAGGCCATGATGATGATAGAGGCCACCATCTCCTTAGTTTTCTGTTACTTGGAATGCAAGCGCAAGTATGCAGCCAGCCACCCACCCACCCACAGGCCGCAATACTAAACTGCCAGATTTCAGGGCAGCAGCTTGCACTTGAAATGTGGCCTTTTAGGCTCGTGGAGGCGGAAGCTGTCCAAAATCTTATGGCGGCAGTGACCGGGTATCCATACTCGGTCACCAGCCGCCATTATTTTTCCCGGTATCGTTTCCGCCTTCCACAAGCACGGGTCCAACAACATTACCCGTGCCCTCCCCAGTGCACTTACTGGGAAGGACCGCCTAACCACAAACACGTGGACAGGTGAATGTGGCCAGGGACGGTATGGAGCCAGTCCACAGCTTTTTTTGCTGAGTTGTATTTCACCAAAGCCATATTCTTTAGCTTGGTGAAAGGACTTGGGAAACAATATCTACCCAGCTGTCATTTCTCCCAGGAAGTCCTCTAAAGCTGCTTTCACTTGCAATTTGGCCTTTTAGGCTCATGGAGGCGGAAGCTTCTCATAACCTTATGCTGTCGGCAGCCGGGTGTCCATACTTGGTCCCCAGCCGCCACTATTTCTCCCGGTATCGTCTTCACCTTCCACAAGCACGGGTCCCACAACATTACCCGTGCCCTCCCCAGTGCACTTACTGGGAAGGACCGCCTAACCACAAACACGTGGACAGGTGAATGTGGCCAGGGACAGTACAGAGCCAGTCCACAGCTTTTTTTGCTGAGAGTTGTATTTAGCTCGGTGAAAGGACTGGCATAGAGGGAAACTGTATCTACTCCGACTGTCATTTCTCCATCACCAGGTTCGGCCCATTGTCACACACGACTATGCCTGGCTGTATGTTCAGCGGTGAGAGCCACAGATCAGGCTGCTGTGTTACAGCTTTCAACAACTCTGCAGTACTGGGCGGTTTTCAATTAAGCATTAAGCATGTTATCTTCAGCACAGCCTGTTGCCGCTTAGCCAAAGCAGTGCTGTCAGCTTGTGACTGATGTGGTCATTTTGGAGATGGAGGAGGAGGTGCAGGAGCTGAACAATGTGATTACATTGAGGTTAAATTGGTGACGATGTTTTTTATACTAAAGAAAGATCCTATTTTTTTTTTTATGTTATTTTTTAAGACAAATGCATTCACCGGGAAATGTCATTTTAACATTTTACAACCTTATCTGGCAATGTGGTGTGTGACACATCATCAGACACATCCTGTTTTATTTATGATGGAGGGACTCTGAAAGTCATAAAGTCTATTTTTATAGGGCCATCAAACAGCCCTTACTATTCTTAAAAGGCCAGCAGTCGGCCCTCGCTATTGTTAGAGAGTCATCAACTGGCTATGCTTTGTTGTTCCCATTATTAACAAGTGGATCTCCTATACTGTTATTGCGTATCCAGTGACTGCAAGGGCTGCCAAAAATATGGACGCAACCCAATATCCCTTTGAAGAGACATAGAGGAGGGTCTCAGTAAAAAATTTTTTACCATTATAAAGGAGCGGGTCTCCTATAGTGATAATGCCCATGCTGTGACTGCAAGGGCTGCCAAAATTTGGGAAAAACCCCACTAAGAATTTAAAGACACATAGAGCAGGGCCACAGTAACTACAAATTCCATTTAGAAAGGAGAGAGTCTGCTATACAGTTATAGGGAATGTAGTGAGTCCAACGGCTGACCAATTTTAGGAAAAACCCAACTAAGAATTTAAAGACACATAGAGCAGGACCACAGTAACGACAAATTTCATTTAGAAAGGAGATAGTATGCTATACAGCTATAGGGTATGCAGTGAGTCCAACGGCTGACCAATTTCAGGAAAAACCCCAGTAAGAAATTAAAGACACATAGAGCAGGGCCACAGTAACGACAAGTTCCCATTAGAAAGGAGAGAGTCTGCTATACAGTTATAGGGTATGCAGTGAGTCCAACGGCTGACCAATTTTAGGAAAAACCCCACTAGGAATTTAAAGACACACAGAGCAGGGCTACAGTAACAAGTACGACATGTTCCCATTAGAAAGGAGAGGGTCTTCTATACAGTTATAGGGCATGCAGTGAGTCCAGCAGCTGACCAATTTTAGAAAAAACCACATTAAGAATTTATAGACACACAGAACAGGGCCACAGTAACAAGTACGACTTGTTCCTTTTAGAAAGGAGAGCGTCTGCTATACAGTTGTAGGGTATGCAGTGAGTCCAACGGCTGACCAATTTTAGAAAAAACCCCACTAAGAATTTAAAGACACATAGAGCAGGGTCACAGTAACAAGGTACGACATGTTGCCATTAGAAAGGAGAGGGTCTGCTATACAGTTATAGGGCATGTAGTGAGTCCAACGGCTGACTAAATTTAGGAAAAACCCCACTAAGAGATTAAAGACGCATAAAGCAGGGCCACAGTAGCAACAAATTCCCATTAGAAAGTAGAGGGTCGGCTATACAGTTATAGGGTATGCAGTGAGTCCAACGGCTGACCAAATTTAGGAAAAATCCCACTAACAATTTAAAGAGACAGAGCAAGGCCACAGTAGCGACAAATTCCCATTAGAAAGGAGAGAGTCTCCCATAGTGTTGGCCTATGAAGTGAATGCAAGGGCTGCCAAAATTTGGAGGCACTTCAATGCCTTCTGGAAGAGACGTGGAGGAGGGACTCATAAAAAACTGTTCCAAATAGAAAGGAGCGGGCCTCCTATACTTGTAATGCCCATGCACTAAGTGTATGGGCTGATAAACATTTATCTCTGGGGGGTATACATGAACATACTGTATAAAACATTTTTTTTACGGCCATCATAAACACCCTTTAAAAAAATGATGTGGGTGTTGCATCACGGACCACGGTCACCCTAGTGATATGGTGGTGGAGGATGAGGAGAAGGAGGAGGACAAGAGCAAATATACATAATCAGGAAGCGTATACCCATGTGTGGGTGTGAGAAGGTGCATGGGAATACACCTCCCAAGAAAAGACACTGGATTTGAGTTTATGTTACGCTGCTATCATTCGGTGGTGTTGAGAAGTCTTACCCAATCCAGCCCTTGTTCATTTTTATAAGAGTCAGCCTGTCAGCATTTTCAGTTGACAGGTGGTTGCGCTTATCAATTATAATTCCACCAGCGGCACTAAAAACCCGCTCTGATAAAACTCTGGCGGCAGGGCAGGCCAGGACCTCCAAGGCGTAGAGAGCTAGTTCATTCCACGTATCCAGCTTGGATACCCAATAATTATAAGGCACAGCGGAATCAAGGAGGGCGTTGGTACGGTTGGCAAGGTACTCCCTTCAGCATGTTCCCAAGCTTTGCACTCCTTGTGAGAGTACCCCGCGCCTCAGGGCCTGTGCAATGGGAGGGTCTGAGAAAACTCTCCCAGAAATTTGACAGTGTTCCCCTGCCTCTGCTGGATTGAAGTTGTGTCTCTCTCGCCTGTACTCCTTGGTTGTCCAATGAAGTGTGCCCTCTGCCGCCAGCGTTTTCAGATGGGAATTTTTTTAATAGTTCTGCAACAAGGGCCTTCTGGTACAGCCCCATTTTTGTAGACCTGTCCGCCTCAGGAATAAGAGATATAAAATTCTCCTTGTAGAGTGGGTCTAGAAGTGTCACCAACCAGTAATGACTGTGACTCACCCCCTAGGCTGTGGGGTACCCGGAACCAGGCTTCTGTACGATGCTGGGGGTAGTAGTGGCAACCCGATCCCGTGGCTCAGGGTGGTCAGACCAAATGTTGTAGCAGTCTATTTATAGATTTGGAAATGTCTGACTACGCCACCTGTGGATTGCGGTCAGGGATGACCGCCGCTGCAGGGCAGGCCACTGGGGCTGGTGTTGGTGTGCAGCACAGAGTGTAGCCCCAGGGCAGTGTAGGTGGATGTTGGGGGTGATAGTTCCGGCCGCGATGGTCAGAATGCAGAGTCAGCTTAAACAGTTCAGGGTCTTTATTATAACAGATGGTAATGACCCAACAACAGTACCGGCTAGAAGGGGGCCTGGATGTCTGAGAACACTCGGGAAGCCCCTCTGGTCAGGGTGAGGGTGTAGGCCTACCGTGCTCTCTAAGCTCTTTCTGACTATTTCCCCCTTTAGTGGTAAAATAGCCCACGTCCCTGAGCGTGCCGTGTACTCTCACCCATATGGCTTGCAACTTGGGCTCCTTTAACCTCTGGCCTCTCTTGGCTTTGCTGGTTCCTTCTGTTGTGGCGGAGCCTCCGGGCTTTTTAGGCCAAAGGACATGAAATCCCTCGCGGATTGGTTCTATGCTGCTGGACTTAGAGTCTTTACAGCCTCGGACCCCAATGTCTGTTATATTGTTCTCCCCTTTTGCCAGTACAGGCTCTCGGCGCCGTACGTCCCTGGCTAGCAGTTCCTCCACTGCCTCACGACCTCCTCAGCTACAGCTGAACTGTCCCTCCTTCTCTGGGACTAGTCTCACTCCTGAGCTAGGTCGTCCAGTTCTCCCTAACCCTGCCCCCAGTTCCAGCTTTTATAGGGGCAGCCAGCTCCCCCTACTGGCCTTGGACAGGAGGTGCTGTATGCTAATTGTCCCTAACCAGGGAACCTCCCTCCTGCTCTCAGACACAGCCTTTATTATTTGTGACATCCAGGCCTGGGGTGACACAACTGTCACCCAAAATTTAGAGTACGCGAGGGTCATGGTAAAGGCAACGTAACATAAACTCAGCCATGCGTGCTAGACTACTAACAGGCAAGATTTCCGTGTCCTCACCAAGAGGATGACTGACCATGCTCTCCTCCTCCTCCTCTCTGTCCTCTGGCCATCCACGCTGAACAGACGGTATGACAGTTGTGCAGGTGTAACATCCCTGGCGGCGTGCTTGCATAGTGCACCAACTCCCACCTTGCAAGACCGTAATCTTACCCATCAGTCCAGCCTGCAAACCTTGCTCCAGTTCATGCTGTGTGCATGTCTCTTGACTGACTGCTTAGGGCGGCGGCCCGGTTACTTCCTGATTCTTATAGCTGCTGTGGGAGCACCTCTAATGCGTCTCCAGCCTATTGCTGTCAGTCACTGGATATTTAAACTCCCTCGACCCAGAAGGAGGGCCTGAGCAACCACCTTCACTCAGTTTGTCTTTGCAACTAAATTGCCAGGTCCTGTCCTGTATCTAGTCTCTTTCTGCCACCCTTGGGGGGCCGTATACCGAGGCCTGTTACCTGTATCTCTGACTTCTAGTCTGTTCTGCCACCCTGGGGGCTGCATACCCAGACTTGTTGCCTGTATCTGTAACTTCTAGTCCATTTCCGCCACCCTGGGGGCCGTATACCCAGGCTCGTTCCTGCATCTCGTTGCAGTATCAGTTCCTGTCTGAACTGTCTCTTAGCCTGTTACCTGTTTTGTCTCTATGTCCGTACCCTCCCTTTTCATGCAGTGTCTTAAGCAGCACCTAACTCCTACTCGTTGTCTCTGTACTTCTGTTTGTGAGTTTTGTGTCCACTCGCTACTTCATTGTAAGTACCTTGTGTGTATCTGGTTCTGCTTGTCCCTTTTTCCTTCCTCCGTATCTACCTACTGTGTTCTAGCCATCTTCCTGTATCTTTCAGTCTGTTCCATGTGAACAGAGCCCTGTCCTCTCTGCCTGCACCGTCAGCCCTGTTCTGCTCTGCCTAGCCCACCGCTCCGGCGGTTCCTCTCTGCTCTGCCTTGTTCACCGCACCTGCGGTTTAGTTCTGCTCTGCTTGCTCACCACTCCGGCGGTTCCCCTCTGCTCTGCCTAGCCCACCGCTCCGGCAGTTCCTATCTGCTCAGCCTTGTTCACCGCACCTGTGGTTTAGTTCTGCTCTGCTTGCTCACCTCTCCGGCGGTTCCCCTCTGCTCTGCCTAGCCCACCGCTCCGGCGGTTCCGTCTATAGTGCATGAAACTAGCTCCAGTCCTTCCTCCTCCTCCTCTTCCTCTTTGTCACCCAATCCATGTTGGGATGAGATGAGGCTTGGCTGTGTGTAATCACCCAGCATGGTTCCTTGCTCCATCTCATCGTACTCCGCCTGCAATGCATCCTCTTTGATTGTGAGCAGAGAGCGTTTCAGATGACAGAGAAGCGGGATGGTGACGCTAATTATGGCGTCATCGCCGCTCACCATCTTCGTGGAGTCCTCAAAGTTTTGGAGGATGGTACATATGTCTGACATCCATGTCCACTCCTGAGGTCTTATGTGTGGAGTCTGAACTGAATACCGACCGCCTTGTTGAAGCTAGTACTCAACAGCTGCCATCTTCTTCTCACATATCCTTCCCAACATCTGCAGTGTAGAGTTCCAACGCGTGGGGACATCACACACCAGTCTGTGAGCCGGAAGCTGCAAATGCTGCTGAAACACGGCAAGGGCGGCGGAAGCTGTAGGTGACTTTCTAAAATGGGCACACAGGCGGCGTACTTTAACAAGCAGATCCGGCAGCTCCGGGTAGGATTTGAGAAACCGCTGAATTACGAGGTTAAGCTCATGGGCCAGGCATGGTACGTGTGTGAGCTCGCCTCACCTCAGAGCCGCCACCAAGTTCCGGCCATTGTCACACACGACCATGCCTGGCTGTAGGTTCAGCGGTGTGAGCCACACATCTACCTGCTCTCTCAGAGCTGTCCACAACTCTTTAGCATTGTGCGGTTTGTCACCTAAGCATATTAGCTTCAGCACAGCCTGTTGCCGCTTGACCAAGGCAGTGCTGCAGTGTTTCCAGCTTGTGACTGATGTGGTCATTTTGGAGATGGAGGCTGAAGAGGAGGCTGAGGAGGATGAGGTGCAGGAGCTGGAGACCGCGGGGGGCAACCCTGATTGACCTAGGGCCCGCAATCCTTGGCATCGGGAGGACGTGTTCCGTCGCACAGTCTGACAGGGTCCCGGCTTCCACTATGTTAACCCTGTGTGCCGTCAGCGAGATTTACCGTCCCTGCCCACAAGCACTTGTCCACGTGTCCGTGGTGAGGTGGACTTTACCAGTAACTGCGTTGTTGAGGGCATGGCTAATGTTTTGGGACACGTGCTTGTGTAATGCGGGGACGGCACACCGGGAGAAATAGTGGTGGCTGGGGACCGAGTACCGAGGGATGGCCGCCGCCATCAGATTGCGGAATGCTTCCGTGTCCACGAGCCTAAAAGGCAACATTTCGAGCGCAAGCAGTTGTGTAATGTGAGAATTTAGTAGTGTGGCCTGTGGGGCGTTGGCTCCATATTTGCGCTTGCGTTACAAGGACTGGGGTATGGACAACTGAATGCTGCACTGGGACAAGGACATGGACGTGCTTCCTGATGCTGCTACTTGATAGTGCGCAACGACAGGTGCAGGGCAGGAGGCATCTTCGCATGCACCATGGACAGCGGATTGGCTTGCATGCACAACAGCGGAAGAAGCAATGATGCCACCTGCAGACACTGTTCCTGGACCCTGGGGTTCGGCCTACAAAGTCTGGTGCTTTGCTGCCATGTGCCTGATCATGCTGGTGGTGGTTAGGCTGGTCGTTTTGCCACCCCTGATGATGCTGGCCTGGCAGGTGGTGCAAATGGCCTTTTTGGGGTTATCGGCAGAGTCTTTAGAAAACAACCAGACTCGGTAAGACCTAACAGTTGTACTGGCAACTTCCTTCGCGTTGGTGTTACGGGGAACGGTTGCCTGTCTTCTATCTGCCACACTGTTTCTTCCTGCCTGTTGGGGTGCTCTGCCTCCCTCCCCCTGTGTGCTGCTGTCCTCGCTCTGCATGTCCTCCTGCCATGTTGGGTCAGTTACTATATCATCCACCACCTCGTCTTCCACTTCCACACCCTGGTCCTCCTCCTGACTTTCTGGCAATTGTGTCTCATCATCGTCCACCTCTTGTGACACTTTCCCACCATCGCCTTCGTGTGACCGTGGCTGCTCAAATATTTGGGGATCGCTACACGCAATCTTCTCTTGCCCGCTTCAAGTGGACCGGGCGAGAGGCCCGAATCTATAAATGGAAAAGTGAACAGCTCTTCAGAGTGTCCAAGTGTGGGATCATTTGTCTCCAGGCACTCGGCATGGTGGGAGGAAGGAGGATTAGGGTGAGGAATATGCGGTCCAGACTCACGGCTACTTGACCGTGTGGAAGACAGGGTGGTGGTAGTGGTGGTGGTTAAGTGACTGGAAGCATTATCCGCTATCCAACCAACAACCTTTTGACACTGCTCTGGGTTCAATAGTGGTGTGCTGCGGTCCCCTAGGAATTAGGACAGGAAGGTCAGGCGAGAAGATGTGGGTGTTAGAACCTTGCTCTTAGGTTTTTTCCTTTGCTGGTCACATGACCTCGTTGGCCTATTTAATCCTGCTCCGCCCTTCTGGCTTTGCTGGACTTCATTGTATAACTACTTTCTAGCTAGCCTGTGCTCTGAATCTGCTCTGTTAGTTTGCTTGGTCTACGGACCTCTGTGTTCTTTATATTTTGTTTGTTCGTCTGTCTGCTACTATTTCTGTTAGGAGGTGTCCCATTTTCCTCCCAGTCCTTAGTACTTGTAGGGATTCCTTCCCCACATCTATAGGTCTCCGTACAGACTAGCTTAGGACTTTAGCAGGTCTGATCGCAGGATCAGGTCCCCTGTTACATCGTAGGGATCTAGCTGAGTTCTATCGTAGGGACAGATCTCCTCTCTTTCCTTAGCTCTGGTAGCAGAACATAACAGTAAGTCCAGCCTGCAAATTCTCTAAGGAAAGATTTTTCTGTTCCATCATGGTGTCGGTTCAGGATTTGGCTCATCGCCTGCAGGGACTCTCTCTGGAGGTGGCCAAGCTCCATCAGCACGTGAGTAACTGTCCTGGAGCACATTTCTTGGAGCCTAAGGTATGTTTGCCGGATTTATTTTTTGGTGAACAACGAGAATTTTTTTCATTTAAAAATGCTTGCTTATTGTATTTTCGTTTGAGACCCAAGTCCTCTGGGGATGAATCCCAGCGCATAGGGTTCATAATGTCACTTTTGCGCAAAGAGCCTCAGGAGTGGGCCTTTTCTTTGCAACCTAGTGATACATGCTTCAGATCAGTGGATAGTTTTTTTTCTGCTTTGGGACTATTATATGATGATCCTGACCGTGTCGCATCAGCTGAGACTGAGTTAAGACGTTTGAGACAGGGATCAGGTAATGTGGAAAAATATTGTACTCATTTCCGTCGTTGGTCTACTTAAACAGGGTGGAACGATTCTGCTCTGAAAAGTCTATTTCTTGCTGGGCTCAATGAAAGGGTTAAAGACCTGCTAATTGCTTATCCTACACCTGAAGATTTGCAACAGGCTATGCAATTAGCTATACGGGTGGATAGGAGACTGCGTGCAAGGGTTAATGAGAGCAAATCCTCTGCTATGTCAGTTTCTGGTTATGAGAATGTGTGTACTAACAGTGGTGAATCGATGGAGATTGGATCGGTGGCACCTCGCTCTCAAGAAAAAGACCGTCGATTTTCTGAAGGCTTGTGTTTCTATTGCAGAAAATCTGGTCATTTGATTAAAGGCTGTGAGCTTCGTATGAAGAAAGAAAAAAAAATGGTCAGTCATGCCCGTATTGCCTGTTTAAATTCCAAGGGTGTATTTTTAGCTGCTTCCACGATTGCTCAGGAAAAATTAATGGAATTTCGGGTGTTTGTTGATTGTGGATCTACTCTGAATGTAATTGATGGGGGATTCTTGGAAAGACTCAATTTAAAACCCGAACCTTTATCATCCCCCATTGCTGTGGTTTCTGTGGATGGTTCCCCTTTGAAGAATATTACTCTCAAGGTCTGTGAATTTCCTCACTATTAATGGTGTTCACCATGAGAAATTGGATTTGGTAGTTTTGAATAACTAGCCTTCTCCAGTAATATTGGGATTGCCCTGGTTAAAATTTCACAATCCTGTACTGGATTGGTCTACCAATGAAATTAAATCCTGGAGCCATAAATGTTATGACAAGTGTTGTAACGGGCGTATTGCAGCTTTGGATAGGGGAGAATTGCCTGTTCCTATTCAGGATTTTTGGAGAGTTTTTTCTGAGAAGGAATCGCAGGTTTTGCCTCCCCATAGAGATTATGATTGTTCTATTGAATTTGTCCCTGGAGCGACTCTTCCTAAAAGTCGTTTATTTAACCTTACTATTCCTGAGAGGAAGGCTTTGGAGGAATACATACAGACAAGTTTGGCCGCCGGTCACATTAGGCCCTCTAAGTCTCCTGTGGCGGTTGGATTTTTTTTTGTAAAAAAAAAGGACGGCGGTTTACGTCCTTGTCTGGATTTTCGTGAGATTAACAAAATTACTGTACGCAATCCTTACCCACTGCCATTGATTCCTGATCTGTTTAACCAGTTAATGGGGGCCAAGTGGTTCTCTAAAATTGACCTTAAGGGGGCATACAATCTGTTGCGCATGAAGGAGGGTGACGAATGGAAGACTGCTTTTAACACTCCTGTGGGTCATTTTGAGAATCTGGTTATGCCTTTTGGTCTTACTAATGCTCCTGCATTTTTTCAGAATCTTATTAATGACATCCTTAGACCTTTGATCGGCAAAAATGTGGTTGTGTATTTGGATGACATTTTGATTTATTCGCCGGATCTGGAGTCTCATTGGCGGAGCGTACGTGAGGTATTACAATTGTTAATGGACAATTCGCTTTTTGCTAAGCTGGAGAAATGTGAGTTCGCTGTACAGAGAATTAGTTTTTTGGGTTACATTATCTCCAGCGAAGGTTTTGAGATGGACCCGGTTAAAGTTCAAGCTGTACAGGAATGGCCTAGGCCTATTGGTTTGAAATCGATACAGAGGTTTTTAGGTTTCGCCAATTATTACAGAAAATTCATAAAAAAATTTTCTAGTATTGTCAAACCTCTGACCGATCTCACCAGGAAAGGTGCTGATGCGGTTCAGTGGTCTTCTGAGGCCATTGAAGCTTTTGTGTATCTCAAGGAGAGGTTCACCTCTGCTCCCATCCTTATGCAGCCTGATGTGACTAAGCCGTTTTTGGTTGAGGTTGATGCTTCTTCGGTGGGGGTTGGCGCAGTATTGTCTCAGGATAACGGGGATGGATTACATCCCTGTGCCTTTTTTTCAAAAAAAATTTCGGAGACTGAACTGAATTACGATATTGGTAATCGGGAATTATTGGCTATTAAACTCGCATTTGAACACTGGCGCCACTTCTTGGAAGGTGCGGAATTTCCCGTTCAGGTTCTTACGGATCATAAAAATCTGATATATCTTGATGCTGCCAAGCGCCTGAATGCCCGTCAGGCTAGGTGGGCACTGTTTTTCTCGCGGTTTAATTTCTCTGTTACTTACATCCCTGGTACTAAGAATGTTAAGGCGGATGCCTTGTCTCGCAGTTTTTCTCCCATAGTCGGTGCTGAGAAAGAGAACATTTTACAAGAAGGTGTTGTGATAGCTGCTTTGGACTCCGTTTTGGAAGATGAGATTCTTAAAGCACAGGAGAATGCCCCATCTAACACTCCTCATGGGAGGTTGTTTGTGCCTGGGACCTTTAGGAGAGATTTGTTTGTTGAGTGTCACGAATCTCGGTTGGCAGGTCATCCCGGAATCTCTGAGACCAAGAGACTGGTGGGTCGCAGTTTTTGGTGGCCTGGATGGCAGAAGGAAGTGGGTGCGTCAATGTACTATATGTGCTAGATCTAAGTCCTCACATACTCCTGCTGCGGGGTTGCTTTGTCCTTTGGAGGTTCCCAGTGCTCCTTGGACACATTTGGCTATGGACTTTATAACTGACCTTCCCCCCTCTGAGGGTTTTACTGTCATCTGGGTGGTCGTGGACCGTTTTAGCAAGATGTGTCACTTGGTTCCCTTCGTCAAACTGCCCTGCGCTAAAACTCTCGCTAAGGCCTTTGTCAAGGAAATTGTCAGACTTCATGGCGTTCCTACTGACATTGTTTCTGATAGGGGTCCTCAGTTCGTGGCTCGTTTTTGGCGTGCCTTTTGTGACAGGTTGGGAGTTCATCTGTCGTTCTCGTCCGGATATCATCCTGAATCTAATGGCCAGACAGAAAGGAAAAACCAGGATGTTGAGCAGTTCTTGCGTTGTTTTGTGGCAGACAATCAAGAGGGGTGGTCTGAGTTTCTGCCACTTGCTGAATTTGCTCTGAACAATCATACATCTTCTTCTGCTGGTTGTTCGCCTTTTTTTTGTTGTTCTGGGAGACATCCGTCGTTTGGGTCGTTCTCCAAGTTGGGATCTGCCGTGCCTGAGGAGGAGAATTTTTCCGGTGATTTGGAGAGAGTTTGGACGGATGTGCGTGGTAATCTTCAGGAGGCCAACAGAAAATCTAAAGACTACTTTGATAGGAAACGACAGGAGGTTTTGTTCGCTGTTGGTGACATGGTTTGGTTGTCCTCTAGGAATCTGCGGTTGAGGATTCCTTCTAAGAAATTGGGTCCCAAGTTTGTAGGGCCCTTTAAGGTGCTTCAGGTTGTCAACCAATCTGCTGTTAGGTTGGAGTTTCCTACCTCCTGGAGAATTAATCCGGTATTTCATGTCTCTCTGTTAAAAAAAGCTGTTGTATCGGATGGTGACGCCTCTGCCTCTGTTCCTCCGGTGGTGGAGGACGGGGAATATGAAATTTCTCGCATCCTTAACTCTAGACGGTATAGAGGTAGTTTGCAGTATCTGGTGGCCTGGAAAGGTTTCGGACCCGAGGATAACTCTTGGGTGAGGTCAGATGATGTTTCCGCGTCCAGACTTATCAGAGCGTTTCACAGGAGATTTCCTGATAAGCCTGGTCCTAGGGGATCCGGAGGATCCTCTTAGAAGGGGGGGTACTGTTAGAACCTTGCTCTTAGGTTTTTTCCTTTGCTGGTCACATGACCTCGTTGGCCTATTTAATCCTGCTCCGCCCTTCTGGCTTTGCTGGACTTCATTGTATAACTACTTTCTAGCTAGCCTGTGCTCTGAATCTGCTCTGTTAGTTTGCTTGGTCTACGGACCTCTGTGTTCTTTATATTTTGTTTGTTCGTCTGTCTGCTACTATTTCTGTTAGGAGGTGTCCCATTTTCCTCCCAGTCCTTAGTACTTGTAGGGATTCCTTCCCCACATCTATAGGTCTCCGTACAGACTAGCTTAGGACTTTAGCAGGTCTGATCGCAGGATCAGGTCCCCTGTTACATCGTAGGGATCTAGCTGAGTTCTATCGTAGGGACAGATCTCCTCTCTTTCCTTAGCTCTGGTAGCAGAACATAACAGTGGGTGTTTGTTGTGACACAATTTCACCTTGCCCAAGGCCTTGTCCTTGGCTTCTGCATGAACCATCACCATCACGTCCAGTTCCCAGTCCCTTGCCATGTTCCTTGCCCAGTTTAAATGGAGGACAGTATCTTCAGCGCTCACTACAAATGACTGAGTTTGAAGCGAACTTATATGTTATCCGTGTGACGGAGAAAACAGAGATTTAAATACCTGGCCTGTAGGTAAGTAGTTTGACCAGCAAACTGCTGTGAATTGCTTCATTGACACACTAAAGGAGATTTTTAATGGAGGCCAGAAATGACAGTATTTTCTGACAACGTATATGTGTTCCGTGTGACGGAGAAAATAGAGTTTTAAATACCTGGCCTGTAGGTCAGTAGTTTGTAAAGCAAACTGCTGTGAATTGCTTCACTGACACACTAAAGGAAATTTTTAATGGAGGCCAGAAATGGCAGTATTTTCTGACAACGTATATGTGATCCGTTTGACAGAGAAAACATAGTTTTGAATAGCTGGATTCCTAGCGCTGTAAAATGGAAAGGACCTGGCTGTATTCTGCAGTGCCAACAAGCAAATGGCGCAGAAAAACGGTGTTCTCTGGATTGCTTTTTAAGCAAATAATGAAGATTAAGATCCAAATAAAAGTATTCCTGGCCCCTGAGACCTGGGCCTTTGTATAGAAGTATCTAACAGCATCAGAAGGCAGAATTGGAATGGAGACTCTTGTGCTATATGCACTGCAGTCTGCTATATACCCTGCCTGCCTGCCTATATACACTGCCTGTCTGATATCTAATTATTTTCACATGAATCAGAAATTGTGTTTTTCACCTTCTGTGTTTTCTCTTTATGATGTAATTTCTGTTGTTCTGCTTTCCATATAGTACAGTCTTTCTTTAAATGTCCTTTTTCTTACATCTGAAACATTCTCTTGTCTCTTTATTATAGGTTCTTTTTGACTCTGTAGCTTTAAGAGCATTTGCATTATCTTTTTCAGTAGAAGAATCATTTGTTTGTCCTTTCCTTCTTTGATATTCATCTATGAGTCTGGTCTTCACAAACTCTAATGTAATGTCTGTTTCAGGTCTTGTCTCTAGTGCATATATCAAAGCAGCATATGAATCCGGTTAACTGCACAATAATATTGCTGCTACATGGCTTTCCTTAATATCTTCACCAATTGATCTCCACTGTGATATCACTTCCATAATAGAGAATATATGCTTCTGCATGTCATTGCCTGCACTTAGTCTCATACTGTAAAGCTTTTTTAGCAGAAATAACTTGTGATTTAAGCTGGGTCTTTCATGTAGCTTTCTTAGCGCTTCCCACATTCCCTTTGCTGTATCCTCATTCCTTATGTGGATTAATTGAGCATCATCAACTAATAGGCTGATGGTAGCTCTTGCTTGTCTATTTTTCTTATTCCATGTCTGATTATCCTGATCAGGTCTATCTGTAGTGATTACTTCCCATAAAGCATCTTTAGACAATAACATTTCTACTTTGAACTTCCATAACTGATAATTCTCATTATTCAGCTTAGGTACTGTGAGTTTTAGCTCTGTGCTACTTGTCATCTTTAACTTGTCTTAATTGTTTGGAGAGAATTGTACTGAAGAATTCTTCTGCATTCAACAGGGTCTTGCTGAGAGTTCCAGTGTCCTGTGTGTCTGGGGTCCTCAGTGCCTGGGTCCATAACGTGTTGCGCAGCTTCTGGATCCCCACAGTTGCGGTAGAAACTTCACAGAGCAGATTACATGGGATAACAAGATTTTACTTCCCAGAACATGAGGTAAAGGAAAAAACGCACAGTCACACAGTACTGCACCAGGAAGTAAGAGCAAAACAGAAAAAAACAAGAGATTTTTTTCTTTTACAATACAATAAACAAGGAGCTTTACACAACATCGCCATCTACTGTGAGATCAGCATAAAGTCCTCCTTCACACAAACAAAGAAGTCCACAACTGTTGCATATACCAACAGATTGGACGGCTGAGCTGTCAGTAACTGCATCCCAGACACAGTGAGGGGTGGAACCGTGACAGTCTCCATCTTTCTCATTCTAGGGAATCTTCTATCAGGAGTTCAATCTGAATCACATATTTCAAAGATTTACACGGAAACCCCGATGTAAGCGCTCAAGGTAAAGCCCAGGATAAATGTGAGCCAGACTTTACTGCAATCTTTGGGAGGCAGAATGAACAAAACAGCAGCAGGTCAAGAATTGGTTTTATGTACTTTTTACACCGTTGATGTGGAATAAGTGATTAGATGACTTTATTCTTCGGGTTGGTGTGATTACAGTGATACTAGATTTATATATTTTTTTTGTGTTTGGCTACTATCACACACTAGTTTTTGCAACTCCATATTTTGAGAGCTATACTTTTTCTATATTACTGCCGACGGAGTTATGTGGGGTTTTTTTGCAGGATGAGATGACGTTTGTAATGGTACCATATTTGGACAGATAGCATTTTTTATCACTTTCTGTTCTGATTTTTGTGAGTCAGAATAAACAAAAACCAGGAAAAGTCAGAAATAGTTGTTTTCTTTTTTTTTATGCCATTCACCGTGTGGTAAAATTAATAAGACAGCTTTATTCTAAAGGTCAGAACGATTACAGTGATACCACATTTCTATATTTTTTTATGCTTTGCCGTTTTTACACAATAAAAAAATATTATAAAAAAAAGAATTGTTTTTTCATCACTACAGTTGTGCTCAAAAGTTTACATACCCCGGCAGAATTTTTCTTGGCCTTGTTTCAGAGAATATGAATGATAACAAAAAAAAAATTTTCTCCACTCATGGTTATTGGTTGGGTGAAGCCATTTATTGTCAAACTACTGTGTTTTCTCTTTTAGGAGAGGTGAGGATGTTTCCTTTAGTAGCCATTCAAACCTATTTGTGTCAAATTCTGTGCATGTTATCAGGCAAAAATCACCAGGGTATATAAACTTTTGATCAGGGTCATTTGGATGTTTTTGGTTGTCATTAAGATTTAAAAAGAGAAAACACAGTAGTTTGACAATAATGGCTTCACCCAACCAATAACCATGAGTGGAGAAAAAGTTTTTTTGTTATCTCTGAAACAATCCCAAGAAAGGAAAAATTCTGCCGGGGTATGTAAACTTTTGAGCACAACTGTATATTCTGAGAGTTATAGCTTTTTTATTTCTCCACTGATTTAGCTGTATGGTGGCTTGTTTTTTGAGGGAAAAGATGTCGTTTTCAGCGATACCATTTTTATTTATATTCGACTTTTTGATCGCATTTTATTCCACTTTTTTGTGATATTATGAAAAAGCCTAATTTTTTGCCACTTTTTTATGGTGTTTACTGAAGGGGTTAAGTAGTGTGACTTGCAGTGTGTTTTATAGGTCTGTACATACCAAATATGTGTACTGTATTTGTTTATTTTTGTTTTTACATAAATTATATATTTATTGGTATAATATTTTTTTTCTGTTCTTTATTATGTGGTTTAAAATGTTTTTACAATTATTAAAACTTTTTTTTTACTTTTTTCTTTTTTTTTAAATTCTATCAGTGCAATGTATAGGATGAGGTGAATCCGCATGGATTAATGAACACATGCGGATTCACCTGCGTGCAGCACTTTGGACGCATCATAAAGTATGCTGTATTCAAAGCGCTGCCAATAGCGCCCGTGTGCACACACCCTAAGGCATCCAGAATGTTCTGGGAATTATCAAGCACAACAATTTCTAGTTGCAGTTCAAGTCTGTGTTACACGCTTGCCGCTAGGTTCAGATAGGGGCGAGAGAGGTTACATGAATTCTTTGGAATCCTGGGGGAACAGTTACTCAGGGCGACCATAGACCATAGACCATGTGCTGCAGCTTCTCGCAGGCACACAGGGGTATTGACCCTCAGACACAGACATGTAGGTTGTTTCACTTGCTGACCAGACACACTTGACAAGAGTCCTCATAAACGGTAGACAAGTAGCATTTAATAAGAAGCCGCACACCCAGTGCAAGTTAAGACTTATGAGCAACAGGCTCCAGTGACACACAGTACAGTTTCCTTAGCAGCACAGCAGTTCAGTCTTTCCAGTAGTACAGGACAGCACAGTTCTAATGCAAAGGCACATTAATGAACACAGCATTCCATACAGCACAGTGAGAAGGAGGAGGGGGGAGGGTTTGCTGAGGGTTTGCTGAGGGAGATGATCCCTGTGACACCATTTCTTCCAGTCCTTATCTTTCTGCCTGACAATACTCTGCACTGCTAGTTCAGGAACTCTACCTGACCTCTGCTTAGCTTCACTCCTGACTTGAATCCTTATCACTTGCAGGGGACTTCTGTGAGATACAGAACACACACACCACTTTTCTCTTCGGCTCTGGCCAGACAGTAAACTACTTCCCACAATCCCCCTGGGGCTCTGATAAAACACTCCCCTTCTCCTGTGACTGTGCTAACCCTTCTAGTTGCTGGATGCTTTTAAAGCAACAGCACTACTTCTGCATGTCACATCTGCCAGCAAGCAAGTTGCTGCTTTATGCACATCGTTTGACTTTTCTTCCTCAGGCTTTTAGAGGGAATCTGTCAGCAGGTTTTTGCTATTTTATCTGAAGACAGCATGAGGTAGAGGTTAAAACACAGATTTCAGGGATGCCTGTCTTGTCAAGCTCCCAAGTTTTGTTTGCTTACAATGATTGTTTTAGCACTAGTAGCTTATCATGGCTGTGACAAGCTGGTTGCGTGAGCCTTAGTCCAACACGCCTTCTCCGGTGATGGGCAGCTCACTGTCTATGGACATTGTATATACAGAGCCGTGGTTGGGCAGGGTTGGCTTTTCAGCTCTACTTCACTGCTAAATTTAAAAACTCTGGTTGTATGAGAACGGCTGCACCCAGTAATCTAAGTGATACATCATTGGATTCAGCTTCTCTTTGCCTTCATCAGGATGCTCTCAGATGAGATAGCAAAAATCTGCTGACAGGTTCTCTTTAAGCTGTAAAACTGTTAGGCAGCTCTTTGCTTTGCATGAACGAAAAGAAAGCATTGATGTATGGAATCAACAATGTGCCCTGTGGCTGTTGCAGTGGCACATGTAGAAGCAGGCACATGGGGCATTTGCCCCCGGGCATAGCTAGTAGGAGGGCACCGTCTGACCACCTGATGTGGCTGTCTGAGATGTCTCCCAGGCTGCTGCATTTTGCCACCCCACAAGAATGTGATTCAGCCGGCTGTCAAAATTTTCACATGAAATAAAACATTTTGTTCTGTACAACTAAAGAAATAAAATATATTCTATTGTGTTTGTATTTAATAGATATTCCATGGCCAGAAAAGATTGAAGTGTTGACATGGGTCAGACACACATTACATCTTCTGCTTGGATTTTCCAGGTGAAAAATCAACTACTTAATACAGTTTTAGGCTCTTTCACACGTCAGTGTCTCCAGTACGAGTAATGACAGTTTCCACACATACCGGAGACACTGACACACACATTCTAATGAATGGGTCTCATTGTGTTTTCACGGACTGTGTGTTGTTTGCTCCACTTGGAGACAAGTACGTTTTTTTGCAGATACACGGTCTGCAAAATGTACCACACGGATCACATCCATGTGACATCCATGTGACATCCATGTGACACGTACCGGCGCCTGGGAATCAGCGCTATAGTTAGCGCTGTTCCTAAGCACCGGGTGCTGAACACTGTCCTCATCTTGGTTCCCTGCCAGTGCTTTGATCAGAACCAGCAGGGACTATTATGAGAGTAGTAATGTCTGCTCCCGCAGTGTCCACACCTGTAAAAATAAGAATAAAATAATAAAATTCTTATACTCACTTCTCCTAGGTGTCCCCGGCTGTATCCATGCAACCGCTGATGCCGAGGAGCCGGGGAGAATGAGCTGCTCCGGAGCTGCGCTCACTGAGTGACAAGGCACAGCTTCTGAGCTGCAGCTTCAGAGCAGCTCATTCTCCCCGGCTCCTGGGCTGCAGCGGTTGCAAGGAACCATGATGAAGGCAGTGTCCAGCACCCGGTGCTTGGGAACAGCGCTAACTGTAGCGCTGATTCCCAGGCGTTGGTCCATGTGGTACTGATGCGGCACACGGGTAGCAGACGGTTACCACACGTATGACACACTTGGACACACGGGACACGGATATCTCCGGTACCGGTTTTTCCGGTATCGGACATATGCGGACATGTGAAACCGGCCTTAGAGCACCACATACTTTGGTGGTAGTTCGCTAAAAAAACACTATTTGTTTACAGTATGTCAATCTATTCTGCAAATCATTATAACAGATTTCAACCACTGAAATGCATATGTCTACAGAAAATTGCCAGCTGTGTAATCCATACAATTTTTGGCTCGGATTTTGCTACTTTGCTATAAATCTTGGGTGGACAAACCCTACAAGCGTTTTCCAGAAGTGTCAAAAATTAGTATTATGCTATGTGCCCACGATGCAGAAATGCTCCGGATTTTTCCTGAGCGTTTCTGCATCTCCCTGGCAGAAAAAACGCATGCGGATTGTACATGCGGATTGTACATGCGGATTGTACATGTAGATTGTACATGCGGATTGTACATGCGGATTGTACATGTAGATTGTACATGCGGATTGTACATGCGGATTGTACATGCGGATTGTACATGCGGATTGTACATGTAGATTGTACATGCGGATTGTACATGCGGATTGTACATGTGGATTGTACATGCGGATTGTACATGTAGATTGTACATGCGGATTGTACATGCGGATTGTACATGCGGATTGTACATGTAGATTGTACATGCGGATTGTACATGCGGATTGTACATGTGGATTGTACATGCGGATTGTACATGTAGATTGTACATGCGGATTGTACATGCGGATTGTACATGCGGATTGTACATGTAGATTGTACATGCGGATTGTACATGCGGATTGTACATGTGGATTGTACATGTGGATTGTACATGCGGATTGTACATGCATTTTTCCTGCCAGGGACATGCGGATATGAATCGTTCTTCACTTGCATTTCCGCATGCGGGTTGACAAGCGCTTTTAGCATCACTTGGAAAGTGCTTGACAACTTGATCACACTATATAAATCCATGCAAACGGCATGGATTTATATAGTGTGACTATAAAAGAATGGTAAAAAATAAAAAATATATATTATACTTACCTTCTGATGGCCCCCGGTGTCCTTAGCGATCCGTCCTGGCTTGCCGGCAGCTCGCGGTGGTCTAAAAGGACCTGCCATGACGTCATTTAGTCATGTGACGGGTCACACGACCACCGACGTCCGCGGTCACGTGACCCGTCACATGACTAAATTATGTCACAGCAGGTCCTTTTAGATTATCGTGAGCTGCCGGGGAGCCAGGACACAAACCTGGGCACCATCTGCACATTGAGCCGCATGATATATCCGCATGTGCAGATGAAGTGATGCGCATGTCATGCGGTCCAATGCAAGTCAATGGTGGCAAAAGAGCTGCGATTCCACAAAATAATTGGTAGTGCTGTGGATTTTTCCGCAATGTTAATCCGCAGCGAAAATCTCCGCAACATGTGAACAGCACATGCGGATTATCATTGGGGAACATAGCAGACCTTCTGCCAAGCGTTTTTTAAGCGCTTCTGCAGCGGAATTGCCGCTGCGGAAACGCTTGCAAAACGCATAGTGGGCACACAGCCTAACAATAAAAAATGTGATAATTATTGGCAAAAATCTTTACTCCCCTGTTAGAATCCCCCCTCCAGCATTAATGCTGCAGTTGCCCAAACCAATATTTTTAATTTATACTTCATTTGTAACCGCTGCTGACAATCAATGGACTCAGCTGTTTTTTTGCCACACAAAGATCACCAGAAGGAAGGTGAGTGCTGGAATGACACGGTTTTAAAATGTAACTTAGGCCACGGCTATCAGTATTTATAACAGAAACAAGTCACCAATTCTGCATTTATCACCCACTCCTGGTTTTGGCTCCCACTCCTGAGAAAAAATACTGACCGAATACTGACCGAATACTGATAGTGGGGCCGTGGCCTAATGGTTATTTTTTATTCCCATTATTTTTGCAATGCTAATTTTTAAAGCTCCAGGAAAACCCTAATAAAGAGCACAGCTGATTCTTGTCGCCTGCAAAAAAAAAATTGAAATCAGTCAGATGTGGTGATATTGTCTGTATTGTTGGATATGTCAGTACTATCTGTAAAGTTTGCAGTGTTGGTATTGTTAGTACAGTTGATTTTGGTAGTATTATTGGTATTATTATTGTTGGTATTTTCAGTACTGTCGGTATTGTTAGTATTGGTGGTATTATCAGTACTGTCAGCATTGATGGTATTGTCAGTATGGTTGGTATTGTTAGTACAGTTGATTTTGGTAGTATTATTGGTATTATTATTGTTGGTATTTTCAGCACTGTCGGTATTGTTAGTATTGGTGGTATTATCAGTACTGTCAGCATTGATGGTATTGTCAGTATGGTTGGTATTGTTAGTACAGTTGATTTTGGTAGTATTATTGGTATTATTATTGTTGGTATTTTCAGTACTGTCGGTATTGTTAGTATTGGTGGTATTATCAGTACTGTCAGCATTGATGGTATTGTCAGTATGGTTGGTATTGTTAGTACAGTTGATTTTGGTAGTATTATTGGTATTATTATTGTTGGTATTTTCAGCACTGTCGGTATTGTTAGTATTGGTGGTATTATCAGTACTGTCAGCATTGATGGTATTGTCAGTATGGTTGGTATTGTTAGTACAGTTGATTTTGGTAGTATTATTAGCATTATTATTGTTGGTATTTTCAGTACTGTCGGTATTGTTAGTATTGGTGGTATGATCAGTACTGTCAGCATTGATGGTATTGTCAGTATGGTTGGTATTGTTAGTACAGTTGATTTTGGTAGTATTATTGGTATTATTATTGTTGGTATTTTCAGTACTGTCGGTATTGTTAGTATTGGTGGTATGATCAGTACTGTCAGCATTGATGGTATTGTCAGTATGGTTGGTATTGTTAGTACAGTTGATTTCGGTAGTATTATTGGTATTATTATTGTTGGTATTTTCAGTACTGTCGGTATTGTTAGTATTGGTGGTATTATCAGTACTGTCAGCATTGATGGTATTGTCAGTATGGTTGATATTGTTAGTACAGTTGATTTTGGCAGTATTATTGGTATTATTATTGTTGGTATTTTCAGTACTGTCGGTATTGTTAGTTTTGGTGGTATTATCAGTACTGTCAGCATTGATGGTATTGTCAGTATGGTTGGTATTGTTAGTACAGTTGATTTTGGTAGTATTATTGGTATTATTATTGTTGGTATTTTCAGTACTGTCGGTATTGTTAGTATTGGTGGTATTATCAGTACTGTCAGCATTGATGGTATTGTCAGTATGGTTGGTATTGTTAGTACAGTTGATTTTGGTAGTATTATTGGTATTATTATTGTTGGTGTTTTCAGTACTGTCGGTATTGTTAGTATTGGTGGTATTATCAGTACTGTCAGCATTGATGGTATTGTCAGTATGGTTGGTATTGTTAGTACGGTTGATTTTGGTAGTATTATTGGTATTATTATTGTTGGTATTTTCAGTACTGTCGGTATTGTTAGTATTGGTGGTATTATCAGTACTGTCAGCATTGATGGTATTGTCAGTATGGTGGGTATTGTTAGTACAGTTGATTTTGGTAGTATTATTGGTATTATTATTGTTGGTATTTTCAGTACTGTCGGTATTGTTAGTATTGGTGGTATTATCAGTACTGTCAGCATTGATGGTATTGTCAGTATGGTTGGTATTGTTAGTACAGTTGATTTTGGTAGTATTATTGGTATTATTATTGTTGGTATTTTCAGTACTGTCAGTATTGTTAGTATTGGTGGTATTATCAGTACTGTCAGCATTGATGGTATTGTCAGTATGGTTGGTATTGTTAGTACGGTTGATTTTGGTAGCATTATTGGTATTATTATTGTTGGTATTTTCAGTACTGTCGGTATTGTTAGTATTGGTGGTATGATCAGTACTGTCAGCATTGATGGTATTGTCAGTATGGTGGGTATTGTTAGTACAGTTGATTTTGGTAGTATTATTGGTATTATTATTGTTGGTATTTTCAGTACTGTCGGTATTGTTAGTATTGGTGGTATGATCAGTACTGTCAGCATTGATGGTATTGTCAGTATGGTTGGTATTGTTAGTACAGTTGATTTTGGTAGTATTATTGGTATTACTATTGTTGGTATTTTCAGTACTGTCGGTATTGTTAGTGTTGGTGGTATTATCAGTACTGTCAGCATTGATGGTATTGTCAGTATGGTTGGTATTGTTAGTACAGTTGATTTTGGTAGCATTATTGGTATTATTATTGTTGGTATTTTCAGTACTGTTGGTATTGTTAGTATTGGTGGTATGATCAGTACTGTCAGCATTGATGGTATTGTCAGTATGGCTGGTATTGTTTTGCTATTATTTTTCATTCAAAATCGTGGAAAAAAAATCACTGCCACATGTGAACACAGTTAAGAATATGTTGCACCAGGTCTGTGATATGATCGTTCCACCTGGTCTTACCCCAAGGGCACGTTCACACGTTCAGTATTTGGTCAGTATTTCACATCAGTATTTGTAAGCCAAAACCCGGAGTGGGTGATAAATACAGAAGTGGTGACGTGTTTCTATTATACTTTTCCTCTGATTGTTCCAGTCTTGATCTTGGCTTACAAATATCGATGTCAAATACTGAACATGTGAACGAAGCCTTAAGTTGTGTATATGAGGGGAGTCAAACTGAATATTTGCCCCCCATGCAGGAAAACCGAGATTATCCTCTGCTGTAACCTGTGGAATGTAAAAAGTAACGTATTCCCTGTAAGCAGTCCCCTCCATTCCCAGTATCATAGAGGGGCATGTGTTTCTTATCCTTCCGGTCCCATGATGACTGCTCTGTTCGTCCTTCTCTTCTTGTTTAGCAACAAAAAAAATGTCAATATCTGTGAATGTTGGGTAGCAGGTGTCGCTTTGAAAGTAAGCATTTGTTATAAGGGCTCGCTCACAGGAGAGTATAACACGGCCCAGCGCTGATCTTTTATCGGATAGCTCTCGGCCCAATGTTATACTATGGGGCAGTGCTGATCTGCCATCATTTTATCATGCCGATGGATCATGTGCACCCATAGAAATCTATGGGTGCATGTGAAGCATTGTACTGCACTCAAATGTCATCCGAGTGCAGTCCGACATCCACGCACACAGAGAATGGAGAAGATGGAGAAATTAAGTTCTCCGTCTTCTCCATACCTGTGCTGCGATTTTCTCATGCAAGAAAATCGGAGCACAATAAGATGATACTTGGATGAAACTCTGACATAGATTGAGCCGAGGGTCATTAGCATAATCGTCCTGATTCTCTCGCCTTTGTGAGCGTACCCTAGGAGTGCATGTATGTGTGGCACCCCAGGGGTCTGGTTTTCCACAGTAACAGCAATGTTATGTCTGAGAGCAGGTGGGAGGTCTCTTGGTCAGGGATCCTATGCATGCCACACCTCCTGCCCAGTCCTGGGAGGGGAAGAACTTCCCCTATATAAACCTAGGGCTGAAGCAGGGTGAGGGAGTAGAGAAGAAGCAGAGAAAAGAAGCAAATATAGGAAGAAACAACAGGAGCTCTGTGGGAGCAGTGTTACAAGGAGTCAGGGGCTGGCAGCTGCAGAGCTCGCCCTGACTGAGAAGTTATCACCGGACCCAGAGTCCGAGGCTGTGGGGACTAACTCCTATCCAGCAGCAGAAACCGACCGGCAGGGGATTGCAGGTCCTCTGGCCCAGAAACCCGAAGGCCCCGAGTCACCGGCCATACGGGTGAGCACCACACGGTACACTCAGGGACGTGGGCTACTTATACCCGCCTCTAGCAAGGTAGCCAGAAGAGTATCGTTAGTTTGGGAGGCCTACAACTCCGCCTGGCCAGGGGAGATCCCATCTGCTCAAGGACTGACCAGGCCCCAATCGCTAGCCAGTACTCCGGGAGGGTCTATCTTTGTCACCAGTAAAGACCCTGAACTACACAGTATCGTCTCCGAGTGGTTCCTGCTACCCCCATCATCCACGTCGGCTGCCCTGAGGCCATACCCCTCCCGTTGGGGGTTATACTATCATGCTGCACAATCCTACCACCGGCCTCAGCGGTCTGCCCTGCAGCAGCAGCTCCCTGGCTGCACTCAATGGGTGGCGTAGTCGTCCAACATCTACCGCTAAAACAGCGCCACTTAGTCTGACTCCCTGGGCACGGACCGGATCACCGCCACGAGACTACAACCCTCAACAGATCCGGCTCCGGGTAAGCTCCCGCGTGCGCAACGCAGCGCGACACAGGCCCAGGGGCGCGTCAACTTTTGGCGTAGTCGGCAGGATCTCGTGCCCGCAACCACCGGGTACTGCGTGCCTGAAAAAGACTGTGAAAACTTACCCGTGGTGAAGATTCCCGCCATCCGGCGCCATCTTCCGCTTTCTTCCAGCCATCGGTGGAGTTTTCCCGCCATCCGGCGCCATCTTCGGCCTTCTTCCCGC
This sequence comes from Phyllobates terribilis, assembly GCF_046119375.1. Lineage (NCBI taxonomy): Eukaryota > Metazoa > Chordata > Amphibia > Anura > Dendrobatidae > Phyllobates > Phyllobates terribilis. The sequence continues at coordinate 4,742,135 of NW_027362884.1, forward strand.
CATCCGTGGAGTTTTCCCGCCATTGGACGCCATCTTGAGGACGCCGCGCGGGAAGAAGAGGGGCGTGGACTCCGAAAACGCGCGAGAACTGAAGCCCCGCCTCAAGTCCGGACGTTGCGTAGGAGCCCAGCAGACGCCGACGTCACAGGAGCGCGACGGAAGGTCCTCAACCCTGACGATCCACTGCGGAGCCGCGGCCTACGGAAGAGGATCATCGCAAGGTAGGCCACGGTCCACTAGGGGGGAGAAGGATGTCGGATACGGAGGAGAGCTTCACCGCTCCAACCCCCGCCAGCGCCACCGCTGTTGCGGTCATGCCTTTCACCATGCCCTATATCCCGGGGGCAGCCTGGCTACCCCAGTACTCAGGGGAGTCACATACCCTGCAGGACTTTAGAGAAAAACTGGATAGCCTCTTCCAGGTGTACCCCCTCACAGAAGAGCAAAGAGTAAGCATCCTGGTGGCCCAATTAACCGGGGCAGCCCAAAGGGAGGTAAAGTCCTGGCCACCTGGGGGGAGGACTGTCGCAGGGATACTAACCCGGCTGAGGGACACCTTTGATACCCGCACCTCAGCCGAGATCAAGCTTAGATTCTACGGGTGCAAACAGCGGGCACATGAGAGTATAAGGGACTATGCCCTGAACCTACAAGAGGCCCTGAGAGCCATTAAGCAGACCGACCCTGACGGCGTGGGAGACGAGGACAGGCTGTTAACTGAACAATTTATAGAGGGTTTATATTGCAATGCCCACCGAACCCAGTTGCGGGCAATGGCCTTACAGGACCCTCATCTGGGATTTGCACAGTTCAAGGACAGAGCCATCCGGGTGCTCCGAGAACCGGCACCAGGTGGCGTTGTGACCCACAGACGCCCCACTACCACCTACCACCAGGAGGCGGCGCCCTTGTCGGCAGGGCCTGTGGGAGCTGATGCGCAGGCTTTGAACAATGACTCGGCTCCAGACCTGCACCATCAGGTCCAAGAGCTAGCTAAAAGCGTTGCTGCGCTAACCCGAACTGTGCAGTCTTTACAGGTTTCCACTCCAGGGAAGATCCAGCTGGCATCCGGACCGGAGGACATCCCGTGGCGTCGACCAAGGAGGACCCCACCGGCCAGAGGAAGACCCAGCGACCGATACAACGAGGACGGACGACCCATCTGCCGCCGCTGTAATAAACCCGGACATATGGCAAGGTACTGTCCTTTAAACTGGCACAACCTAGGGTAGAGGGCCAACCCCTAGGAAAAAGATCATCAGGCCCATCAAACTGGCGCGACAAATATGTGGGAGGACGTCCAGTCTTGCCTGTGGTACTGGATGGCATTCCTATGAGTGCCCTACTGGACACCGGGTCACAGGTCACCACCATCCCGTACGTGCTCTTCATGCAGTACTGGAATGACTCGGATATTACCCGCTACCCTGACGACGACTTGAGTATCATCGCCAGCAATGGTCAGCCCGTGCCACAGATCGGATTTAAAGAGGTGACCATTAAAATTGGTAGAGTTGAACTGGCAGCACAGGGACTGATCATTGTAGACATTGACAAACACGAGAGTCACCCAAAGATAACTCTAGGAACTATTGTAATTGAAAATTGTCTTGCAGAGGTGATTTTCCTTTTACAGCAGGTTGCCAAGAACGCCAGCTCCGGCGAGCAGTGAGTGCTCCAAAAAGAGATCCGGGCACTGATGCGACGGCAACAGGTGGAACTCTCCGGCGGTGAGATTGGTAGCGTGAGAATGTGTGACCCTTTCCCTATTGTCATGCCCCCAAAAAGTGAAATGATGATTTGGTGCCGGGCAGCTATTGGTCTGAGAGGTAGAGATTCCAGACAATGGTAGAACCAGTTTACTCAGACAGTAGGCCCACCATCTTGACAGCACGGGGGGTGGTTAATGTACGCCATGGGAGGGTGCCCGTTCGCATAATCAATATCGGGAAGAGGGAAGTATACCTGCCCCGGTATGCCACGCTAGCCAAATTATATACCATTAACCAAAATGCTATACAATCTGTGGAACCCTTGCCTCCATCTCACCCGGAGGAAGGTAACGGCTCTAAGAAAACAATGGAGGACTGGTGTCAGCAACTACATTTGGGTACTGACTCCACTCCCTCACATCAGAAACAGGGAGTCTATCGGGTGGTTCAAGAGTACGAGAGAGTGTTTAGTAAACACCCGTTAGACTTCGGGCGAGTCAAGGGGGTAGAACACCACATCCCCACGGGAGACCATCCTCCCATAAAAGAGAGGTATCGACCCGTACCCCCTGCACACTACCAACACGCCAAGGGGATGCTTAGAGACATGAAGGAGGCTGGGGTGATCAGGGATAGCTGTAGCCCCTGGGCAGCTCCACTAGTCTTAGTCAAAAAGAAAGACAACACCATGAGGATGTGTGTAGATTACCGGAAAATCAACCGTATCACACACAAGGATGCGTACCCCTTACCAAGGATAGAGGAGTCTTTGGCTGCTTTAAGATCTGCTAACTTCTTCTCTACCTTGGATCTCACTAGTGGGTACTGGCAGGTTCCTGTAGCAGAGGCGGACCGGGAGAAGACCGCATTCACCACCCCGATGGGACTTAGCGAGTTTACCTGCATGCCGTTCGGACTCTGCAACGCACCAGGAACCTTCCAACGATTAATGGAGTGCTGTCTGGGCCACAGAAACTTCGAGACGGTCCTGTTGTACCTGGACGATGTCATCGTATATTCTAAGACTTATGAGGACCACCTGAAACACCTGGCGGAAGTGTTCGAAGCTCTGGCAAGCTACGGCCTAAAGGTGAAACCCTCCAAGTGTCACCTCCTGAAACCAAAGGTGCAGTACCTGGGACACGTGGTGAGCGCTGACGGAGTGGCTCCCGACCCCGATAAGATCACCGCAATTAAGGAATGGCCAAGTCCCTCCAGTGTAAAGGAAGTGCGGCAGTTCCTCGGGTTGGTAGGCTACTACCGCAGGTTCATCCCCGGTTTCACCAAAAAGGCAGCTCCTATGCAGGACCTCCTGATAGGCCAGTCCCGGAAGGCCAAGAACCAGAAGCCGCCCTTCAGATGGGAGAAGTTGGAAGAGGAGTCCTTCCGCCAGCTGAAGATGGCCCTCACGGGGGATGAAATCCTGGCGTACCCGGATTACAGCCAGCCCTTTATCCTCTACACCGACGCAAGTAACATCGGGCTAGGAGCCGTGCTGTCCCAGATCCAGCAGGGGAAAGAACGAGTAATCGCTTACGCCAGCCGAAAACTGCGACCCACCGAGAGAAACCCTGAGAATTACAGCACATTTAAGCTAGAGTTCCTGGCAGTGGTGTGGGCAGTCACCGAACGCTTTAAGCACTACCTCGCTTCTTCCCGGTTCGTCGTGTACACGGATAACAACCCGTTGACACACCTGGACACAGCAAGACTCGGTGCCCTAGAGCAGAGATGGATGGCCCGTCTGTCCAACTACGAGTTCACAATCAAATACCGGGCAGGACGCTCCAATACCAACGCGGACGCCCTGTCCAGGATGCCAAACCTACCGGACGTAGGAGAAGATCCAGAGGGACTGGAAGAAGTCGAACTCCCTGCGTTCCACCGGCATGGGACTATCCAGTATTCCCACCGGGTAAGGAGTAAGCAAGCCGCTACGTTTAACCCCTTGCCTCACTACAACTGGGAGGAAACGCAAGACAGTGACCCTGCCGTCCGACTGGTGAAGGAGATGCTGACTCGGCCAGAGGCTCGCCTTGACCCAGACGCTCCGGAGGAAGCCAAGCAACTGTGGGCTGAGAAGAGTCGACTGTTCCTTTATAAGGGGAAGTTGTGCCGCAGAATGGTTAACTCCCGGACACATGAACTAATCTGGCAAGTAGTGGTGCCACGAAGAGACGCAGCCATGGTGATGGAGGCATACAACGACGGGGCTGGACACTTCGGATGGAAGAAGCTGGAGTTCCTGCTGCGCGAGCGGTTCCACTGGGTAGGCATGAGGGGAACCATCGAGAGGTGGTGCAGAGACTGTGGCCCGTGCAACCTAAGAAGGAAGGACCGTGCCAGCCAGAAGACTCCCCTGCAGTCCATCGTCACCCGGCAGCCGTTGGAACTGGTAGCCTTGGATCATGTAAAACTGACCCCAAGCAGAAGTGGCTACGTCTACGCACTAACCATCGTGGATCACTACTCCCGGTTCTTGGTTGTCGTCCCCGTCAAGGACTTAACAGCTCGAACAGCAGCGAGAGCCTTCCAGCAGCATTTCTGCCGTCCACACGGGTACCCGGATCAAGTGTTGACAGACCAGGGACCTGCCTTTGAAGCGGAGGTCTTCCAAGAATTCTGCACTCTGTATGGCTGCCGGAAGATAAGGACGACACCCTATCATCCGCAAACTAATGGACTTTGTGAGAAAATGAACCAGGTGGTAATGGATCTTCTGAAAACGTTGCCCCTGGAAGAACGCAGTCTGTGGCCTGAGAAGCTGCCCGATCTGGTGGACCTATACAACCACATCCCGGTAGGTTCCACCAACTGTACCCCGGCTTACCTAATGAGGGCGAGACCTGGTAAGTTACCTGTTGACCTGGAAATGGGAGTCCTGACACCTGAGGACACTTCACCAGAAGCAGACTGGGACACAGAGAGGCAGCAGCAGTACCGGAGAGTACAGGAGAGCGTGGAGCAAAGTCTCTGTCAGGCTAGGGAAAGACAAGAGAAAACTTACAACCAGTATGCTCCCGCTGTTCCCCTGGTACCCGGAGAGCAGTTCTTGAAGAGAAAAAGACGGCTCCACAAGTTGGACGACCAGTGGGAGAAGGACCCGTACACCGTACTGCCCTCAAGCCACGACAACCCAAAGGTCTGTACCATCAGTAAAGACGGAGGGGAAACCACAACCATTGTATCCCGGGATCACCTGAAGAAGTGTCCCGAACAGCTACGGAACCCTGAAGAGGAACAAGAAGACCCTCGACCCGTAGAGGAAAGGGAAGACATGGTTAATACTGTGCTCGGAGACTTCCCTCGGTCTTGGACTCAAGTCAATGGTGCAGTTGTGGTACCCGTACTCACCTTCCTCCAACCAGCATCCCAAGCACCTACGGAGCAACAGGTAGAGCTGGAAGAACAGCCGGTCCAGGAGGCAGAAGACCCCACACCAGCAGACCAGGAGGATCAACCCTCTGCTTGCAGTGAGCCTGCCATATCCCTAGTGAGCCAAAGGGCCCGTAGACCGCTGCCCAGTTTACCCTTAACAGCTCCTACACCCTGTAGTTCAGGGCCAGACAGTCAGCTCCGTAGGTCCACTAGGGCCACTAGGGGCCAGTTACCCGCACGTTGGAGGATTTGAAGTGTATAAATTGTTTTATTTGTGGTTACCTGTTTATTGTTGCTTGTGTATAATTATGTGTTTCTAGTTATTTTTAGGAGTCCTTGGTGGATTTACCGGGAATCCTTTGTACATAGTTGGAGCGTAAACCAGGACGGACTAAAGACTGTTAAGGACTCGGGGCAGGACAGACCCCTACCTGGTTACGTCTCCCTGTTTTGGTGAAATGGACACCTTGCTTTCTTCAAAGACTGCACCCGGTTACGGACATGCCGTGACCACCTTTATGTGTTTCTTTATTGTTATTGTTATATCTTGTTATGTTTTTATAAAATATGTTTAGTCCCGGAGTACTAAATTTCACTAGGGGGGAATGTGGCACCCCAGGGGTCTGGTTTTCCACAGTAACAGCAATGTTATGTCTGAGAGCAGGTGGGAGGTCTCTTGGTCAGGGATCCTATGCATGCCACACCTCCTGCCCAGTCCTGGGAGGGGAAGAACTTCCCCTATATAAACCTAGGGCTGAAGCAGGGTGAGGGAGTAGAGAAGAAGCAGAGAAAAGAAGCAAATATAGGAAGAAAAAACAGGAGCTCTGTGGGAGCAGTGTTACAAGGAGTCAGGGGCTGGCAGCTGCAGAGCTCGCCCTGACTGAGAAGTTATCACCGGACCCGGAGTCCGAGGCTGTGGGGACTAACTCCTATCCAGCAGCAGAAACCGACCGGCAGGGGATTGCAGGTCCTCTGGCCCAGAAACCCGAAGGCCCCGAGTCACCGGCCATACGGGTGAGCACCACACGGTACACTCAGGGACGTGGGCTACTTATACCCGCCTCTAGCAAGGTAGCCAGAAGAGTATCGTTAGTTTGGGAGGCCTACAACTCCGCCTGGCCAGGGGAGATCCCATCTGCTCAAGGACTGACCAGGCCCCAATCGCTAGCCAGTACTCCGGGAGGGTCTATCTTTGTCACCAGTAAAGACCCTGAGCTACACAGTACCGTCTCCGAGTGGTTCCTGCTACCCCCATCATCCACGTCGGCTGCCCTGAGGCCATACCCCTCCCGTTGGGGGTTATACTATCATGCTGCACAATCCTACCACCGGCCTCAGCGGTCTGCCCTGCAGCAGCAGCTCCCTGACTGCACTCAACGGGTGGCGTAGTCGTCCAACATCTACCGCTAAAACAGCGCCACTTAGTCTGACTCCCTGGGCACGGACCGGATCACCGCCACGAGACTACAACCCTCAACAGATCCGGCTCCGGGTAAGCTCCCGCGTGCGCAACGCAGCGCGACACAGGCCCAGGGGCGCGTCATATGCACCAAAACAGTTACAGAGCTCATCTACAGAGGGACATCATACTGGGAATGGGTGCTGGGTTTCCTGAGCTCAGCTGAGGAGGTATACCTTATATATACTTCCCATCGCCATCCTCATTCCCAGGATGCCAGCCTCCAGTCTCCAGACAGACAGCCGCTGACAGACTGCAGTGATTATGGAGCATAACAATCTCACATGGGCGCTGACATCGCTGTAATGTCGCCAGTTTGGGAGGTAAATATACATTTTTGTTCTTTCACACAGGGACTACAGCATTTAAAAAGGGGTTGTCTAATTAGTGGATTAGTGGACGACCCTTTTAATGTTAAACAAATCGTCCACTTTAGACAATCCTTTTTCCTTAGACAGGTCCCCTGATGATAAGCTGATCACATTGGGGTCCTGTTGGGTTGGACGGCCAGTGATCACCTAGAATCCAGAAGGGAATGTTTTATGCTTTACTTAATTAAAAAACTACACAGACTCATGTATTTGCTCAGCTCTGTATTCCAGTTCCAGCTGAAATACTGACCAACTGCATTTTCCCCTAATCATCCCCTATGCCACAATCAGAAATAGATCACAGGATCCAGTCATGGCCACCAATTGTTCTTCATGTTGTACCATTGCAACCTTCATGAGTTTATGCTTCTCAGAAGTGAAACCAACAAGCTCTACTTTTATCCGGCCCGCCGGGCTATGGGCGGAGGAGAGGGGAGCGGTGTCAGCACCCGCCCTTCCCCCCCGCTTGCTCAGGGCCCCGGTAGGCGGATACTTACCTCTCCCCGTGCCTCTGCAGATCCGCTGTCTTCCTGCTCTGCGCTTCCTGTGACGTCTCAGGTCAGAGAGTGCGGTGACTTCTTTACACCGCGCCCTCCCGAGTGCCGTCACACGCAGCGCAGAGCGGGACGACGCCGCCGCGACACTGGAGTCCAGACCAGAGTAGAGCAGCGGCAGCAGGTGAGGAGGAGTGAGGCGAGTATTGGATTTTTTTTTTTTAATGTACAGTCATGGCCAAAAGTATTGAGAATGAGACAAATAGTAATTTTTCCAAAGTTTACTGCTTCATTTTTTGGAATGGCAATTTGCATATACTCCTGAATGTCAAAGAGTGATCAGCTTAACAGCAATTACTGTACTTACAAAGTCAATATTTGCCCAGAAAATGAACTTTAACCCCCAAAACACATTTCAACATCATTGCAGTCCTGCCTTAAAAGGAGCAGCTAACATCGTTTTAGTGATTGATCCATTAACACAGGTGTGGGTGTTGATGAGGACAGGGCTGGCGATCAATCAGTCATGATTAAGTAAGAATGACATCACTGGACACTTTAAAAGGAGGCTGGATCTTGGTATCATTGTTTCTCTTCAGTTAACCATGGTTATCTCTAAAGAAACACGTGCAGCCATCATTGCACTGCACAAAAATGGCCTAACAGGGAAGAGTATCGCAGCTACAAAGATTGCACTTCAGTCAACAATCTATCGCATCATCAAGAACTTCAAGTAGAGAGCTTCCATTGTTGTCAAAAAGGCTCCAGGGTGCCCAAGAAAGACCAGCAAGCGCCAGGACCGTATCTTAAAACTGTTTCAGCTGCGGGATCGGACTACCAGCAGTGCCGAGCTTGCTCAGGAATGGAAGCAGGCTGGTGTGAGTGCTTCTGCACGCACTGTGAGGCGGAGACTCTTTGTGCAAGGGCTGGTTTCAAGGAGGGCAGCAAAGAAGCCACTTCTCTCCAGAAAAAACATCAGGGACCGACTGATATTCTGCAAAAGGTACAGGGAGTGGACTGCTGAGGACTGGGGCAAAGTCATTTTCTCTGATGAATCCCCTTTTCGATTGTTTGGGACATCTGGAAAACAGCTTATTCGGAGAAGAAGAGGTGAGCACTACCACCAGTCTTGTCTCATGCCAACTGTAAAGCATCCTGAACCCATACATGTGTGGGGTTGCTTCTCAGCCAAGGGAATCGGCTCACTCACAGTCTTGCCTAAAAACACAGCCATGAATAAAGAATGGTACCAGAATGTCCTCCAAGAGCAACTTCTCCCAACCGTCCAAGAGCAGTTTGGCGCCCAACAATGCCTTTTCCAGCATGATGGAGCACCTTGCCATAAAGCAAAGGTGATAACTAAATGGCTCATGGAACAAAACATAGAGATTTTGGGTCCATGGCCTGGAAACTCCCCAGATCTTAATCCCATTGAGAACTTGTGGTCAATAATCAAGAGACGGGTGGACAAACAAAAACCAACAAATTCTGGCAAAATGCAAGCATTGATTATGCAAGAATGGACTGCTATCAGTCAGGATTTGGTCCAAAAGTTGATTGAGAGCATGCCAGGAAGAATTACAGAGGTCTTGAAGAAGAAGGGGCAACACTGCAAATATTGACTTGCTGCATTAACTCATTCTAACTGTCAATATAATCTATTGGTACTCATAATATGATTACAATTATATTTCTGTATGTGATATAAACATCAGACAAACACTAATAAAAACTAGAGGCCAGCAGATCATGTGAAAATATAATTTTGGTGTCATTCTCAAAACTTTTGGCCATGACTGTATGGAGGCATAGGTCATTATATGGGGGGTGACATCCTGCAAGGGGTATAATATGGGGGGGGGGTGACATGCTGCATGGGGCATTATATGGGGGGTGACATGCTGCATGGGGCATTATTGGGGGGTGACATGCTGCATGGGGCATTATATGGGGGGGTGACATGCTGCATGGGGCATTATAAAGACAGGGGAGTGATATCCTGCATGGGGCATTATATGGGGGGTGACATGCTGCATGGGGCATTATATGGGGGCGTGACATGCTGCATGGGGCATTATATGGGGGGGGTGACATGCTGCATGGGGCATTATATGGGGGCGTGACATGCTGCATGGGGCATTATATGAGGGTGGCATCCAGCATGGGGCATTATAAGGGGGGAACAGCCTGCATGGGGCATTATAAGGGGTGGAACAGCCTGCATATGGCATTATAAGGGGGAAACAGCCTGCCTATTGGGAACATTTACCTGCCTATTGGGGACATTTACCTGCCTATTGGGGACATTTACCTGCCTATTGGGGACATTTACCTGCCTATTGAGGACCTATGCTGCCTATTGGGGATATTTACCTGCCTATTGGGGACATTTACCTGCCTATTGGGGACCTATGCTGCCTATTGGGGCTATTTACCTGCCTATTGAGGACCGATGCTGTCTATTGGGGACATTTACCTGCCTATTGAGGACCTATGCTGCCTATTGGGTACAGTTACCTACCTATTGAAATACCGGTTAATTTAACTTTACTTGTTCTTCATTTTAAATATTGTATTTGTTCCTCTATTGTTTTTTTTACTACAAAATAAGATATCTGCAGTGTGCATAGGAATTTGTTCATAGTTTTTTTTAAAAACTATATTCCGGCCCTCCAATGGTCTGAGGGACCGTGAACTGGCCCCCTGTTTAAAAAGTTTGAGGACCCCTGCTCTATACTGTAAAACAATGAGCTAACTGTTTAAAAATGAGTTCTAAGAAGTAACGTTTCTCCATGCGGAGAGCGACATGCTAAGCACGTCAAGGTGAGGAGACTTTTCGAGCCGCAATGCTCCTCTGGGAAAATATGCAAATTATCTCTTCTGAGGGGAAGAGAACTAGAACTCCAGAACCACCTATTGGAAGTAGAGAATGAGATTTCTAAACTCTCAGTCACACGTTGCATTTTTTTCCTGCGTTTTTTAAATCTGCAGCTTGTCAATTCTTTCAGGGGTTTTGCAGCATTTTTCCCCCATTGAAATGAATTAAAGTAAAACAAAACAATTAAAAATACTGCAGCATTTTTTGCGTTTTTCCTGCTGCCACTTTGGTTTTTGCCGAAGAAAAAAAATGCTGCAAAAATGCAATATGTGAACATACTCTTATCCTGCTTGTGTTCTAGTTGGACATAAAAGAGAACGGCCATAGTAATATGGAGATGTAATTAATTCTATGGTGTTTCCACTTTCAATATTGCTAGGCGGCATCTATTTGTGTAGGGCTGCCCGTTTAAGATTCTATCACTAGATTCCATTCTATTATGACACCACAGCTCCCAGACACTACTTATAGAATGTACGCAGGGTCACGGGTGCCTTTCTTGGCTTCATAGTGATTGATAGCACTTGCAGTTTTTCGCTATGGCTGAATTTCTTCTGGATAATCTTCAGGTAGAAGCACTATTGGGGATTCTTATCAACAATCGCCCTGACACTGCGCTTCTACCACCTGATGGCGTCCTTAGCTTCACTCACCGGCTGGTGATGGAGCTAGTTAATGACTGCCTGACCAAATACTACCAAGGTCATCTAACGTCAGAGTATCTGACGGATTTACCTCAGAACATCAGGACATTACTACAGCAGGTAAGCGGCGGACGCTCCGCACAAATATTCTCCATAATATTAGATATATTCTTTGTTTTTTTGTCTTTTTTCATATGTGTATGGGACGTTTGCATGTTGGGGCTCATACAGTATATATAGAGAGGCTATGTGGAGCTCTTACTATGTATAGGAGGCTGCGTTTGGCGGCTCATACTGTATTTAGGGGGCTATGTGAGGCCTCATATTTAATATGTCAGCATATTTAATTCTACTCAATATTACATTATACAGTTAATAAGAATATCAAATATCTGGAATATGGTATCCAGTTTTGGGCTCCACATTTTAATAAGGATATTCAGAAGTCAGTCAGTCATTTCAAAGGCAACTAGAATATTACAAGGGATGTAGGTATCTCATATGATTGGAGGTTGAAAAAGTTGAGCTTGTTTAGCTTAGAAAAATGACACCTCAGAGGAGATCTCATTTACATGTATAAATACATGTGTGGTCATTATAAAGTACTGGCGCATGACTTATTCCTTCCAAAGACCATACTAAGGACCCGGGGGCACTCATTACAGGTGGAAGAAAGGCGATTCCGGCAGATAAATAGGAAAGGGTTCTTTACAGCCAGAGCAGTCAGACTGTGGAATGTCCGACCACAAGAGGTAGTGATGGCAGATACTATAACAGCTTTTATACAAGGGCTGGATGATTTCCTCAGCATATATAACATTGTGGGTTATAGTTAAATTAGTGACAAAATGTATAATTGGTGAAGAAAGGTTGAACTTGATGGACCTAGGTCATTTTTCAACCTATTTAACTATGTAAAAAAATAAATAAAAAATGCTGCAAAAATATGAGTATTGTATGCAGTGTTTTTCCTGCTACCACTCTGTTTTATTGGGTAGAAAAAAAATGCAACATGTGAACATATCCTTATCCTGGTTGTGTTGTAGTTGGAAATAAAAAACGATCGGCCATAATAACATGGAGACATAATTAATTCTATGGTGTTTCCACTTTCAGTATTGCTCGGTGTCATCTATTTGTGCAGAGCCGCCGTTTAAGATTCTGTCACTAGATTCCATTCTATTATGACATCACAGCTCCCAGTCACTACTTATAGAATGTACGCAGGGTCACGGGTGCCTTTCTTGGCTTTAAAGTGATTGATAGCTCTTGCAGTTTTTCACTATGGCTGAATTTCTTCTGGATAATCTTCAGGTAGAAGCACTATTGGGGATTCTTATCAACAATCGCCCTGACACTGCGCTTCTACCACCCGATGGCGTCCTCAGCTTCACTCACCGGCTGGTGATGGAGCTAGTAAATGACTGCCTGACCAAATACTACCAAGGTCATCTAACGTCAGAGTATCTGACGGATTTACCTCAGAACATCAGGACATTACTACAGCAGGTAAATGGTGGATGCTCAGCACAAATCTACTCCATAATTATAGTGGGATAGAAACTTCTTCTTTCCTCCAATATAAAACGTGACAAATCCCCAGATATGGAGCCATTGTATCTGGAGACAGAGGAGCAGATGTCACATACAATGGCCGCCTCCATTATGCCTTTTCTCACCTCAGGATTTTCCTTTTAATCTCTTTTTTTTTATAGGCTGAAAAAAGATTTCAAAATGGCGATTTGACTTTTATTAAAGATCTCGCCCATAAAGTCCTGTCTGTCCTGGAACGTCCGGCCCGCTCATCGGAACGCCTGGTAAGGAGCTGTCATCTTTTCTATCACACGTCCTTGTTTTCTGATCTTCTCCAGATCACCAGTAAGATATCAGATCTGGTGGTTGATATTACAGGCCTCCTGTCAGCTCCTGGCTGGCACAGCATATGTATGGCGGCTAGTCTCTGCTGCTCCCTCGCCTGTGAGGACAGTCTGTATTCTGCTGATGTAGTCACAGCTCAGTGGTGGGAAGTCTGTGTTTCCACCTCTGTCTATCACTATTATCAGAGTCTTCCTGCTTGTAAAGGCTGCAGCTGAGATAATAGGCGATATTACAGAAATGTAGTGCACACAAGTCTCTTATACGGTATATTAATCTGGACTTGTGGAGAGGGGCTGCAGTGTAAAGCAATTCCACCCAATACTGTAATGAATGAAGTACAAGATGTACCTGTGATATAAAGAACGCAGGTAACACACCTCTGGGATATCACAGTGCAGAAAAGTCAAAGCTTACACGGAACGTTTGATTTTTCAATCTTAATTTATCATAATGCACCTAAATGAGAGAACTTTCTAAGAAAAGTTACCAAGATGGCGCATTACTTGTGTAGTTACAATTGCTGCATCTGTAAATGCAGGTTTAGTGCTTCCTGATTTATGTATTTGGTGATTTAGTGAAATCTTCCACATATTAAATATTTATATATGATATCTATTAGGAAACAGCAGAAGGCGAGACCGAAGATGGGCAAAATCTAGACCCGGAAATAATCCCTGACCCGAATATGGGTCCGCCGGAACTGACCAGCGATCTGATCACAGGTAAGCCGATCATCCGCCCTTCTATCAGAAATCTCCAGATATTATAGAGAACAGGGATAATGGTAGATTTACTCTCTGCTCATGTTACATATGACGTAGTGGTGTGACTGTACAGGCCATTTACCTCTAAGATAGAGGATCCCTTTATGGCAGAAAACCAATGTCTCAGTCAGGAGAAATCTAACATAGAAGCCATATACAAATCTGGATGTAAGTTCACTGGGGGCGTGGAAGAAAGTCTGAGTGCAGTGACACGCCCCCAGTGCACTGCCAGGCTAATTTGCATATGGCTGCTCTGCTTGAGCTCTCTCTTCCCATCACTCACATGTGCAGCGAGGGTCATGAGTTCCTCATTTATGTAATGATAGGTTATTCCTCCATCATTTATATTATATTTATCTGTCTATGGAGGCGCCGTACGTTCTCATATTTAGAATCCCCATATAATTAGTAATAATCCCATTCACTCCATTATATTGTTGTATTATATATTGTAGGATTGATATCGTCTAATACATTTTATTTCTTCATCGTTTTATTACTATTTTAGAAACAACTGTGCTGGCGGATCCTGGCAGTGGAATCTGTGAGATCCCGGAGATCCAAGAACCTGCCGCTGTAAGTATCATAGAGGGAGAAGTCTGTATATCACTAGATCATGGGGTGGGAACGACACATCCAGTATTATCCCCCATATAATCATGGGACATCTCTATTCTATATGTAGATGACACTATTGTGTTAGATAATAGCATTTATACTAAAGGGAATCTGTCACCAGGTTTTCCTACCTTATCTGAGGGCAGCATGATGTAGGGGCAGGGACCCTGATTCCAGCGATGTCACTTACTTTACTAGATGCAGCATTTGTAATAAAATCCCTCTTTTCTCCACTGCAGATCTAGCAGTGCTCTGAATGCTGAGCCCTGTGTAACCCTGCCCACATCACTGATTGGCAGCGTTCTGTGTACAGTACACTGTGAATAGGCAGAAATCCGCTAATCAGTGGTGGGGGCGGGGTACACAGAGCAATAGGACTACATGAGACAAGACTAGCCCTGCAGTGATCTCTTGCAGATTAAACATTGATTTTAATAAAACAATGACACACATCCTAGTAAGTGACACATCACTGGAATCAGGATTTCAGCCCATACATCATGCTGTTCTTAGATTACACATAAAAACCTGCTGACATATTCCCTTTAAGTTCTCCTCTGTGATCTCCCTTATTATTCAGCACTGTACAATGATTCTGGTTTATGGCGGATCTCCCCTTAAATTACAGTACATCCATGTCTGCGGAGTATCCTGCTTGTATCATCCCCTACATTCAATCAGTGTAAATCAGCTGGGACATAATATAGGAGGAAGAAGGTTTTGTATTTGGAGCTTTTTTCTTATCTGAATATCATTTCTTACTTTTTTATAGGGCGTGATCGAATCATTGATCCCGGCGAGAAAGCCGCAAATGAGCGACTTTGAGACATCAAAACTGATCGGCAGTGGAGCTTTTGGGTGAGATTTCTGTTGGCATAATCCATATTTCTCAGGGTTCCCTATGACAATACTTCAGCCTCTGTGCTGTGCCATTCAGTGTTATCATAGGGAACTGATCTGAGTCCACATCACTGTTCATATCTAATTCTCACTATTCTGGTCAGTTATATACAGCTGAGAAAACTGAACTGTAACAAATTAGATTGTAAGGGCCTGTGCACACACTGCACATTGACTTCTATAGGTGGACTGTTAATAAGGGTTCATTATAAACCATGATTCTCCTGCTCTCCAGGGCCGTCTATTTAGTGCACCATAAAGACTCCTGCCAGAACTTTGCAATGAAGACAATGGCCAAGTGCAACCTGGATACTCCAAAAAAAGTGGAATTGGCCTTTCTGGAGAGGGACATCTTAACATACGCTGATTGTCCCTTTGTGGTATCCATGGTCTGCTCCTTTCCAACGAAATCTCACCTGTGTATGGTCATGGAGCATGTAGGAGGTAGGACTGTACATTATATTATATTTAACCCATGTCTGCTTACATCTTATCACCACTCATATAATTAGGATTTTCTAAGAGGTTGGTTACATCACCACAGAGCCTTTTCTATAGGTTATATATTACCAAGATGCCTGGAAATTCATTGATCTTTGTGCTGTAGGGCCCATGAGTTGGAGAGGGGAGGGCCCCACTTGGCACTTGGCCCCATCCCTCCTCTTGTCATCACAATTTCAGTGGTATCCGCATCCTCAGAAGGTGGATATGGCTGAACAGAATGGTGAATCAGGGAGCCAAAAGCTCCCTGATCCACCATTCAGCCTGTGCTGGTGAGTCTGAGACTCCGTGCATTGCAAGTGCAAAGTCATCACAGCATCAGGCCTATAGTGAGGAGTCTCAGTTCTCCCACTGCACAGACCAGAGCAGCGTGCCGGGGGAACGGGGCAAGGTGAGTAGTGCTTTTTTTAGGCCACATTCACATGTTCAGTATTTGGTCAGTATTTTACATCAGTATTTGTAAGCCAAAACCAGGAGTGGAACAACTATAACAAATCTATAATAGAAACACATCACCACTTCTGCTTTTTTGACCCACTCCTGGTTTTGGCTTACAACTAGTGGTGTGAAATACTGACCAAATACTGATAGTGTAACCGTAGCCTTAATGTCAGAAATTGGAGGGGTCAGAACACTAAATGGGTGGATAGAGAGAGACAATCATACTGATTGGGACACTGGTGGGGGCCATCATACTGATTTAAGGGCTGATGGTGGCCATGATACTGATTAGGGAGCTGACGGGGGCCATGATACTGATTGGTGGGGCTTGTGGGTGTCATAATACTGAGTGGTAGGGCAGATCGGGGCCATAATACTGAGTGGTGGGGTTGGTGAGAGCCATAATACTGAGTGATGGTGCTGGTGGGGACCATAATACTGAGAGGTGGGGCTGGTGGGGGCCATAATATTAAGATGGGGGGGCTGGTGGAGAACTTAATACTGAGAGTTGGGGCTAATGGAGACCATAATACTGAGTGAGAGGGGCGTGGGGTCATAATACTGAATTGGAGGCTGTGGGGGACAAAATAATGTGTGAGAGGCTATGGGAGACTGGGAATGCCCCCTATTGATTTGCCGACTGTGAATGCCCCTATACTAAGTGGGATCCTCGTACTGAGTGGTGTGCTGTGGGGCTCCTTGTTCTGTGTGGGGGTCTTCATACTCTGTTGGGCTCCAAATTCTGTGTGAGGTGCTGTGAGGGCCATCATACTGAGTGGGACATGTGGTGGCCATTATATGGTGTGAGGTGCTGTGAGGGCCATTGTATTCGGTGGTGTTACTGTGGACGCCATCATACTGGGCAGGCTTCAAACTGAGTGGGAGCATCATACGGACACTGTATATGTGGGGTGAACCTTTAGGGAGGGGGATTCACTGTGGGTATGCCACACTCAGTGTGTGTGGGTGGGGGCACTTTTAGGAGCATCATAATTTAAAATGACCATAAGGTATATTGCTGGTGAGAACACCAAGGGGCTTCAATAGATACATTATATATATCTTTTGAGGGGGGGGCTAATTAGAACTTTTTTGGGGGGATGATTTTGGCCCTGTGATTTTTATGTACGCCACTGTCTATGTGATCTCCCCTGTATGTCCGCACTGAGCATGTCAGTATCTCTGGCTGTTGATGAGATGTGACATCACTTTATGCTATTAGTTACATGGAGGACATTTCACCATTACTTTAGACTAATATCATGTGCACTGTACATTAAATCTGTATATATTCTCTCCTGCCCAATATCTCTGCTCACTTCTCATTATGCATCATGGTGATCTGCTTTATAAACCCCTCACCGGTCACATTTCCTTTTTATTCTATAGGTGGAGACTGTGAGATCCTTCTCAGGGGGGGTCCCTTACCTGTCTCTTTGGCCCGCTTGTACTTTGCAGAAGCTGTTCTTGCTGTGGAATACTTGCACAGCTATGGTGTTGTGCACAGAGACCTGAAGCCAGAGAAGTAAGTGCCCCCTTATGTATAATAAGGGTGAAACGGGAAGTTATCATTTATTATCACATAGTCTGTAAGGCTAAAACCATCTTTTCTTTCGCAGCCTTCTGATAACATCTGCTGGACATATTAAAGTTACCGATTTTGGGCTTTCAAAAGTTGGTGTTATGATACCAAAAACCAACAAGCACAAGCAATTAGTAGAAGACATCACCAGAGAATTCCTGGACTATGAGGTCAGCATCACTTACAGAAATCCAGCTTGTTCTTTACAAATCTCATCACACTACTGTTTCTTCTCTACGTTCTTCATTTCTAGAGAATTTTTCCATTGACATTTTATTTTCTGTCATTGTGTTTTTATGACGAGAACTTGTCATAATAATGGAATCATCAATCTCATCTCTTTCTTCTGTTGGTTTCCAGGTCTGTGGCACCCCGGAATATATAGCCCCAGAGGTCCTCCTGCAAAAAGGCTGTGGAAGACCTGTTGACTGGTGGTCAATGGGTATCATCCTATATGAATTTCTTGTGGGATATGCACCGTTCTATGGGGAATCCGTAATTGAGCTTTATAGAGATATCGTCGCTGGTAGGTAGAATAATCCGATCGTTGTTTTGATTGGTTACATTGGTTTAGTTATTTCCTTTTCTTTATCTTACAGTCCAATAATGAGGCTTTATTTTCTGTAATTTTCTATGTAACAGGAGACGTAGATTGGAATTGTAATCCCGTTCCTCCCTTTCCTGCTCAGATCCTCATCACTGAACTGCTCAGAAAAAATCCTGCTCATAGACTTGGGACAGGTAACAATTTACTTATTACACTTATTGCTCGTGTCCATGAGAATCAACACTTATCTATCAGCACATCCATTTATAGTTCTCCATAATATGACTTTCAGTCTATTTCTTTCATCAACTACTCTGGGGACATAAAAAATTGTTTTACTGTCCCTGCACTTATAAACTATAAAGATGTGATGGCTGGTACTCATAGTGAGGACGCATTGTTCCATACTAGAGGGACAGAGCAGTGAGGAGCAGCTCCTCTCACATTGAATTACAAGTGTTCTAAAGAT
The DNA here is from genome assembly GCF_046119375.1 of Phyllobates terribilis. Taxonomy (NCBI): domain Eukaryota; kingdom Metazoa; phylum Chordata; class Amphibia; order Anura; family Dendrobatidae; genus Phyllobates; species Phyllobates terribilis. Next base: position 4,760,771 of record NW_027362884.1, read on the forward strand.
AATAGAAGTGCACTGGGCATCTCATCTTTATACTTTATGAGGGCAGGAAGAGTACAACCTTATTTTTTATCTCCTTGGAGTACCCCTTTAATTGTTCAGATATGGAGCAGTCATTGACAATATCCACAACACTTTTGCTTTGTCTTTTCCAGCAGGAACATTTGAGATCAAGGGTCATCCATTCCTGACTGGCTTAGATTTTGACAATCTTCTAAGTCAGAAGCCGGAGTATGTTCTTCAGCCAGTTTCAGACGTGGACACAAGCTTCTTTATCCGTAAGTAGAAGAAGACGTCATCTAGACTAAGCGACTGTTTGTCTTATCTTCAATAATATGAGACAATCGGTTCCCATTACTATTAGTGATAAATGATGACTGTGTTATAAAGATATTCTCTAATAATATTTCATTACCTATGTCTTGTAGATCACTCTGATATCAATGAATATATGATCTCAGAGGATGAGGAGGGCACAAGTGAGGACAATGAGAGCCTTACCTTCCAAAATTTTACATCATCTTCTGAAAAGCTTTCTAAAGTAAGTATGAGAGCAATAAATCCAAAATATGTAAAAAAAAAGACTTCTAAATGTAAAAAAATATATTTCATATTTTCTTGTTATCTGCATTTAGCTCTGTACCACCGCTACCAGGACAATGAACAATGAGGATCCTAAGTCCCCTACAGAGTGCACTCCAGCATCCAGCACAAACCTCTTAGAAATGTGAGTAGATTATAGGGTCATTATTGGGAGCTCCAATGCGTACAAACCCAAATATAGGATATAAATACCATAATATCAAATACAGCATCCATCACCCTATGATTAGAAGTTATTGTGCTTTTGGCTTTAGAAACCGTTGGTGATAACAGCCCATAATTGCAGCCTGTCATGCATTTTTACTACTGCCCACACTGTAGGAGAGATGTAGTACTACATGCCAGCCATTCTGGATAGTTATTTTTTGCCTTATAGTCGGTGTTATTCTATTGAGAAAACCCCTTTCATACTGCATTTACTTGTGATTTACACGTTTTTCTTCTTTAAAACAGGCAGAAAGATTCTTTTCCTGTATGTAATAGAGATGATGCTATGTTCAGCTTGCCATTCTCGTTCCTATTGTCAGGTATGTTTATGTCTATCTATACAGCACAAAAATGAGAAAGGCTCAAATATTTCCATATGTTTTTTTTGTTATTGGTCTCCTATGTTATCCATGTACCATGGATCCAAATTATCCACAGGCCCATACTGTATCTCAATTTCCCTAATTTTGTACAGTTTTTCCAGATTACCAGATCTGGAGGAGACAGGAATAGAACAATTTTACTATATACAGGAAAGATAAAAAACAGTTCCTATAAGAATATATCGTTATTGAGGTTTTTTTTATTCTCTGTTCAGAATTTCCAGCTCAGGAGGAAAAATGCTTTTCAATAAATCTAAGCATAGAGCAAAAAACCTCAGAAAATGAAGAAGAGGGGAAAAAGAGACAAGGTAAGTGTGAGACTCAGCTCCATGTTGTATGTTGTAAGTCAGTGAGAATAATTCATGTGGAGCATATGATATGTCAGTGAAGGGATTGTCATTAGGGATGAGCGAACCCTAACGGTAAAGTTCGGGATTCATAGCAAACACCTACTGTCCGGTGCAGAACCCCGAACACGGACTTCTCCAAGAAGTCTGTGTCACTTTTCGTGTTTGACAGCCAAACAAATCTTGTTGAAAGGCTGCAGCGCAGCCAATCAGCAAGCTTCAAAACTGTGGGCACTTCTGGCCCCATCAAAACCATGCCAATTATTGGCATGGCTGTGATTGACCAGCTCCACCCGTGACCCGGCCTGTATGAATGCTGGATCATAAGTGGTGTGAGGGACAGTGTAAAAATAAATAAATCAATTAAAAAAACGACGTTGGGTCCCCACTATTCTTAATAACTCGCCAAGGGAAAGCAGACAGCTGGGGGCTCATATAAACAGGCTGGGAAGGTCCATGCAAATTGGACCCTTCCCAACCTAATAAAACCAGCTCTCAGCCGCCCCAGAAATGGCGCAACCATTAGATGCGCCAATTTTGGTGCTTAGCCTCAACTCTTCCCAATTGCCCTGATGCATTTGACAATCGGGGTAATGGGATTGTGGGGCTGATGTCAGCAAGCCCATGGGTTATTAATAGAGAGCCGTCTATCAGACACCACCATTACTAACCCAGTAAGTAAAAAGAGAAAAAAAACACCCAAAAAAATCTTTATTTGAAAAAAAAACTACCAAACAATTTCCCTCTTTCACCCATCTATTAAAAAAGCAACAGTTCACTGTAGTCCACATGGAGGTCCCACACTGGTCCGGTGTAGTCCACCTGGAGGTACCACAACGACTTCCCTTCTCTGTCTTCCAGTGTATGGAGCCCAGTTCAGAGAACGGGGCTTTATAGACTGGAGCAGCAGCCACTCCGGGTCTCGCGCTGTACTCCACACTGGTCTCGTGGAGTACAGCATGAGAGCCGAAATGATGAGTGCTATATGACCGCCAGTGACTTATGGAGCCTCGTTCTGCACAGTAGTATTATGTAATATGGAGTCCCATTACTTACATTATAGATACAAAGCAGATCCTATATGAATGTATCGTTACTGAGATTTTTTTACTTTCTGATCAGAATTTCCAGCTCCCGAGGAAAGAAAATCTTCTATAAATCTGACAATAGAGGAACAAACCTCTGAAAATGAAGAAAAGGGAGAAAATGGACAAGGTAAGTGTGATAATCAGCTCCATGTTGTGTGATGTCAGTCAGTGAGAATAATTCATGTGGACCATGTTATATATCATTGATGGGATTGTCACATGTACTGTATGATGGCTGACAATGATCCCTGACCTCTGTATGATAAGATTCCTCTGCCGATCGGCCACAGTGATCGCACAGTAGTATCAGGTAATATAGACGTTTGTCAAAAATTCAGGAAAAGATAGCACTCACCACAGGACATCGGTCTAAAGTCCTTTATTCCAGGTCATGCGTACATGTGAGCAGTGGGCACGGGGGATGAGGGAGTGAACGATGATGATGGCATCCCCCGTGCCCGCCGTTCACATGTACGCATGACCTGGAATAAAGGACTTTAGACCGATGCCCTGTGGTGGGTGCTATCTTTTCCTGAATTTTTGAGAAACGTCTATATTAGTGCTACTGTGGAAGCACCACCAAACACAGGTGCAGCATGGCTATTACTCCGTATAAGGACCACAAGTATCACTTGGTGAATATTTGGACTGGTGCCACAGTAGCTTCATCTATATATATTTTAGTATCATGTAATAAGTCGCCCCATTACTTATATTATAGAAACCAAGCAGATCCTATAAGTATGTGTCATTACTGAGGGTTTCTTTTTTTCTTTCTGATCAGAATTTCCAGCTCCCGAGGAAAGAAAATCTTCTATAAATCTGAGTATAGAGAAACAAACCTCAGAAAATGGAGAAAAGAGGGGAAGGAGACGAGGTAAGTGTGAGAATCAGCTCCATGTTGTGTGATGTCAGTCAGTGATGAGAATAATTCATGTGGAGCAGATGTTATATGTCAGTGATGGGATTGTCACATGTATGATGGGTGACAATGATCCCTGACCTATTCATGAATCAGACTCCTCTACCGCACATTAGTATCATGTAATATGGAGTCCCATTACTTACATTATATTTACTTCTCTTCTCATAGGTTCCCTCCTCCGCCGGATCTTATCATCCTGCCGGCGTGGATTATCTAGGGCTGCTCGCGTATTTGCGTGTTGTCACCGTTCCCCCAGAACCATCTGAAAGACGGGAAGCCTCAGCATCTAGCGCCCTGAAGTACAGCAGATCCACCATCACTGCTGTACCTGTATAGAAGGACCTTCATCATCTACCTTTAATCCTATTCTTAATTAATAAAAACAACTAAAATCTGTTACTATGGCTCTGATTGCTTTTCAATTTGAACTCACAGCTAATTGTAACTTATTAATTGTTCTACTTATCGCTAAATGCATTTGTCATTATCCTGAATGCGGCAGCCAGGCTCATATTTCTATCCAGCAGCTACACCGATGCCTTCACTCAGTACCAGACATTGCACCTAACATCCTCCATATTTTGGACCTCCCACCTTCACTTCCATGACTTTTTCTGTGCTGCACCAGCTTTCAGGAGTGCACTACTCCAGACAATCAGGTTCATTCCCACTGTCTATTGATTTAAGTATGACCTAAAAACAGACAATTTTTGGCAGGATTATCAAGTCACCTCACTAATCTAAGTTTTGCCCACAGCACTCCAGTAGTACTTAATCTCTATACATATAGATATTGGCTGGTGACCTGTTCATGCAGCGTTAACTCCTCAAAAATATGAAAACAAAACATCAACCTGTTTCATACAGTCAAACCATCCATAATTATGGCAGAAAAACTTCACTTTAAGTTCAAACATTGAGTATTTGGTGAGTTTTTGACGTTGTGTATTTTCATTGCACAAAGAATGCGTCTTACAGTTCCAGCAAATCATTGTGCGCTGACGCATAGTGTTGTAGTTTAGAACAACGCCATTTATTTTATCATATAATATATTGAAAAATGGGAAGAGGGGTAAAAATGCCATGTTTGCATTTCTTCACTTTACAGTGTTCATTGGGTTGAAAAAATGAGTTGTCTAACTGAATCTTAGAGTCATTAGTACAATTACTGTGATACCAAACTTATAAGGTTTACATACATATGTATATGTACAGACTATATATAAAATGTGTAGCAAGAAAAATCCACCATAGGGTAATTTAAAGTAAATGTATTAAGTGTCCAAAAAATACAAGACAATACAAAAATATTAAAATCAACTGTCAGGCTATGTGCCCACGATGCAGAAATGAAGCCGAAAATTTCTGCAGCATTTCTGCATCTCCCTGGCAGAAAAAACGCATGCAGATTGACAAGCGCTTTCCAGGCGATAGCATCACTTGGAAAGTGCTTGACAACTAGGTCACACTATATAAATCCATGCAAACAGCAAACAGCATGGATTTATACAGTGTGAACCGTAAAAATTAAAACAAATAAAGCTATACTCACCCCCGATGCCCGGCGTGGCTGCAGCGCTCGTTCCTCTCTGGTTCCGGCTGCCGGCATATCGCGAGACAGAGCGGTGAAGGGCCTGCGGTCACATGACTGTGACGTCACCGCAGGTCCTCAAGCGATGCCGGCATTCAGAGAGAAGCCGCCGGACAGGTGAATATAACTTTATTTGTTATTTTATTATTTTTTTACAGGTACAATGGTACCCAGGTCTGGATGAGAGTCTTCTCTCCTCCAGAACTGGGTACCATCCGCACATAGAGACGCATAGAAGCCGCTTGTACAAATGTACAGTCGCGGTTTCTATGCGTTTCAATGCAAGTCAATGGCGGGAGTTCCGCTGCGCTTCCGCAAAATTAAATGACATGCTGCGGATTTTTGTACGCAGCATAAACGCTGCGGAAAAATCCGCAGCATGTGCATAGAACATGCGGAATCCCATTGGGGACCATGGGGTGCGGATTACCCAGCGTTTCACAAGCGTTTATGCTGCGGAAATTCCGCAGCATAAAGGCTTGAAAAACGCTACGTGGGCACCCAGCCTAAAGAGTGAAGACTCAGGCATGAAAAATGGTACAGATTATATGTCTAATGTATAGAGGGGCAGTGTGATAAAGAGATAGGCAGTAAAACCTACAGTATCAAAAAGATAGACCAAGAGTAATATAAATCCATGTGTCCAAACCATTGATCAGGGCAGGTCAGGTAACCTACAGCAATGTGGATAGATAGCTGATCTAGGGAAAACACTGATTACCTATTACTCATGATGTCCCAATGTGCACAAGCAACTCCAACGTGCTTTTCACTTGGGCTTCCTTTGAGGAATGTATCTTACTGTGTAATGGTTGATATTAAATTCTCTCCCCACAGGTGTAAAGAGATGGAGTCACATAATTGCATTGCATGTGTGCCGGTGATAGCGTTATGCGCATTGCTTCCGGCCATCCAGGTGATATGGCGAGTGGAGGAAATTCCCATGATGTTGTTATTCCGCGTCCATCACCCTCAGATGCCATCTGCAATACACAAGAACAATATCAGCCATGCGTACAGCGATCTCCATCTTGAAAAAGGGCAAATATTGCCAGTCTAGTAGTGCAATTGATAAAACCTGAAAGCAGGGAACGAAAGGATATGATCCAGCTCCCAGTTCATATTTCCACAATGTGTTAAAACAAATAGTCCTTTATTATAAAAAATTTAAAAATTAAGGAGAAATATGACAAAATCAATAACAGGCGGGATACCTCAGGCAAGAGGTGAAGGGGGCCGGAAACAGAAAAAAAATGTACGCAATCAAACGCATTTCGAACGCCAAGCGTTCTTAGGCTTTGGTATCAGATTAAATAGGCAGAATGAATCTTTAAGGAAGGAAGGAATAATTAGAGAACAGGAATCAGATGGGTGAGATGCCCCAGGGAAGAATCCTCAGGGAAAATCACCCTGCAGAAACTAGGAACAAAGAAATATGTAATGCATAGTCAAGTAATGACAGCTCTGATATTAAAACATTGACAGGAAAATATATATATATAAAAAATTATGAGACATTGATTAAAAAACATATATAAACAAGCTTGACAAAACGAACCCAGTATTAATAATATAGCATAAGTTCTCTTCTCAAGTTCAGACCATACGGCACCCTTGTATTTAATGAAAAGATATAAAAAGCTTCCCTATTATGAAGTGTACGTGTGCGGTTACCACCTCTGATATGTTTGGGAACAGATTCGATAGCATATGTCAAAAAATGTGTGGTCTGTCTGTTGTGGCATGAAATAAAATGTCTAGACACACTTCATATGTTACGATTTGAGGGAGTAGTTATGTCATAAAGTTGCTCCCTCATTCTAGATTTTAATTTTCTGGTGGTTGATCCCACATATTTTAAATTGCAGACAGTGCACTCAATAACATAAACGACAAAATTAGAGTTGACAAGGCTCGATAAAGGGTCGATATTGACTTTTAGAATTGCTACTTCCAATAGGTGGCACTAGATTTCTAGTCCTTTTCCTCTCTGAAGAGACGATTTAAAAATGAGTTAACGAAGTATTCCCATCTCCAAGATCCTACCCCAATATGTAGTAGGTGTAATATAACAATGTTAGCAAATATCTCCAATTAGAAACATAGTATAGCATTTTTGATTTACTATCTCTCTTACCTCATGTGCAAGCATGGCAGGACCTTAGGTATCGTTGCTCGGGTTGAACAAATTGGAATACTTGGGTGCTCAACCTGAGCAACGAGCCCAATGTAAGTCTATGGGAAGCCACGCACCCACCCACCCACACGCTGCAATACTATACTTCTAAATTTTTGACAGCTGCTTGCACTTGAAATGTGGCCTTTTAGGCTCATGGAGGCAGAAGCTTTTCATAACCTCATGCCGGCGGCGGCCGGGAGTCCATACTCGGTCTCCAGCCGCCACTGTTTCTCCCGGTGTCGTCTCCGCCTTCCACAAGCACGGGTCCAACAACATTACCCGTGCCCTCCCCAGTGCACTTACTGGGAAGGACTGCCTAACCACAAACACATGGACAGGTGAATGTGTGACACCCCAGGGGTCTGGTTGTCACAGTGATAGAGATATTACGTCTGAGAGCAGGTGGGAGGTCCTTTGGTCAGGGATCCTGTGCATGCCACACCTCCTGCCCAGCCTTGGGAGGGGAAGAACTTCCCCTGTATAAACCCGGGGCTGAGGCAGGGTTAGTGAGTCCAGGAAGAGTAGAGACAAGAGCAGCATAGGAAGCAGCAGAGTCACGAGGAGTCAGGGGCTGGCAGCTAAAGAGCTCGCCCTGACTAAGAAGATTCTTTACCGGACCCGGAGTCCGAGGCTGTGGGGACTAACTTCTACCCAGCAGCAGAATCCGTCAGGCAGGGGATTTCAGGTCCCCTGGCCCAGAAGCCCGAAGGCCCGGTCACACGCGTGGGACCAGCACCGCCATCGTGGAGCGGAAGCCATTAGAAGGCCCCGAGTCACCGGCCATACGGGTGAGCACCACACGGTACACTCAGGGACGTGGGCTACTTACATCAGCTTCTAGCAAGGTAGCCAGAAGAGTACAGTCAGCTTGGGAGGCCTACAACTACGCCTGGCCAGGGGAGATCCCATCTGCTCAAGGACTGACCAGGCCCCGTTCGCTAGCAAGTACTCCGGGAGGGTCTATCGTTGTTACCAGTAAAGACCCTGAACGCTACCATACCGTCTCTGAGTGGTTCCTGCTACCCCCATCATCCACGTCGGCTGCCCTGAGGCCATACCCCTCCCGTTGGGGGTTATACTATCACGCTGCACCATCCTTCCACCGGCCTCAGCGGTCTGCCCTGCAGCAGCAGCCCCCTGGCTGCATTCAACGGGTGGCGTAGTCATCAACCATTTTCTACCGCTAACAGACTGCCTTCCAGTTTGACTCCCTGGGCACGGACCGGGTCACCGCCACGAGACTACAACCCTAAACAGATCCGGCTCCGGGTAAGCTCCCGCGTGCGCAACGCAGCGCGACACAGGCCCAGGGGCGCGTCAACTTTGGCGTAGTCGGCAGGATCACGTGCCCGCAACCACAGGGTACTGCGTGCCTGAAAAGCAAAGACTGTTCAAACTTACCAGTGGTGAAGATTCCCGCCATCGGTGAAGATTCCCGCCATCCGGCGCCATCTTCAGCCTTCTTCCCGCCATCGGTGAAGTTTCCCGCCATCCGGCGCCATCTTCAGCCTTCTTCCCGCCATCCGTGGAGTTTTCCCGCCATTGGACGCCATCTTGAGGACGCCGCGCGGGAAGAAGAGGGGCGTGGACTCCGAAAGCGCGCGAGAACTGAAGCCCCGCCTCACGTCCGGACGTTGCGTAAGGTCCTGGAAGGAGCCCAGCAGACGCCGACGTCACAGGAGCGCGACGGAAGGTCCTCAACCCTGACGATCCACTGCGGAGCCGCGGCCTACGGAACAGGATCATCGCAAGGTAGGCCACGGTCCACTAGGGGGGAGGAAGATGTCGGATACGGAGGAGAGCTCCACTGCCTCAACCCCCGCCAGCGCTACCGCTGTTGCAGTTATGCCCTTCACCATGCCCTATATCCCGGGAGCAGCTTGGCTACCCCAGTACTCAGGGGAGTCACATACCCTGCATGACTTTAGAGAAAAGCTGGATAGCCTCTTCCAGGTGTACCCCCTCACAGAAGAGCAAAAAGTGAGCATCCTGGTGGCCCAACTAACTGGGGCAGCCAAAAGGGAAGTAAAATCCTGGCCACCTGGGAGGAAGACTGTCGCAGGGATACTAACCCGGCTGAAGGACACCTTTGATACCCGCACCTCAGCCGAGATTAAACTTAGATTCTACGGGTGCAAGCAGCGAGCGCATGAGAGTATAAGGGACTATGCACTCAACCTACAAGAGGCCCTGAGGGCCATTAAGCAGACCGACCCTAATGGAGTGGGAAACGAGGACAGGCTGTTGACCGAACAATTTATAGAGGGTTTATATTGCAATGCCCACCGCACCCAGTTGCGGGCAATGGCCTTACAGGACCCTCATCTAGAATTTGCACAGTTCAAGGACAGAGCCATCCGGGTGCTCCGAGAACCGGCACCAGGTGGCGTTGTGACCCACAGACGCCCCACTACCACTTACTACCAGGAGGTGGCGCCCTTGTCAGCAGGGCCTGTGGGAGCTGATGCGCAGGCTTTGGACAATGACCCGGCTCCAGACCTACACCATCAGGTCCAAGAGCTAGCTAAAAGCGTTGCTGCGCTAACCCGAACTGTGCAGTCTTTACAGGTTTCCACTCCAGGGAAGATCCAGCTGGCATCCGGACCGGAGGACATCCCGTGGCGTCGACCAAGGAGGACCCCACCGGCCAGAGGAAGACCCAGTGACCGATACAGCGAGGACGGACGACCCATCTGCCGCCGCTGCAATCAACCCGGACATATGGAAAGGTACTGTTCTTTAAACGGGCACAACCTGGGGTAGAGGGCCAACCCCCAGGAAAAAGATCACCAGGCCCATCGAACTGGCGCGACAGATATGTGGGAGGACGTCCAGTCTTGCCTGTGGTACTGGATGGCATTCCCATGAGTGCCCTACTGGACACCGGGTCACAGGTCACCACCATCCCGTACGTGCTCTTCAAGCAGTACTGGAATGACTCGGATATTACCCGCTACCCTGACGACGACTTGAGTATCATCGCCAGCAATGGTCAGCCCGTGCCACAGATCGGATTTAAAGAGGTGACCATCAAAATTGGTAGAGTCGAACTGGCCGCACAGGGACTGATCATTGTAGATATTGACAAACATGAGAGTCACCCAAAAATAACTCTAGGAACTAATGTAATTGAAAATTGTCTTGCAGAGGTGATTTTCCTTTTACAGCAGGTTGCCAAGAATGCCAGCTCCGGCGAGCAGCGGGTGCTCCAGAAAGAGATCCGGGCACTGATGCAACGGCAACAAGTGGAACTCTCCGGCGGTGAGATTGGTAGCGTAAGAATGTGTGACCCTTTTCCTATTGCCATGCCCCCAAAAAGTGAAATGATGATTTGGTGCCGGGCAGCTATTGGTCTGAGAGGTAGAGATTACCAGGCAATGGTAGAACCAGTTTACTCAGACAGTAGGCCCACCATTTTGACAGCACGGGGGGTGGTCAATGTACGCCATGGGAGGGTGCCCATTCGCATAATAAATATCGGGGAGAGGGAAGTGTACATGCCCCGGTATGCCACGCTAGCCAAATTATATACCACTAATCAAAATTCTATACAATCTGTGGAACCCTTGCCTCCATCTCACCCGGAGGAAGGTAACGGCTCTAAGAAAGACATGGAGGACTGGTGTCAGCAACTACATCTGGGTACTGACTCCACTCCCTCACACCAGAAACAAGGAGTCTATCGGGTGGTTCAAGAGTATGAGAGAGTGTTTAGTAAACACCCGTTAGACTTCGGGCGAGTCAAGGGGGTAGAACACCGCATCCCCACGGGAGATCATCCTCCCATAAAAGAGAGGTATCGACCCGTACCCCCTGCACATTACCAACACGCCAAGGGGATGCTTAGAGACATGAAGGAGGCTGGGGTAATCCGGGATAGCTGTAGCCCCTGGGCAGCCCCACTAGTTTTAGTCAAAAAGAAAGACAACACCATGAGGATGTGTGTAGATTACCGGAAAATCAACCGTATCACACACAAGGATGCGTACCCCTTACCAAGGATAGAGGAGTCATTGGCTGCTTTAAGATCTGCTAACTTCTTCTCTACCTTGGATCTCACTAGCGGGTACTGGCAGGTTCCTGTAGCAGAGGCGGACCGGGAGAAGACCGCATTCACCACCCCGATGGGACTTAGCGAGTTCACCTGCATGCCGTTCGGACTCTGCAACGCCCCAGGAACCTTCCAACGATTAATGGAGTGCTGTCTGGGCCACAGAAACTTCGAAACGGTCCTGTTGTACCTGGACGATGTCATCGTATACTCCAAAACTTATGAGGACCACCTGAAACACCTGGCGGAGGTGTTCGAAGCTCTGGCGAGTTACGGCCTAAAGGTGAAACCCTCCAAGTGTCACCTCCTGAAACCAAAGGTGCAATACCTGGGACACGTGGTGAGCGCTGACGGAGTGGCTCCCGACCCCGATAAGATCACCGCAATTAAGGGATGGCCAAGCCCCTCCAGCGTAAAAGAAGTGCGGCAGTTCCTAGGGTTGGTAGGCTACTACCGAAGGTTTATTCCCGGTTTCACCAAAAAGGCAGCACCTATGCAGGACCTCCTGATAGGCCAGTCCCGGAAGGCCAAGAACCAGAAGCCGCCCTTCAAATGGGAAAAGCTAGAAGAAGAGTCCTTCCGCCAGCTGAAGATGGCCCTCACGGGGGATGAAATCTTGGCGTACCCGGACTATAGCCAGCCCTTCATCCTCTACACCGACGCCAGTAACATCGGGCTAGGAGCCGTACTGTCCCAGATTCAGCAGGGGAGAGAACGAGTAATCTCCTATGCCAGCCGAAAACTGCGACCCACCGAAAGGAACCCCGAAAATTACAGCTCATTTAAGCTAGAGTTCCTGGCCGTGGTATGGGCAGTCACCGAGCGCTTTAGGCATTACCTCGCTTCTTCCCGGTTCACCGTATACACGGATAACAACCCGCTGACACACCTGGACACGGCAAGACTCGGTGCCCTGGAGCAGAGGTGGATGGCCCGTCTGTCCAACTACGAGTTCACAATTAAATACCGGGCAGGGCGCTCCAATACCAACGCGGACGCCCTGTCCAGGATGCCCAACCTGCCGGACGGAGGAGAAGATCCGGAGGGACTGGAAGAAGTTGAACTCCCTGCGTTCCACCGTCATGGGACTATCCAGTATTCCCACCGGGTAAGGAGTAAGCAGGCTGCTACGTTGAACCCCTTACCTCACTACAACTGGGCGGAAACGCAAGACAGCGACCCTGCCGTCCGACTGGTGAAGGAGATGCTGACTCGCCCGGAGGCTAGCCTGGAATCAGACGCTCCAGAGGAAGCCAAACAACTATGGGCAGAGAAGAGTCGACTGTTCCTTTACAAGGGGAAGTTGTGCCGCAGAATGGTTAACTCCAGGACGCATGAACTACTCTGGCAAGTAGTGGTGCCACGAAGAGACGCAGCCATGGTGATGGAGGCATACCACGACGGAGCTGGACACTTCGGGTGGAAAAAGCTGGAGTTCCTGCTGCGCGAGCGGTTCCACTGGGTAGGCATGAGGGGAACCATCGAGAAGTGGTGCAGAGACTCTGGCCCGTGCAATCTGAGAAGGAAGGACCGGGCCAGCCAGAAGACTCCCCTGCAGTCCATCGTCACCCGGCAACCGTTGGAACTGGTAGCCTTGGATCATGTAAAACTGACCCCCAGCAGAAGTGGCTACGTCTACGCGTTAACCATCGTGGATCATTACTCCCGGTTTCTGGTTGTCGTCCCCGTCAAGGACTTAACGGCTCGAACAGCAGCTAGAGCCTTCCAGCAGCACTTTTGCCGTCCACACGGGTACCCGGACCAAGTGCTGACGGACCAGGGACCTGCCTTTGAAGCGGAGGTCTTCCAGGAATTCTGCAATCTGTATGGCTGCCGGAAGATAAGGACGACACCCTACCATCCGCAAACTAATGGACTTTGTGAGAAAATGAACCAGGTGGTAATGGATCTTCTAAAAACGTTGCCCCTGGAAGAACGCAGTCTGTGGCCTGAGAAGTTGCCCGATCTGGTGGACCTATACAACCACATCCCGGTAGGTTCCACCAACTGTACCCCGGCTTACCTAATGAGGGCAAGACCTGGTAAGTTACCTGTTGACCTGGAAATGGGAGTCCTGACGCCCGAGGACACTTCACCAGAAACGGACTGGGACACAGAGAGGCAGCAGCAGTACCGGAAAGTACAGGAGAGCGTGGAGCGAAGTCTCTGTCAGGCTAGGGAAAGACAAGAGAAGACTTACAACCAGTATGCTCCCGCTGTTCCCCTGGTACCCGGAGAGCAGGTCTTGAAGAGGAAGAGACGGCTCCACAAGTTGGACGACCAGTGGGAGAAGGACCCGTACACCGTACTGCCCTCAAGCCACGAGAACCCGAAGGTCTGTACCATCAGTAAAGACGGAGGGGAAACCACAGCCATTGTATCCCGGGACCACCTGAAGAAGTGCCCCGAACAACTGAGGAACCCTGAGGAGGAACAGGAAGACCATCGACCCGTGGAAGAAAGGGAAGATATGGTTAGTACCGTGCTCGGGGACTTCCCTCGGTCTTGGACTCAAGTCAATGGTGCAGTTGTGGTACCCGTACTCACCTTCCTCCAACCATCATCCCAAGAACCTACGGAGCAACGGGTAGAGCTGGAAGAGCAGCCGGTCCAGGAGGCAGAAGACTCCACCCAAGTGGAACAGGAGAATCCACCCTCTGCTTATAGTGAGCCTGCCGTACCCCTAGTGAGACAAAGAGCCGGTAGACAGCTGCCCAGTTTACCCTTGACAGCTCCTACACCCTGTAGTTCAGGGCCAGACAGTCAGCTCCGTAGGTCCACTAGGGCCACTAGAGGCCAGTTACCCGCACGTTGGAGGATCTAAATGTTTAAGTTGTTTTACAATGTTTACCTGTTTATTGTTGCTTGTGTGTAATTTTGTGTTTCTAGTTGTTTTTAGGAGTCTTCGGTGGATTTACCGGGAATCCTTTGTATATAGTTGGAGCGTAACCCAGGATGGACTAGAGACTGTTAAGGACTCGGGGTAGGACAGACCCCTACCTGGTTACGTCTCCCTGTGTTGGTGAAATGGACACCTTTGCTTTTCTTCAAAGACTGCACCCGGTTGCGGACATCCGTGACCATCTTATTGTGTTTCCTTATTGTATTTTATTGTTCTTTGATATACCTTGTTATATTTTTCTAAAAAGTGTTTAGTCCCGGAGTACTAAATTTCACTAGGGGGGAGTGTGACACCCCAGGGGTCTGGTTGTCACAGTGATAGAGATATTACGTCTGAGAGCAGGTGGGAGGTCCTTTGGTCAGGGATCCTGTGCATGCCACACCTCCTGCCCAGCCTTGGGAGGGGAAGAACTTCCCCTGTATAAACCCGGGGCTGAGGCAGGGTTAGTGAGTCCAGGAAGAGTAGAGACAAGAGCAGCATAGGAAGCAGCAGAGTCACGAGGAGTCAGGGGCTGGCAGCTAAAGAGCTCGCCCTGACTAAGAAGATTCTTTACCGGACCCGGAGTCCGAGGCTGTGGGGACTAACTTCTACCCAGCAGCAGAATCCGTCAGGCAGGGGATTTCAGGTCCCCTGGCCCAGAAGCCCGAAGGCCCGGTCACACGCGTGGGACCAGCACCGCCATCGTGGAGCGGAAGCCATTAGAAGGCCCCGAGTCACCGGCCATACGGGTGAGCACCACACGGTACACTCAGGGACGTGGGCTACTTACATCAGCTTCTAGCAAGGTAGCCAGAAGAGTACAGTCAGCTTGGGAGGCCTACAACTACGCCTGGCCAGGGGAGATCCCATCTGCTCAAGGACTGACCAGGCCCCGTTCGCTAGCAAGTACTCCGGGAGGGTCTATCGTTGTTACCAGTAAAGACCCTGAACGCTACCATACCGTCTCTGAGTGGTTCCTGCTACCCCCATCATCCACGTCGGCTGCCCTGAGGCCATACCCCTCCCGTTGGGGGTTATACTATCACGCTGCACCATCCTTCCACCGGCCTCAGCGGTCTGCCCTGCAGCAGCAGCCCCCTGGCTGCATTCAACGGGTGGCGTAGTCATCAACCATTTTCTACCGCTAACAGACTGCCGTCCAGTTTGACTCCCTGGGCACGGACCGGGTCACCGCCACGAGACTACAACCCTAAACAGATCCGGCTCCGGGTAAGCTCCCGCGTGCGCAACGCAGCGCGACACAGGCCCAGGGGCGCGTCAAATGTGGCCAGGGACGGTACGGAGCCAGTCCACAGCTTTTTTTGCTGAGTTGTATTTCACCACAGCCATATTCTTTAGCTTGGTGAAAGGACTTGGGAAACCATATCTACCCAGCTGTCAATTCTCCCAGGAAGTCCTCTAAAGCTGCTTTCACTTGAAATGTGGCCTTTTAGGCTCGTGGAGGCGGAAGCTTTTCATAACCTCATGCCGGCGGCGACCGGGTGTCCATACTTGGTCCCCAGCCGCCACTATTTCTCCCGGTATCGTCTTCACCTTCCACAAGCACGGGTCCCACAACATTACCCGTGCCCTCCCCAGTGCACTTACTGGGAAGGACCGCCTAACCACAAACACGTGGACAGGTGAATGTGGCCAGGGACAGTACAGAGCCAGTCCACAGCTTTTTTTGCTGAGAGTTGTATTTAGCTCGGTGAAAGGACTGGCATAGAGGGAAATTGTATCTACTCCGACTGTCATTTCTCCATCACCAGGTTCGGCCCATTGTCACACACGACTATGCCTGGCTGTATGTTCAGCGGTGAGAGCCACAGATCAGGCTGCTGTGTTACAGCTTTCAACAACTCTGCAGTACTGGGCGGTTTTCAATTAAGCATTAAGCATGTTATCTTCAGCACAGCCTGTTGCCGCTTAGCCAA
Organism: Phyllobates terribilis; assembly: GCF_046119375.1. NCBI lineage: Eukaryota > Metazoa > Chordata > Amphibia > Anura > Dendrobatidae > Phyllobates > Phyllobates terribilis. Next base: position 4,776,960 of record NW_027362884.1, read on the forward strand.
AGCAGTGCTGTCAGCTTGTGACTGATGTGGTCATTTTGGAGATGGAGGAGGAGGTGCAGGAGCTGAACAATGTGATTACATTGAGGTTAAATTGGTGACGATGTTTTTTATACTAAAGAAAGATCCTATTTTTTTTTTTATGTTATTTTTTAAGACAAATGCATTCACCGGGAAATGTCATTTTAACATTTTACAACCTTATCTGGCAATGTGGTGTGTGACACATCATCAGACACATCCTGTTTTATTTATGATGGAGGGACTCTGAAAGTCATAAAGTCTATTTTTATAGGGCCATCAAACAGCCCTTACTATTCTTAAAAGGCCAGCAGTCGGCCCTCGCTATTGTTAGAGAGTCATCAACTGGCTATGCTTTGTTGTTCCCATTATTAACAAGTGGATCTCCTATACTGTTATTGCGTATCCAGTGACTGCAAGGGCTGCCAAAAATATGGACGCAACCCAATATCCCTTTGAAGAGACATAGAGGAGGGTCTCAGTAAAAAAATTTTTACCATTATAAAGGAGCGGGTCTCCTATAGTGATAATGCCCATGCTGTGACTGCAAGGGCTGCCAAAATTTGGGAAAAACCCCACTAAGAATTTAAAGACACATAGAGCAGGGCCACAGTAACTACAAATTCCATTTAGAAAGGAGAGAGTCTGCTATACAGTTATAGGGAATGTAGTGAGTCCAACGGCTGACCAATTTTAGGAAAAACCCAACTAAGAATTTAAAGACACATAGAGCAGGACCACAGTAACAACAAATTTCATTTAGAAAGGAGATAGTATGCTATACAGCTATAGGGTATGCAGTGAGTCCAACGGCTGACCAATTTCAGGAAAAACCCCAGTAAGAAATTAAAGACACATAGAGCAGGGCCACAGTAACGACAAGTTCCCATTAGAAAGGAGAGAGTCTGCTATACAGTTATAGGGTATGCAGTGAGTCCAACGGCTGACCAATTTTAGGAAAAACCCCACTAGGAATTTAAAGACACACAGAGCAGGGCTACAGTAACAAGTACGACATGTTCCCATTAGAAAGGAGAGGGTCTTCTATACAGTTATAGGGCATGCAGTGAGTCCAGCGGCTGACCAATTTTAGAAAAAACCACATTAAGAATTTATAGACACACAGAACAGGGCCACAGTAACAAGTACGACTTGTTCCTTTTAGAAAGGAGAGCGTCTGCTATACAGTTGTAGGGTATGCAGTGAGTCCAACGGCTGACCAATTTTAGAAAAAACCCCACTAAGAATTTAAAGACACATAGAGCAGGGTCACAGTAACAAGGTACGACATGTTGCCATTAGAAAGGAGAGGGTCTGCTATACAGTTATAGGGCATGCAGTGAGTCCAACGGCTGACTAAATTTAGGAAAAACCCCACTAAGAGATTAAAGACGCATAAAGCAGGGCCACAGTAGCAACAAATTCCCATTAGAAAGTAGAGGGTCGGCTATACAGTTATAGGGTATGCAGTGAGTCCAACGGCTGACCAAATTTAGGAAAAATCCCACTAACAATTTAAAGAGACAGAGCAAGGCCACAGTAGCGACAAATTCCCATTAGAAAGGAGAGAGTCTCCCATAGTGTTGGCCTATGAAGTGAATGCAAGGGCTGCCAAAATTTGGAGGCACTTCAATGCCTTCTGGAAGAGACGTGGAGGAGGGACTCATAAAAAACTGTTCCAAATAGAAAGGAGCGGGCCTCCTATACTTGAAATGCCCATGCACTAAGTGTATGGGCTGATAAACATTTATCTCTGGGGGGTATACATGAACATACTGTATAAAACATTTTTTTTACGGCCATCATAAACACCCTTTAAAAAAATGATGTGGGTGTTGCATCACGGACCACGGTCACCCTAGTGATATGGTGGTGGAGGATGAGGAGAAGGAGGAGGACAAGAGCAAATATACATAATCAGGAAGCGTATACCCATGTGTGGGTGTGAGAAGGTGCATGGGAATACACCTCCCAAGAAAAGACACTGGATTTGAGTTTATGTTACGCTGCTATCATTCGGTGGTGTTGAGAAGTCTTACCCAATCCAGCCCTTGTTCATTTTTATAAGAGTCAGCCTGTCAGCATTTTCAGTTGACAGGTGGTTGCGCTTATCAATTATAATTCCACCAGCGGCACTAAAAACCCGCTCTGATAAAACTCTGGCGGCAGGGCAGGCCAGGACCTCCAAGGCGTAGAGAGCTAGTTCATTCCACGTATCCAGCTTGGATACCCAATAATTATAAGGCACAGCGGAATCAAGGAGGGCGTTGGTACGGTTGGCAAGGTACTCCCTTCAGCATGTTCCCAAGCTTTGCACTCCTTGTGAGAGTACCCCGCGCCTCAGGGCCTGTGCAATGGGAGGGTCTGAGAAAACTCTCCCAGAAATTTGACAGTGTTCCCCTGCCTCTGCTGGATTGAAGTTGTGTCTCTCTCGCCTGTACTCCTTGGTTGTCCAATGAAGTGTGCCCTCTGCCGCCAGCGTTTTCAGATGGGAATTTTTTTAATAGTTCTGCAACAAGGGCCTTCTGGTACAGCCCCATTTTTGTAGACCTGTCCGCCTCAGGAATAAGAGATATAAAATTCTCCTTGTAGAGTGGGTCTAGAAGTGTCACCAACCAGTAATGACTGTGACTCACCCCCTAGGCTGTGGGGTACCCGGAACCAGGCTTCTGTACGATGCTGGGGGTAGTAGTGGCAACCCGATCCCGTGGCTCAGGGTGGTCAGACCAAATGTTGTAGCAGTCTATTTATAGATTTGGAAATGTCTGACTACGCCACCTGTGGATTGCGGTCAGGGATGACCGCCGCTGCAGGGCAGGCCACTGGGGCTGGTGTTGGTGTGCAGCACAGAGTGTAGCCCCAGGGCAGTGTAGGTGGATGTTGGGGGTGATAGTTCCGGCCGCGATGGTCAGAATGCAGAGTCAGCTTAAACAGTTCAGGGTCTTTTTTATAACAGATGGTAATGACCCAACAACAGTACCGGCTAGAAGGGGGCCTGGATGTCTGAGAACACTCGGGAAGCCCCTCTGGTCAGGGTGAGGGTGTAGGCCTACCGTGCTCTCTAAGCTCTTTCTGACTATTTCCCCCTTTAGTGGTAAAATAGCCCACGTCCCTGAGCGTGCCGTGTACTCTCACCCGTATGGCTTGCAACTTGGGCTCCTTTTACCTCTGGCCTCTCTTGGCTTTGCTGGTTCCTTCTGTTGTGGCGGAGCCTCCGGGCTTTTTAGGCCAAAGGACATGAAATCCCTCGCGGATTGGTTCTATGCTGCTGGACTTAGAGTCTTTACAGCCTCGGACCCCAATGTCTGTTATATTGTTCTCCCCTTTTGCCAGTACAGGCTCTCGGCGCCGTACGTCCCTGGCTAGCAGTTCCTCCACTGCCTCACGACCTCCTCAGCTACAGCTGAACTGTCCCTCCTTCTCTGGGACTAGTCTCACTCCTGAGCTAGGTCGTCCAGTTCTCCCTAACCCTGCCCCCAGTTCCAGCTTTTATAGGGGCAGCCAGCTCCCCCTACTGGCCTTGGACAGGAGGTGCTGTATGCTAATTGTCCCTAACCAGGGAACCTCCCTCCTGCTCTCAGACACAGCCTTTATTATTTGTGACATCCAGGCCTGGGGTGACACAACTGTCACCCAAAATTTAGAGTACGCGAGGGTCATGGTAAAGGCAACGTAACATAAACTCAGCCATGCGTGCTAGACTACTAACAGGCAAGATTTCCGTGTCCTCACCAAGAGGATGACTGACCATGCTCTCCTCCTCCTCCTCTCTGTCCTCTGGCCATCCACGCTGAACAGACGGTATGACAGTTGTGCAGGTGTAACATCCCTGGCGGCGTGCTTGCATAGTGCACCAACTCCCACCTTGCAAGACCGTAATCTTACCCATCAGTCCAGCCTGCAAACCTTGCTCCAGTTCATGCTGTGTGCATGTCTCTTGACTGACTGCTTAGGGCGGCGGCCCGGTTACTTCCTGATTCTTATAGCTGCTGTGGGAGCACCTCTAATGCGTCTCCAGCCTATTGCTGTCAGTCACTGGATATTTAAACCCCCTCGACCCAGAAGGAGGGCCTGAGCAACCACCTTCACTCAGTTTGTCTTTGCAACTAAATTGCCAGGTCCTGTCCTGTATCTAGTCTCTTTCTGCCACCCTTGGGGGGCCGTATACCGAGGCCTGTTACCTGTATCTCTGACTTCTAGTCTGTTCTGCCACCCTGGGGGCTGCATACCCAGACTTGTTGCCTGTATCTGTAACTTCTGGTCCATTTCCGCCACCCTGGGGGCCGTATACCCAGGCTCGTTCCTGCATCTCGTTGCAGTATCAGTTCCTGTCTGAACTGTCTCTTAGCCTGTTACCTGTTTTGTCTCTATGTCCGTACCCTCCCTTTTCATGCAGTGTCTTAAGCAGCACCTAACTCCTACTCGTTGTCTCTGTACTTCTGTTTGTGAGTTTTGTGTCCACTCGCTACTTCATTGTAAGTACCTTGTGTGTATCTGGTTCTGCTTGTCCCTTTTTCCTTCCTCCGTATCTACCTACTGTGTTCTAGCCATCTTCCTGTATCTTTCAGTCTGTTCCATGTGAACAGAGCCCTGTCCTCTCTGCCTGCACCGTCAGCCCTGTTCTGCTCTGCCTAGCCCACCGCTCCGGCGGTTCCTCTCTGCTCTGCCTTGTTCACCGCACCTGCGGTTTAGTTCTGCTCTGCTTGCTCACCGCTCCGGCGGTTCCCCTCTGCTCTGCCTAGCCCACCGCTCCGGCAGTTCCTATCTGCTCAGCCTTGTTCACCGCACCTGTGGTTTAGTTCTGCTCTGCTTGCTCACCTCTCCGGCGGTTCCCCTCTGCTCTGCCTAGCCCACCGCTCCGGCGGTTCCGTCTATAGTGCATGAAACTAGCTCCAGTCCTTCCTCCTCCTCCTCTTCCTCTTTGTCACCCAATCCATGTTGGGATGAGATGAGGCTTGGCTGTGTGTAATCACCCAGCATGGTTCCTTGCTCCATCTCATCGTACTCCGCCTGCAATGCATCCTCTTTGATTGTGAGCAGAGAGCGTTTCAGAAGACAGAGAAGCGGGATGGTGACGCTAATTATGGCGTCATCGCCGCTCACCATCTTCGTGGAGTCCTCAAAGTTTTGGAGGATGGTACATATGTCTGACATCCATGTCCACTCCTGAGGTCTTATGTGTGGAGTCTGAACTGAATACCGACCGCCTTGTTGAAGCTAGTACTCAACAGCTGCCATCTTCTTCTCACAAATCCTTCCCAACATCTGCAGTGTAGAGTTCCAACGCGTGGGGACATCACACACCAGTCTGTGAGCCGGAAGCTGCAAATGCTGCTGAAACACGGCAAGGGCGGCGGAAGCTGTAGGTGACTTTCTAAAATGGGCACACAGGCGGCGTACTTTAACAAGCAGATCCGGCAGCTCCGGGTAGGATTTGAGAAACCGCTGAATTACGAGGTTAAGCTCATGGGCCAGGCATGGTACGTGTGTGAGCTCGCCTCACCTCAGAGCCGCCACCAAGTTCCGGCCATTGTCACACACGACCATGCCTGGCTGTAGGTTCAGCGGTGTGAGCCACACATCTACCTGCTCTCTCAGAGCTGTCCACAACTCTTTAGCATTGTGCGGTTTGTCACCTAAGCATATTAGCTTCAGCACAGCCTGTTGCCGCTTGGCCAAGGCAGTGCTGCAGTGTTTCCAGCTTGTGACTGATGTGGTCATTTTGGAGATGGAGGCTGAAGAGGAGGCTGAGGAGGATGAGGTGCAGGAGCTGGAGACCGCGGGGGGCAACCCTGATTGACCTAGGGCCCGCAATCCTTGGCATCGGGAGGACGTGTTCCGTCGCACAGTCCGACAGGGTCCCGGCTTCCACTATGTTAACCCTGTGTGCCGTCAGCGAGATTTACCGTCCCTGCCCACAAGCACTTGTCCACGTGTCCGTGGTGAGGTGGACTTTACCAGTAACTGCGTTGTTGAGGGCATGGCTAATGTTTTGGGACACGTGCTTGTGTAATGCGGGGACGGCACACCGGGAGAAATAGTGGTGGCTGGGGACCGAGTACCGAGGGATGGCCGCCGCCATCAGATTGCGGAATGCTTCCGTGTCCACGAGCCTAAAAGGCAACATTTCGAGCGCAAGCAGTTGTGTAATGTGAGAATTTAGTAGTGTGGCCTGTGGGGCGTTGGCTCCATATTTGCGCTTGCGTTACAAGGACTGGGGTATGGACAACTGAATGCTGCACTGGGACAAGGACATGGACGTGCTTCCTGATGCTGCTACTTGACAGTGCGCAACGACAGGTGCAGGGCAGGAGGCATCTTCGCATGCACCATGGACAGCGGATTGGCTTGCATGCACAACAGCGGAAGAAGCAATGATGCCACCTGCAGACACTGTTCCTGGACCCTGGGGTTCGGCCTACAAAGTCGGGTGCTTTGCTGCCATGTGCCTGATCATGCTGGTGGTGGTCAGGCTGGTCGTTTTGCCACCCCTGATGATGCTGGCCTGGCAGGTGGTGCAAATGGCCTTTTTGGGGTTATCGGCAGAGTCTTTAGAAAACAACCAGACTCGGTAAGACCTAACAGTTGTACTGGCAACTTCCTTCGCGTTGGTGTTACGGGGAACGGTTGCCTGTCTTCTATCTGCCACACTGTTTCTTCCTGCCTGTTGGGGTGCTCTGCCTCCCTCCCCCTGTGTGCTGCTGTCCTCGCTCTGCATGTCCTCCTGCCATGTTGGGTCAGTTACTATATCATCCACCACCTCGTCTTCCACTTCCACACCCTGGTCCTCCTCCTGACTTTCTGGCAATTGTGTCTCATCATCGTCCACCTCTTGTGACACTTTCCCACCATCGCCTTCGTGTGACCGTGGCTGCTCAAATATTTGGGGATCGCTACACGCAATCTTCTCTTGCCCGCTTCAAGTGGACCGGGCGAGAGGCCCGAATCTATAAATGGAAAAGTGAACAGCTCTTCAGAGTGTCCAAGTGTGGGATCATTTGTCTCCAGGCACTCGGCATGGTGGGAGGAAGGAGGATTAGGGTGAGGAATATGCGGTCCAGACTCACGGCTACTTGACCGTGTGGAAGACAGGGTGGTGGTAGTGGTGGTGGTTAAGTGACTGGAAGCATTATCCGCTATCCAACCAACAACCTTTTGACACTGCTCTGGGTTCAATAGTGGTGTGCTGCGGTCCCCTAGGAATTAGGACAGGAAGGTCAGGCGAGAAGATGTGGGTGTTAGAACCTTGCTCTTAGGTTTTTTCCTTTGCTGGTCACATGACCTCGTTGGCCTATTTAATCCTGCTCCGCCCTTCTGGCTTTGCTGGACTTCATTGTATAACTACTTTCTAGCTAGCCTGTGCTCTGAATCTGCTCTGTTAGTTTGCTTGGTCTACGGACCTCTGTGTTCTTTATATTTTGTTTGTTCGTCTGTCTGCTACTATTTCTGTTAGGAGGTGTCCCATTTTCCTCCCAGTCCTTAGTACTTGTAGGGATTCCTTCCCCACATCTATAGGTCTCCGTACAGACTAGCTTAGGACTTTAGCAGGTCTGATCGCAGGATCAGGTCCCCTGTTACATCGTAGGGATCTAGCTGAGTTCTATCGTAGGGACAGATCTCCTCTCTTTCCTTAGCTCTGGTAGCAGAACATAACAGTAAGTCCAGCCTGCAAATTCTCTAAGGAAAGATTTTTCTGTTCCATCATGGTGTCGGTTCAGGATTTGGCTCATCGCCTGCAGGGACTCTCTCTGGAGGTGGCCGAGCTCCATCAGCACGTGAGTAACTGTCCTGGAGCACATTTCTTGGAGCCTAAGGTATGTTTGCCGGATTTATTTTTTGGTGAACAACGAGAATTTTTTTCATTTAAAAATGCTTGCTTATTGTATTTTCGTTTGAGACCCAAGTCCTCTGGGGATGAATCCCAGCGCATAGGGTTCATAATGTCACTTTTGCGCAAAGAGCCTCAGGAGTGGGCCTTTTCTTTGCAACCTAGTGATACATGCTTCAGATCAGTGGATAGTTTTTTTTCTGCTTTGGGACTATTATATGATGATCCTGACCGTGTCGCATCAGCTGAGACTGAGTTAAGACGTTTGAGACAGGGATCAGGTAATGTGGAAAAATATTGTACTCATTTCCGTCGTTGGTCTACTTAAACAGGGTGGAACGATTCTGCTCTGAAAAGTCTATTTCTTGCTGGGCTCAATGAAAGGGTTAAAGACCTGCTAATTGCTTATCCTACACCTGAAGATTTGCAACAGGCTATGCAATTAGCTATACGGGTGGATAGGAGACTGCGTGCAAGGGTTAATGAGAGCAAATCCTCTGCTATGTCAGTTTCTGGTTATGAGAATGTGTGTACTAACAGTGGTGAATCGATGGAGATTGGATCGGTGGCACCTCGCTCTCAAGAAAAAGACCGTCGATTTTCTGAAGGCTTGTGTTTCTATTGCAGAAAATCTGGTCATTTGATTAAAGGCTGTGAGCTTCGTATGAAGAAAGAAAAAAAAATGGTCAGTCATGCCCGTATTGCCTGTTTAAATTCCAAGGGTGTATTTTTAGCTGCTTCCACGATTGCTCAGGAAAAATTAATGGAATTTCGGGTGTTTGTTGATTGTGGATCTACTCTGAATGTAATTGATGGGGGATTCTTGGAAAGACTCAATTTAAAACCCGAACCTTTATCATCCCCCATTGCTGTGGTTTCTGTGGATGGTTCCCCTTTGAAGAATATTACTCTCAAGGTCTGTGAATTTCCTCACTATTAATGGTGTTCACCATGAGAAATTGGATTTGGTAGTTTTGAATAACTAGCCTTCTCCAGTAATATTGGGATTGCCCTGGTTAAAATTTCACAATCCTGTACTGGATTGGTCTACCAATGAAATTAAATCCTGGAGCCATAAATGTTATGACAAGTGTTGTAACGGGCGTATTGCAGCTTTGGATAGGGGAGAATTGCCTGTTCCTATTCAGGATTTTTGGAGAGTTTTTTCTGAGAAGGAATCGCAGGTTTTGCCTCCCCATAGAGACTATGATTGTTCTATTGAATTTGTCCCTGGAGCGACTCTTCCTAAAAGTCGTTTATTTAACCTTACAATTCCTGAGAGGAAGGCTTTGGAGGAATACATACAGACAAGTTTGGCCGCCGGTCACATTAGGCCCTCTAAGTCTCCTGTGGCGGTTGGATTTTTTTTTGTAAAAAAAAAGGACGGCGGTTTACGTCCTTGTCTGGATTTTCGTGAGATTAACAAAATTACTGTACGCAATCCTTACCCACTGCCATTGATTCCTGATCTGTTTAACCAGTTAATGGGGGCCAAGTGGTTCTCTAAAATTGACCTTAAGGGGGCATACAATCTGTTGCGCATGAAGGAGGGTGACGAATGGAAGACTGCTTTTAACACTCCTGTGGGTCATTTTGAGAATCTGGTTATGCCTTTTGGTCTTACTAATGCTCCTGCATTTTTTCAGAATCTTATTAATGACATCCTTAGACCTTTGATTGGCAAAAATGTGGTTGTGTATTTGGATGACATTTTGATTTATTCGCCGGATCTGGAGTCTCATTGGCGGAGCGTACGTGAGGTATTACAATTGTTAATGGACAATTCGCTTTTTGCTAAGCTGGAGAAATGTGAGTTCGCTGTACAGAGAATTAGTTTTTTGGGTTACATTATCTCCAGCGAAGGTTTTGAGATGGACCCGGTTAAAGTTCAAGCTGTACAGGAATGGCCTAGGCCTATTGGTTTGAAATCGATACAGAGGTTTTTAGGTTTCGCCAATTATTACAGAAAATTCATAAAAAAATTTTCTAGTATTGTCAAACCTCTGACCGATCTCACCAGGAAAGGTGCTGATGCGGTTCAGTGGTCTTCTGAGGCCATTGAAGCTTTTGTGTATCTCAAGGAGAGGTTCACCTCTGCTCCCATCCTTATGCAGCCTGATGTGACTAAGCCGTTTTTGGTTGAGGTTGATGCTTCTTCGGTGGGGGTTGGCGCAGTATTGTCTCAGGATAACGGGGATGGATTACATCCCTGTGCCTTTTTTTCAAAAAAAATTTCGGAGACTGAACTGAATTACGATATTGGTAATCGGGAATTATTGGCTATTAAACTCGCATTTGAACACTGGCGCCACTTCTTGGAAGGTGCGGAATTTCCCGTTCAGGTTCTTACGGATCATAAAAATCTGATATATCTTGATGCTGCCAAGCGCCTGAATGCCCGTCAGGCTAGGTGGGCACTGTTTTTCTCGCGGTTTAATTTCTCTGTTACTTACATCCCTGGTACTAAGAATGTTAAGGCGGATGCCTTGTCTCGCAGTTTTTCTCCCATAGTCGGTGCTGAGAAAGAGAACATTTTACAAGAAGGTGTTGTGATAGCTGCTTTGGACTCCGTTTTGGAAGATGAGATTCTTAAAGCACAGGAGAATGCCCCATCTAACACTCCTCATGGGAGGTTGTTTGTGCCTGGGACCTTTAGGAGAGATTTGTTTGTTGAGTGTCACGAATCTCGGTTGGCAGGTCATCCCGGAATCTCTGAGACCAAGAGACTGGTGGGTCGCAGTTTTTGGTGGCCTGGATGGCAGAAGGAAGTGGGTGCGTCAATGTACTATATGTGCTAGATCTAAGTCCTCACATACTCCTGCTGCGGGGTTGCTTTGTCCTTTGGAGGTTCCCAGTGCTCCTTGGACACATTTGGCTATGGACTTTATAACTGACCTTCCCCCCTCTGAGGGTTTTACTGTCATCTGGGTGGTCGTGGACCGTTTTAGCAAGATGTGTCACTTGGTTCCCTTCGTCAAACTGCCCTGCGCTAAAACTCTCGCTAAGGCCTTTGTCAAGGAAATTGTCAGACTTCATGGCGTTCCTACTGACATTGTTTCTGATAGGGGTCCTCAGTTCGTGGCTCGTTTTTGGCGTGCCTTTTGTGACAGGTTGGGAGTTCATCTGTCGTTCTCGTCCGGATATCATCCTGAATCTAATGGCCAGACAGAAAGGAAAAACCAGGATGTTGAGCAGTTCTTGCGTTGTTTTGTGGCAGACAATCAAGAGGGGTGGTCTGAGTTTCTGCCACTTGCTGAATTTGCTCTGAACAATCATACATCTTCTTCTGCTGGTTGTTCGCCTTTTTTTTGTTGTTCTGGGAGACATCCGTCGTTTGGGTCGTTCTCCAAGTTGGGATCTGCCGTGCCTGAGGAGGAGAATTTTTCCGGTGATTTGGAGAGAGTTTGGACGGATGTGCGTGGTAATCTTCAGGAGGCCAACAGAAAATCTAAAGACTACTTTGATAGGAAACGACAGGAGGTTTTGTTCGCTGTTGGTGACATGGTTTGGTTGTCCTCTAGGAATCTGCGGTTGAGGATTCCTTCTAAGAAATTGGGTCCCAAGTTTGTAGGGCCCTTTAAGGTGCTTCAGGTTGTCAACCAATCTGCTGTTAGGTTGGAGTTTCCTACCTCCTGGAGAATTAATCCGGTATTTCATGTCTCTCTGTTAAAAAAAGCTGTTGTATCGGATGGTGACGCCTCTGCCTCTGTTCCTCCGGTGGTGGAGGACGGGGAATATGAAATTTCTCGCATCCTTAACTCTAGACGGTATAGAGGTAGTTTGCAGTATCTGGTGGCCTGGAAAGGTTTCGGACCCGAGGATAACTCTTGGGTGAGGTCAGATGATGTTTCCGCGTCCAGACTTATCAGAGCGTTTCACAGGAGATTTCCTGATAAGCCTGGTCCTAGGGGATCCGGAGGATCCTCTTAGAAGGGGGGGTACTGTTAGAACCTTGCTCTTAGGTTTTTTCCTTTGCTGGTCACATGACCTCGTTGGCCTATTTAATCCTGCTCCGCCCTTCTGGCTTTGCTGGACTTCATTGTATAACTACTTTCTAGCTAGCCTGTGCTCTGAATCTGCTCTGTTAGTTTGCTTGGTCTACGGACCTCTGTGTTCTTTATATTTTGTTTGTTCGTCTGTCTGCTACTATTTCTGTTAGGAGGTGTCCCATTTTCCTCCCAGTCCTTAGTACTTGTAGGGATTCCTTCCCCACATCTATAGGTCTCCGTACAGACTAGCTTAGGACTTTAGCAGGTCTGATCGCAGGATCAGGTCCCCTGTTACATCGTAGGGATCTAGCTGAGTTCTATCGTAGGGACAGATCTCCTCTCTTTCCTTAGCTCTGGTAGCAGAACATAACAGTGGGTGTTTGTTGTGACACAATTTCACCTTGCCCAAGGCCTTGTCCTTGGCTTCTGCATGAACCATCACCATCACGTCCAGTTCCCAGTCCCTTGCCATGTTCCTTGCCCAGTTTAAATGGAGGACAGTATCTTCAGCGCTCACTACAAATGACTGAGTTTGAAGCGAACTTATATGTTATCCGTGTGACGGAGAAAACAGAGATTTAAATACCTGGCCTGTAGGTAAGTAGTTTGACCAGCAAACTGCTGTGAATTGCTTCATTGACACACTAAAGGAGATTTTTAATGGAGGCCAGAAATGACAGTATTTTCTGACAACGTATATGTGTTCCGTGTGACGGAGAAAATAGAGATTTAAATACCTGGCCTGTAGGTAAGTAGTTTGACCAGCAAACTGCTGTGAATTGCTTCATTGACACACTAAAGGAGATTTTTAATGGAGGCCAGAAATGACAGTATTTTCTGACAACGTATATGTGTTCCGTGTGACGGAGAAAATAGAGTTTTAAATACCTGGCCTGTAGGTCAGTAGTTTGTAAAGCAAACTGCTGTGAATTGCTTCACTGACACACTAAAGGAAATTTTTAATGGAGGCCAGAAATGGCAGTATTTTCTGACAACGTATATGTGATCCGTTTGACAGAGAAAACATAGTTTTGAATAGCTGGATTCCTAGCGCTGTAAAATGGAAAGGACCTGGCTGTATTCTGCAGTGCCAACAAGCAAATGGCGCAGAAAAACGGTGTTCTCTGGATTGCTTTTTAAGCAAATAATGAAGATTAAGATCCAAATAAAAGTATTCCTGGCCCCTGAGACCTGGGCCTTTGTATAGAAGTATCTAACAGCATCAGAAGGCAGAATTGGAATGGAGACTCTTGTGCTATATGCACTGCAGTCTGCTATATACCCTGCCTGCCTGCCTATATACACTGCCTGTCTGATATCTAATTATTTTCACATGAATCAGAAATTGTGTTTTTCACCTTCTGTGTTTTCTCTTTATGATGTAATTTCTGTTGTTCTGCTTTCCATATAGTACAGTCTTTCTTTAAATGTCCTTTTTCTTACATCTGAAACATTCTCTTGTCTCTTTATTATAGGTTCTTTTTGACTCTGTAGCTTTAAGAGCATTTGCATTATCTTTTTCAGTAGAAGAATCATTTGTTTGTCCTTTCCTTCTTTGATATTCATCTATGAGTCTGGTCTTCACAAACTCTAATGTAATGTCTGTTTCAGGTCTTGTCTCTAGTGCATATATCAAAGCAGCATATGAATCCGGTTAACTGCACAATAATATTGCTGCTACATGGCTTTCCTTAATATCTTCACCAATTGATCTCCACTGTGATATCACTTCCATAATAGAGAATATATGCTTCTGCATGTCATTGCCTGCACTTAGTCTCATACTGTAAAGCTTTTTTAGCAGAAATAACTTGTGATTTAAGCTGGGTCTTTCATGTAGCTTTCTTAGCGCTTCCCACATTCCCTTTGCTGTATCCTCATTCCTTATGTGGATTAATTGAGCATCATCAACTAATAGGCTGATGGTAGCTCTTGCTTGTCTATTTTTCTTATTCCATGTCTGATTATCCTGATCAGGTCTATCTGTAGTGATTACTTCCCATAAAGCATCTTTAGACAATAACATTTCTACTTTGAACTTCCATAACTGATAATTCTCATTATTCAGCTTAGGTACTGTGAGTTTTAGCTCTGTGCTACTTGTCATCTTTAACTTGTCTTAATTGTTTGGAGAGAATTGTACTGAAGAATTCTTCTGCATTCAACAGGGTCTTGCTGAGAGTTCCAGTGTCCTGTGTGTCTGGGGTCCTCAGTGCCTGGGTCCATAACGTGTTGCGCAGCTTCTGGATCCCCACAGTTGCGGTAGAAACTTCACAGAGCAGATTACATGGGATAACAAGATTTTACTTCCCAGAACATGAGGTAAAGGAAAAAACGCACAGTCACACAGTACTGCACCAGGAAGTAAGAGCAAAACAGAAAAAAACAAGAGATTTTTTTCTTTTACAATACAATAAACAAGGAGCTTTACACAACATCGCCATCTACTGTGAGATCAGCATAAAGTCCTCCTTCACACAAACAAAGAAGTCCACAACTGTTGCATATACCAACAGATTGGACGGCTGAGCTGTCAGTAACTGCATCCCAGACACAGTGAGGGGTGGAACCGTGACAGTCTCCATCTTTCTCATTCTAGGGAATCTTCTATCAGGAGTTCAATCTGAATCACATATTTCAAAGATTTACACGGAAACCCCGATGTAAGCGCTCAAGGTAAAGCCCAGGATAAATGTGAGCCAGACTTTACTGCAATCTTTGGGAGGCAGAATGAACAAAACAGCAGCAGGTCAAGAATTGGTTTTATGTACTTTTTACACCGTTGATGTGGAATAAGTGATTAGATGACTTTATTCTTCGGGTTGGTGTGATTACAGTGATACTAGATTTATATATTTTTTTTGTGTTTGGCTACTATCACACACTAGTTTTTGCAACTCCATATTTTGAGAGCTATACTTTTTCTATATTACTGCCGACGGAGTTATGTGGGGTTTTTTTGCAGGATGAGATGACGTTTGTAATGGTACCATATTTGGACAGATAGCATTTTTTATCACTTTCTGTTCTGATTTTTGTGAGTCAGAATAAACAAAAACCAGGAAAAGTCAGAAATAGTTGTTTTCTTTTTTTTTATGCCATTCACCGTGTGGTAAAATTAATAAGACAGCTTTATTCTAAAGGTCAGTACGATTACAGTGATACCACATTTCTATATTTTTTTATGCTTTGCCGTTTGTACACAATAAAAAAATATTATAAAAAAAAGAATTGTTTTTTCATCACTACAGTTGTGCTCAAAAGTTTACATACCCCGGCAGAATTTTTCTTGGCCTTGTTTCAGAGAATATGAATGATAACAAAAAAAAAATTTTCTCCACTCATGGTTATTGGTTGGGTGAAGCCATTTATTGTCAAACTACTGTGTTTTCTCTTTTAGGAGAGGTGAGGATGTTTCCTTTAGTAGCCATTCAAACCTATTTGTGTCAAATTCTGTGCATGTTATCAGGCAAAAATCACCAGGGTATATAAACTTTTGATCAGGGTCATTTGGATGTTTTTGGTTGTCATTAAGATTTAAAAAGAGAAAACACAGTAGTTTGACAATAATGGCTTCACCCAACCAATAACCATGAGTGGAGAAAAAGTTTTTTTGTTATCTCTGAAACAATCCCAAGAAAGGAAAAATTCTGCCGGGGTATGTAAACTTTTGAGCACAACTGTATATTCTGAGAGTTATAGCTTTTTTATTTCTCCACTGATTTAGCTGTATGGTGGCTTGTTTTTTGAGGGAAAAGATGTCGTTTTCAGCGATACCATTTTTATTTATATTCGACTTTTTGATCGCATTTTATTCCACTTTTTTGTGATATTATGAAAAAGCCTAATTTTTTGCCACTTTTTTATGGTGTTTACTGAAGGGGTTAAGTAGTGTGACTTGCAGTGTGTTTTATAGGTCTGTACATACCAAATATGTGTACTGTATTTGTTTATTTTTGTTTTTACATAAATTATATATTTATTGGTATAATATTTTTTTTTCTGTTCTTTATTATGTGGTTTAAAATGTTTTTACAATTATTAAAACTTTTTTTTTACTTTTTTCTTTTTTTTTAAATTCTATCAGTGCAATGTATAGGATGAGGTGAATCCGCATGGATTAATGAACACATGCGGATTCACCTGCGTGCAGCACTTTGGACGCATCATAAAGTATGCTGTATTCAAAGCGCTGCCAATAGCGCCCATGTGCACACACCCTAAGGCATCCAGAATGTTCTGGGAATTATCAAGCACAACAATTTCTAGTTGCAGTTCAAGTCTGTGTTACACGCTTGCCGCTAGGTTCAGATAGGGGCGAGAGAGGTTACATGAATTCTTTGGAATCCTGGGGGAACAGTTACTCAGGGCGACCATAGACCATAGACCATGTGCTGCAGCTTCTCGCAGGCACACAGGGGTATTGACCCTCAGACACAGACATGTAGGTTGTTTCACTTGCTGACCAGACACACTTGACAAGAGTCCTCATAAACGGTAGACAAGTAGCATTTAATAAGAAGCCGCACACCCAGTGCAAGTTAAGACTTATGAGCAACAGGCTCCAGTGACACACAGTACAGTTTCCTTAGCAGCACAGCAGTTCAGTCTTTCCAGTAGTACAGGACAGCACAGTTCTAATGCAAAGGCACATTAATGAACACAGCATTCCATACAGCACAGTGAGAAGGAGGAGGGGGGAGGGTTTGCTGAGGGTTTGCTGAGGGAGATGATCCCTGTGACACCATTTCTTCCAGTCCTTATCTTTCTGCCTGACAATACTCTGCACTGCTAGTTCAGGAACTCTACCTGACCTCTGCTTAGCTTCACTCCTGACTTGAATCCTTATCACTTGCAGGGGACTTCTGTGAGATACAGAACACACACACCACTTTTCTCTTCGGCTCTGGCCAGACAGTAAACTACTTCCCACAATCCCCCTGGGGCTCTGATAAAACACTCCCCTTCTCCTGTGACTGTGCTAACCCTTCTAGTTGCTGGATGCTTTTAAAGCAACAGCACTACTTCTGCATGTCACATCTGCCAGCAAGCAAGTTGCTGCTTTATGCACATCGTTTGACTTTTCTTCCTCAGGCTTTTAGAGGGAATCTGTCAGCAGGTTTTTGCTATTTTATCTGAAGACAGCATGAGGTAGAGGTTAAAACACAGATTTCAGGGATGCCTGTCTTGTCAAGCTCCCAAGTTTTGTTTGCTTACAATGATTGTTTTAGCACTAGTAGCTTATCATGGCTGTGACAAGCTGGTTGCGTGAGCCTTAGTCCAACACGCCTTCTCCGGTGATGGGCAGCTCACTGTCTATGGACATTGTATATACAGAGCCGTGGTTGGGCAGGGTTGGCTTTTCAGCTCTACTTCACTGCTAAATTTAAAAACTCTGGTTGTATGAGAACGGCTGCACCCAGTAATCTAAGTGATACATCATTGGATTCAGCTTCTCTTTGCCTTCATCAGGATGCTCTCAGATGAGATAGCAAAAATCTGCTGACAGGTTCTCTTTAAGCTGTAAAACTGTTAGGCAGCTCTTTGCTTTGCATGAACGAAAAGAAAGCATTGATGTATGGAATCAACAATGTGCCCTGTGGCTGTTGCAGTGGCACATGTAGAAGCAGGCACATGGGGCATTTGCCCCCGGGCATAGCTAGTAGGAGGGCACCGTCTGACCACCTGATGTGGCTGTCTGAGATGTCTCCCAGGCTGCTGCATTTTGCCACCCCACAAGAATGTGATTCAGCCGGCTGTCAAAATTTTCACATGAAATAAAACATTTTGTTCTGTACAACTAAAGAAATAAAATCTATTCTATTGTGTTTGTATTTAATAGATATTCCATGGCCAGAAAAGATTGAAGTGTTGACATGGGTCAGACACACATTACATCTTCTGCTTGGATTTTCCAGGTGGAAAATCAACTACTTAATACAGTTTTAGGCTCTTTCACACGTCAGTGTCTCCAGTACGAGTAATGACAGTTTCCACACATACCGGAGACACTGACACACACATTCTAATGAATGGGTCTCATTGTGTTTTCACGGACTGTGTGTTGTTTGCTCCACTTGGAGACAAGTACGTTTTTTTGCAGATACACGGTCTGCAAAATGTACCACACGGATCACATCCATGTGACATCCATGTGACATCCATGTGACACGTACCGGCGCCTGGGAATCAGCGCTATAGTTAGCGCTGTTCCTAAGCATCGGGTGCTGAACACTGTCCTCATCTTGGTTCCCTGCCAGTGCTTTGATCAGAACCAGCAGGAACTATTATGAGAGTAGTAATGTCTGCTCCCGCAGTGTCCACACCTGTAAAAATAAGAATAAAATAATAAAATTCTTATACTCACTTCTCCTAGGTGTCCCCGGCTGTATCCATGCAACCGCTGATGCCGAGGAGCCGGGGAGAATGAGCTGCTCCGGAGCTGCGCTCACTGAGTGACAAGGCACAGCTTCTGAGCTGCAGCTTCAGAGCAGCTCATTCTCCCCGGCTCCTCGGCTGCAGCGGTTGCAAGGAACCATGATGAAGGCAGTGTCCAGCACCCGGTGCTTGGGAACAGCGCTAACTGTAGCGCTGATTCCCAGGCGTTGGTCCATGTGGTACTGATGCGGCACACGGGTAGCAGACGGTTACCACACGTATGACACACTTGGACACACGGGACACGGATATCTCCGGTACCGGTTTTTCCGGTATCGGACATATGCGGACATGTGAAACCGGCCTTAGAGCACCACATACTTTGGTGGTAGTTCGCTAAAAAAACACTATTTGTTTACAGTATGTCAATCTATTCTGCAAATCATTATAACAGATTTCAACCACTGAAATGCATATGTCTACAGAAAATTGCCAGCTGTGTAATCCATACAATTTTTGGCTCGGATTTTGCTACTTTGCTATAAATCTTGGGTGGACAAACCCTACAAGCGTTTTCCAGAAGTGTCAAAAATTAGTATTATGCTATGTGCCCACGATGCAGAAATGCTCCGGATTTTTCCTGAGCGTTTCTGCATCTCCCTGGCAGAAAAAACGCATGTGGATTGTTCATGCGGATTGTACATGCGGATTGTACATGCGGATTGTACATGTAGATTGTACATGCGGATTGTACATGCGGATTGTACATGTAGATTGTACATGCGGATTGTACATGCGGATTGTACATGCGGATTGTACATGCGGATTGTACATGTAGATTGTACATGCGGATTGTACATGCGGATTGTACATGTGGATTGTACATGCGGATTGTACATGTAGATTGTACATGCGGATTGTACATGCGGATTGTACATGTAGATTGTACATGCGGATTGTACATGCGGATTGTACATGTGGATTGTACATGTGGATTGTACATGCGGATTGTACATGCATTTTTCCTGCCAGGGACATGCGGATATGAATCGTTCTTCACTTGCATTTCCGCATGCGGGTTGACAAGCGCTTTTAGCATCACTTGGAAAGTGCTTGACAACTTGATCACACTATATAAATCCATGCAAACGGCATGGATTTATATAGTGTGACTATAAAAGAATGGTAAAAAATAAAAAATATATATTATACTTACCTTCTGATGGCCCCCGGTGTCCTTAGCGATCCGTCCTGGCTTGCCGGCAGCTCGCGGTGGTCTAAAAGGACCTGCCATGACGTCATTTAGTCATGTGACGGGTCACACGACCACCGACGTCCGCGGTCACGTGACCCGTCACATGACTAAATTATGTCACAGCAGGTCCTTTTAGATTATCGTGAGCTGCCGGGGAGCCAGGACACAAACCTGGGCACCATCTGCACATTGAGCCGCATGATATATCCGCATGTGCAGATGCAGTGATGCGCATGTCATGCGGTCCAATGCAAGTCAATGGTGGCAAAAGAGCTGCGATTCCACAAAATAATTGGTAGTGCTGTGGATTTTTCCGCAATGTTAATCCGCAGCGAAAATCTCCGCAGCATGTGAACAGCACATGCGGATTATCATTGGGGAACATAGCAGACCTTCTGCCAAGCGTTTTTTAAGCGCTTCTGCAGCGGAATTGCCGCTGCGGAAACGCTTGCAAAACGCATAGTGGGCACACAGCCTAACAATAAAAAATGTGATAATTATTGGCAAAAATCTTTACTCCCCTGTTAGAATCCCCCCTCCAGCATTAATGCTGCAGTTGCCCAAACCAATATTTTTAATTTATACTTCATTTGTAACCGCTGCTGACAATCAATGGACTCAGCTGTTTTTTTGCCACACAAAGATCACCAGAAGGAAGGTGAGTGCTGGAATGACACGGTTTTAAAATGTAACTTAGGCCTCGGCTATCAGTATTTATAATAGAAACAAGTCACCAATTCTGCATTTATCACCCACTCCTGGTTTTGGCTCCCACTCCTGAGAAAAAATACTGACCGAATACTGACCGAATACTGATAGTGGGGCCGTGGCCTAATGGTTATTTTTTATTCCCATTATTTTTGCAATGCTAATTTTTAAAGCTCCAGGAAAACCCTAATAAAGAGCACAGCTGATTCTTGTCGCCTGCAAAAAAAAAATTGAAATCAGTCAGATGTGGTGATATTGTCTGTATTGTTGGATATGTCAGTACTATCTGTAAAGTTTGCAGTGTTGGTATTGTTAGTACAGTTGATTTTGGTAGTATTATTGGTATTATTATTGTTGGTATTTTCAGTACTGTCGGTATTGTTAGTATTGGTGGTATTATCAGTACTGTCAGCATTGATGGTATTGTCAGTATGGTTGGTATTGTTAGTACAGTTGATTTTGGTAGTATTATTGGTATTATTATTGTTGGTATTTTCAGTACTGTCGGTATTGTTAGTATTGGTGGTATTATCAGTACTGTCAGCATTGATGGTATTGTCAGTATGGTTGGTATTGTTAGTACAGTTGATTTTGGTAGTATTATTGGTATTATTATTGTTGGTATTTTCAGCACTGTCGGTATTGTTAGTATTGGTGGTATTATCAGTACTGTCAGCATTGATGGTATTGTCAGTATGGTTGGTATTGTTAGTACAGTTGATTTTGGTAGTATTATTAGCATTATTATTGTTGGTATTTTCAGTACTGTCGGTATTGTTAGTATTGGTGGTATGATCAGTACTGTCAGCATTGATGGTATTGTCAGTATGGTTGGTATTGTTAGTACAGTTGATTTTGGTAGTATTATTGGTATTATTATTGTTGGTATTTTCAGTACTCTCGGTATTGTTAGTATTGGTGGTATGATCAGTACTGTCAGCATTGATGGTATTGTCAGTATGGTTGGTATTGTTAGTACAGTTGATTTCGGTAGTATTATTGGTATTATTATTGTTGGTATTTTCAGTACTGTCGGTATTGTTAGTATTGGTGGTATTATCAGTACTGTCAGCATTGATGCTATTGTCAGTATGGTTGATATTGTTAGTACAGTTGATTTTGGCAGTATTATTGGTATTATTATTGTTGGTATTTTCAGTACTGTCGGTATTGTTAGTTTTGGTGGTATTATCAGTACTGTCAGCATTGATGGTATTGTCAGTATGGTTGGTATTGTTAGTACAGTTGATTTTGGTAGTATTATTGGTATTATTATTGTTGGTATTTTCAGTACTGTCGGTATTGTTAGTATTGGTGGTATTATCAGTACTGTCAGCATTGATGGTATTGTCAGTATGGTTGGTATTGTTAGTACAGTTGATTTTGGTAGTATTATTGGTATTATTATTGTTGGTGTTTTCAGTACTGTCGGTATTGTTAGTATTGGTGGTATTATCAGTACTGTCAGCATTAATGGTATTGTCAGTATGGTTGGTATTGTTAGTACGGTTGATTTTGGTAGTATTATTGGTATTATTATTGTTGGTATTTTCAGTACTGTCGGTATTGTTAGTATTGGTGGTATTATCAGTACTGTCAGCATTGATGGTATTGTCAGTATGGTGGGTATTGTTAGTACAGTTGATTTTGGTAGTATTATTGGTATTATTATTGTTGGTATTTTCAGTACTGTCGGTATTGTTAGTATTGGTGGTATGATCAGTACTGTCAGCATTGATGGTATTGTCAGTATGGTTGGTATTGTTAGTACAGTTGATTTTGGTAGTATTATTGGTATTATTATTGTTGGTATTTTCAGTACTGTCGGTATTGTTAGTATTGGTGGTATGATCAGTACTGTCAGCATTGATGGTATTGTCAGTATGGTTGGTATTGTTAGTACAGTTGATTTCGGTAGTATTATTGGTATTATTATTGTTGGTATTTTCAGTACTGTCGGTATTGTTAGTATTGATGGTATTATCAGTACTGTCAGCATTGATGGTATTGTCAGTATGGTTGATATTGTTAGTACAGTTGATTTTGGCAGTATTATTGGTATTATTATTGTTGGTATTTTCAGTACTGTCGGTATTGTTAGTTTTGGTGGTATTATCAGTACTGTCAGCATTGATGGTATTGTCAGTATGGTTGGTATTGTTAGTACAGTTGATTTTGGTAGTATTATTGGTATTATTATTGTTGGTATTTTCAGTACTGTCGGTATTGTTAGTATTGGTGGTATTATCAGTACTGTCAGCATTGATGGTATTGTCAGTATGGTTGGTATTGTTAGTACAGTTGATTTTGGTAGTATTATTGGTATTATTATTGTTGGTGTTTTCAGTACTGTCGGTATTGTTAGTATTGGTGGTATTATCAGTACTGTCAGCATTGATGGTATTGTCAGTATGGTTGGTATTGTTAGTACGGTTGATTTTGGTAGTATTATTGGTATTATTATTGTTGGTATTTTCAGTACTGTCGGTATTGTTAGTATTGGTGGTATTATCAGTACTGTCAGCATTGATGGTATTGTCAGTATGGTGGGTATTGTTAGTACAGTTGATTTTGGTAGTATTATTGGTATTATTATTGTTGGTATTTTCAGTACTGTCGGTATTGTTAGTATTGGTGGTATTATCAGTACTGTCAGCATTGATGGTATTGTCAGTATGGTTGGTATTGTTAGTACAGTTGATTTTGGTAGTATTATTGGTATTATTATTGTTGGTATTTTCAGTACTGTCAGTATTGTTAGTATTGGTGGTATTATCAGTACTGTCAGCATTGATGGTATTGTCAGTATGGTTGGTATTGTTAGTACGGTTGATTTTGGTAGCATTATTGGTATTATTATTGTTGGTATTTTCAGTACTGTCGGTATTGTTAGTATTGGTGGTATGATCAGTACTGTCAGCATTGATGGTATTGTCAGTATGGTGGGTATTGTTAGTACAGTTGATTTTGGTAGTATTATTGGTATTATTATTGTTGGTATTTTCAGTACTGTCGGTATTGTTAGTATTGGTGGTATGATCAGTACTGTCAGCATTGATGGTATTGTCAGTATGGTTGGTATTGTTAGTACAGTTGATTTTGGTAGTATTATTGGTATTACTATTGTTGGTATTTTCAGTACTGTCGATATTGTTAGTGTTGGTGGTATTATCAGTACTGTCAGCATTGATGGTATTGTCAGTATGGTTGGTATTGTTAGTACAGTTGATTTTGGTAGCATTATTGGTATTATTATTGTTGGTATTTTCAGTACTGTTGGTATTGTTAGTATTGGTGGTATGATCAGTACTGTCAGCATTGATGGTATTGTCAGTATGGCTGGTATTGTTTTGCTATTATTTTTCATTCAAAATCGTGGAAAAAAAATCACTGCCACATGTGAACACAGTTAAGAATATGTTGCACCAGGTCTGTGATATGATCGTTCCACCTGGTCTTACCCCAAGGGCACGTTCACACGTTCAGTATTTGGTCAGTATTTCACATCAGTATTTGTAAGCCAAAACCCGGAGTGGGTGATAAATACAGAAGTGGTGACGTGTTTCTATTATACTTTTCCTCTGATTGTTCCAGTCTTGATCTTGGCTTACAAATATCGATGTCAAATACTGAACATGTGAACGAAGCCTTAAGTTGTGTATATGAGGGGAGTCAAACTGAATATTTGCCCCCCATGCAGGAAAACCGAGATTATCCTCTGCTGTAACCTGTGGAATGTAAAAAGTAACGTATTCCCTGTAAGCAGTCCCCTCCATTCCCAGTATCATAGAGGGGCATGTGTTTCTTATCCTTCCGGTCCCATGATGACTGCTCTGTTCGTCCTTCTCTTCTTGTTTAGCAACAAAAAAAATGTCAATATCTGTGAATGTTGGGTAGCAGGTGTCGCTTTGAAAGTAAGCATTTGTTATAAGGGCTCGCTCACAGGAGAGTATAACACGGCCCAGCGCTGATCTTTTATCGGATAGCTCTCGGCCCAATGTTATACTATGGGGCAGTGCTGATCTGCCATCATTTTATCATGCCGATGGATCATGTGCACCCATAGAAATCTATGGGTGCATGTGAAGCATTGTACTGCACTCAAATGTCATCCGAGTGCAGTCCGACATCCACGCACACAGAGAATGGAGAAGATGGAGAAATTAAGTTCTCCGTCTTCTCCATACCTGTGCTGCGATTTTCTCATGCAAGAAAATCGGAGCACAATAAGATGATACTTGGATGAAACTCTGACATAGATTGAGCCGAGGGTCATTAGCATAATCGTCCTGATTCTCTCGCCTTTGTGAGCGTACCCTAGGAGTGCATGTATGTGTGGCACCCCAGGGGTCTGGTTTTCCACAGTAACAGCAATGTTATGTCTGAGAGCAGGTGGGAGGTCTCTTGGTCAGGGATCCTATGCATGCCACACCTCCTGCCCAGTCCTGGGAGGGGAAGAACTTCCCCTATATAAACCTAGGGCTGAAGCAGGGTGAGGGAGTAGAGAAGAAGCAGAGAAAAGAAGCAAATATAGGAAGAAACAACAGGAGCTCTGTGGGAGCAGTGTTACAAGGAGTCAGGGGCTGGCAGCTGCAGAGCTCGCCCTGACTGAGAAGTTATCACCGGACCCAGAGTCCGAG
This sequence comes from Phyllobates terribilis, assembly GCF_046119375.1. Classification (NCBI taxonomy): domain Eukaryota; kingdom Metazoa; phylum Chordata; class Amphibia; order Anura; family Dendrobatidae; genus Phyllobates; species Phyllobates terribilis. Next base: position 4,801,776 of record NW_027362884.1, read on the forward strand.
GCTGTGGGGACTAACTCCTATCCAGCAGCAGAAACCGACCGGCAGGGGATTGCAGGTCCTCTGGCCCAGAAACCCGAAGGCCCCGAGTCACCGGCCATACGGGTGAGCACCACACGGTACACTCAGGGACGTGGGCTACTTATACCCGCCTCTAGCAAGGTAGCCAGAAGAGTATCGTTAGTTTGGGAGGCCTACAACTCCGCCTGGCCAGGGGAGATCCCATCTGCTCAAGGACTGACCAGGCCCCAATCGCTAGCCAGTACTCCGGGAGGGTCTATCTTTGTCACCAGTAAAGACCCTGAACTACACAGTACCGTCTCCGAGTGGTTCCTGCTACCCCCATCATCCACGTCGGCTGCCCTGAGGCCATACCCCTCCCGTTGGGGGTTATACTATCATGCTGCACAATCCTACCACCGGCCTCAGCGGTCTGCCCTGCAGCAGCAGCTCCCTGGCTGCACTCAATGGGTGGCGTAGTCGTCCAACATCTACCGCTAAAACAGCGCCACTTAGTCTGACTCCCTGGGCACGGACCGGATCACCGCCACGAGACTACAACCCTCAACAGATCCGGCTCCGGGTAAGCTCCCGCGTGCACAACGCAGCGCGACACAGGCCCAGGGGCGCGTCAACTTTTGGCGTAGTCGGCAGGATCTCGTGCCCGCAACCACCGGGTACTGCGTGCCTGAAAAAGACTGTGAAAACTTACCCGTGGTGAAGATTCCCGCCATCCGGCGCCATCTTCCGCTTTCTTCCAGCCATCGGTGGAGTTTTCCCGCCATCCGGCGCCATCTTCGGCCTTCTTCCCGCCATCCGTGGAGTTTTCCCGCCATTGGACGCCATCTTGAGGACGCCGCGCGGGAAGAAGAGGGGCGTGGACTCCGAAAACGCGCGAGAACTGAAGCCCCGCCTCAAGTCCGGACGTTGCGTAGGAGCCCAGCAGACGCCGACGTCACAGGAGCGCGACGGAAGGTCCTCAACCCTGACGATCCACTGCGGAGCCGCGGCCTACGGAAGAGGATCATCGCAAGGTAGGCCACGGTCCACTAGGGGGGAGAAGGATGTCGGATACGGAGGAGAGCTTCACCGCTCCAACCCCCGCCAGCGCCACCGCTGTTGCGGTCATGCCTTTCACCATGCCCTATATCCCGGGGGCAGCCTGGCTACCCCAGTACTCAGGGGAGTCACATACCCTGCAGGACTTTAGAGAAAAACTGGATAGCCTCTTCCAGGTGTACCCCCTCACAGAAGAGCAAAGAGTAAGCATCCTGGTGGCCCAATTAACCGGGGCAGCCCAAAGGGAGGTAAAGTCCTGGCCACCTGGGGGGAGGACTGTCGCAGGGATACTAACCCGGCTGAGGGACACCTTTGATACCCGCACCTCAGCCGAGATCAAGCTTAGATTCTACGGGTGCAAACAGCGGGCACATGAGAGTATAAGGGACTATGCCCTGAACCTACAAGAGGCCCTGAGAGCCATTAAGCAGACCGACCCTGACGGCGTGGGAGACGAGGACAGGCTGTTAACTGAACAATTTATAGAGGGTTTATATTGCAATGCCCACCGAACCCAGTTGCGGGCAATGGCCTTACAGGACCCTCATCTGGGATTTGCACAGTTCAAGGACAGAGCCATCCGGGTGCTCCGAGAACCGGCACCAGGTGGCGTTGTGACCCACAGACGCCCCACTACCACCTACCACCAGGAGGCGGCGCCCTTGTCGGCAGGGCCTGTGGGAGCTGATGCGCAGGCTTTGAACAATGACTCGGCTCCAGACCTGCACCATCAGGTCCAAGAGCTAGCTAAAAGCGTTGCTGCGCTAACCCGAACTGTGCAGTCTTTACAGGTTTCCACTCCAGGGAAGATCCAGCTGGCATCCGGACCGGAGGACATCCCGTGGCGTCGACCAAGGAGGACCCCACCGGCCAGAGGAAGACCCAGCGACCGATACAACGAGGACGGACGACCCATCTGCCGCCGCTGTAATAAACCCGGACATATGGCAAGGTACTGTCCTTTAAACTGGCACAACCTAGGGTAGAGGGCCAACCCCTAGGAAAAAGATCATCAGGCCCATCAAACTGGCGCGACAAATATGTGGGAGGACGTCCAGTCTTGCCTGTGGTACTGGATGGCATTCCTATGAGTGCCCTACTGGACACCGGGTCACAGGTCACCACCATCCCGTACGTGCTCTTCAAGCAGTACTGGAATGACTCGGATATTACCCGCTACCCTGACGACGACTTGAGTATCATCGCCAGCAATGGTCAGCCCGTGCCACAGATCGGATTTAAAGAGGTGACCATTAAAATTGGTAGAGTTGAACTGGCAGCACAGGGACTGATCATTGTAGACATTGACAAACACGAGAGTCACCCAAAGATAACTCTAGGAACTATTGTAATTGAAAATTGTCTTGCAGAGGTGATTTTCCTTTTACAGCAGGTTGCCAAGAACGCCAGCTCCGGCGAGCAGTGAGTGCTCCAAAAAGAGATCCGGGCACTGATGCGACGGCAACAGGTGGAACTCTCCGGCGGTGAGATTGGTAGCGTGAGAATGTGTGACCCTTTCCCTATTGTCATGCCCCCAAAAAGTGAAATGATGATTTGGTGCCGGGCAGCTATTGGTCTGAGAGGTAGAGATTCCAGACAATGGTAGAACCAGTTTACTCAGACAGTAGGCCCACCATCTTGACAGCACGGGGGGTGGTTAATGTACGCCATGGGAGGGTGCCCGTTCGCATAATCAATATCGGGAAGAGGGAAGTGTACCTGCCCCGGTATGCCACGCTAGCCAAATTATATACCATTAACCAAAATGCTATACAATCTGTGGAACCCTTGCCTCCATCTCACCCGGAGGAAGGTAACGGCTCTAAGAAAACAATGGAGGACTGGTGTCAGCAACTACATTTGGGTACTGACTCCACTCCCTCACATCAGAAACAGGGAGTCTATCGGGTGGTTCAAGAGTACGAGAGAGTGTTTAGTAAACACCCGTTAGACTTCGGGCGAGTCAAGGGGGTAGAACACCACATCCCCACGGGAGACCATCCTCCCATAAAAGAGAGGTATCGAACCGTACCCCCTGCACACTACCAACACGCCAAGGGGATGCTTAGAGACATGAAGGAGGCTGGGGTGATCAGGGATAGCTGTAGCCCCTGGGCAGCTCCACTAGTCTTAGTCAAAAAGAAAGACAACACCATGAGGATGTGTGTAGATTACCGGAAAATCAACCGTATCACACACAAGGATGCGTACCCCTTACCAAGGATAGAGGAGTCTTTGGCTGCTTTAAGATCTGCTAACTTCTTCTCTACCTTGGATCTCACTAGTGGGTACTGGCAGGTTCCTGTAGCAGAGGCGGACCGGGAGAAGACCGCATTCACCACCCCGATGGGACTTAGCGAGTTTACCTGCATGCCGTTCGGACTCTGCAACGCACCAGGAACCTTCCAACGATTAATGGAGTGCTGTCTGGGCCATAGAAACTTCGAGACGGTCCTGTTGTACCTGGACGATGTCATCGTATATTCTAAGACTTATGAGGACCACCTGAAACACCTGGCGGAAGTGTTCGAAGCTCTGGCAAGCTACGGCCTAAAGGTGAAACCCTCCAAGTGTCACCTCCTGAAACCAAAGGTGCAGTACCTGGGACACGTGGTGAGCGCTGACGGAGTGGCTCCCGACCCCGATAAGATCACCGCAATTAAGGAATGGCCAAGTCCCTCCAGTGTAAAGGAAGTGCGGCAGTTCCTCGGGTTGGTAGGCTACTACCGCAGGTTCATCCCCGGTTTCACCAAAAAGGCAGCTCCTATGCAGGACCTCCTGATAGGCCAGTCCCGGAAGGCCAAGAACCAGAAGCCGCCCTTCAGATGGGAGAAGTTGGAAGAGGAGTCCTTCCGCCAGCTGAAGATGGCCCTCACGGGGGATGAAATCCTGGCGTACCCGGATTACAGCCAGCCCTTTATCCTCTACACCGACGCAAGTAACATCGGGCTAGGAGCCGTGCTGTCCCAGATCCAGCAGGGGAAAGAACGAGTAATCGCTTACGCCAGCCGAAAACTGCGACCCACCGAGAGAAACCCTGAGAATTACAGCTCATTTAAGCTAGAGTTCCTGGCAGTGGTGTGGGCAGTCACCGAACGCTTTAAGCACTACCTCGCTTCTTCCCGGTTCGTCGTGTACACGGATAACAACCCGTTGACACACCTGGACACAGCAAGACTCGGTGCCCTAGAGCAGAGATGGATGGCCCGTCTGTCCAACTACGAGTTCACAATCAAATACCGGGCAGGACGCTCCAATACCAACGCGGACGCCCTGTCCAGGATGCCAAACCTACCAGACGTAGGAGAAGATCCAGAGGGACTGGAAGAAGTCGAACTCCCTGCGTTCCACCGGCATGGGACTATCCAGTATTCCCACCGGGTAAGGAGTAAGCAAGCCGCTACGTTTAACCCCTTGCCTCACTACAACTGGGAGGAAACGCAAGACAGTGACCCTGCCGTCCGACTGGTGAAGGAGATGCTGACTCGGCCAGAGGCTCGCCTTGACCCAGACGCTCCGGAGGAAGCCAAGCAACTGTGGGCTGAGAAGAGTCGACTGTTCCTTTATAAGGGGAAGTTGTGCCGCAGAATGGTTAACTCCCGGACACATGAACTAATCTGGCAAGTAGTGGTGCCACGAAGAGACGCAGCCATGGTGATGGAGGCATACAACGACGGGGCTGGACACTTCGGATGGAAGAAGCTGGAGTTCCTGCTGCGCGAGCGGTTCCACTGGGTAGGCATGAGGGGAACCATCGAGAGGTGGTGCAGAGACTGTGGCCCGTGCAACCTAAGAAGGAAGGACCGTGCCAGCCAGAAGACTCCCCTGCAGTCCATCGTCACCCGGCAGCCGTTGGAACTGGTAGCCTTGGATCATGTAAAACTGACCCCAAGCAGAAGTGGCTACGTCTACGCACTAACCATCGTGGATCACTACTCCCGGTTCTTGGTTGTCGTCCCCGTCAAGGACTTAACAGCTCGAACAGCAGCGAGAGCCTTCCAGCAGCATTTCTGCCGTCCACACGGGTACCCGGACCAAGTGTTGACAGACCAGGGACCTGCCTTTGAAGCGGAGGTCTTCCAAGAATTCTGCACTCTGTATGGCTGCCGGAAGATAAGGACGACACCCTATCATCCGCAAACTAATGGACTTTGTGAGAAAATGAACCAGGTGGTAATGGATCTTCTGAAAACGTTGCCCCTGGAAGAACGCAGTCTGTGGCCTGAGAAGCTGCCCGATCTGGTGGACCTATACAACCACATCCCGGTAGGTTCCACCAACTGTACCCCGGCTTACCTAATGAGGGCGAGACCTGGTAAGTTACCTGTTGACCTGGAAATGGGAGTCCTGACACCTGAGGACACTTCACCAGAAGCAGACTGGGACACAGAGAGGCAGCAGCAGTACCGGAGAGTACAGGAGAGCGTGGAGCAAAGTCTCTGTCAGGCTAGGGAAAGACAAGAGAAAACTTACAACCAGTATGCTCCCGCTGTTCCCCTGGTACCCGGAGAGCAGTTCTTGAAGAGAAAAAGACGGCTCCACAAGTTGGACGACCAGTGGGAGAAGGACCCGTACACCGTACTGCCCTCAAGCCACGACAACCCAAAGGTCTGTACCATCAGTAAAGACGGAGGGGAAACCACAACCATTGTATCCCGGGATCACCTGAAGAAGTGTCCCGAACAGCTACGGAACCCTGAAGAGGAACAAGAAGACCCTCGACCCGTAGAGGAAAGGGAAGACATGGTTAATACTGTGCTCGGAGACTTCCCTCGGTCTTGGACTCAAGTCAATGGTGCAGTTGTGGTACCCGTACTCACCTTCCTCCAACCAGCATCCCAAGCACCTACGGAGCAACAGGTAGAGCTGGAAGAACAGCCGGTCCAGGAGGCAGAAGACCCCACACCAGCAGACCAGGAGGATCAACCCTCTGCTTGCAGTGAGCCTGCCATATCCCTAGTGAGCCAAAGGGCCCGTAGACCGCTGCCCAGTTTACCCTTAACAGCTCCTACACCCTGTAGTTCAGGGCCAGACAGTCAGCTCCGTAGGTCCACTAGGGCCACTAGGGGCCAGTTACCCGCACGTTGGAGGATTTGAAGTGTATAAATTGTTTTATTTGTGGTTACCTGTTTATTGTTGCTTGTGTATAATTATGTGTTTCTAGTTATTTTTAGGAGTCCTTGGTGGATTTACCGGGAATCCTTTGTACATAGTTGGAGCGTAAACCAGGACGGACTAAAGACTGTTAAGGACTCGGGGCAGGACAGACCCCTACCTGGTTACGTCTCCCTGTTTTGGTGAAATGGACACCTTGCTTTCTTCAAAGACTGCACCCGGTTACGGACATGCCGTGACCACCTTTATGTGTTTCTTTATTGTTATTGTTATATCTTGTTATGTTTTTATAAAATATGTTTAGTCCCGGAGTACTAAATTTCACTAGGGGGGAATGTGGCACCCCAGGGGTCTGGTTTTCCACAGTAACAGCAATGTTATGTCTGAGAGCAGGTGGGAGGTCTCTTGGTCAGGGATCCTATGCATGCCACACCTCCTGCCCAGTCCTGGGAGGGGAAGAACTTCCCCTATATAAACCTAGGGCTGAAGCAGGGTGAGGGAGTAGAGAAGAAGCAGAGAAAAGAAGCAAATATAGGAAGAAAAAACAGGAGCTCTGTGGGAGCAGTGTTACAAGGAGTCAGGGGCTGGCAGCTGCAGAGCTCGCCCTGACTGAGAAGTTATCACCGGACCCAGAGTCCGAGGCTGTGGGGACTAACTCCTATCCAGCAGCAGAAACCGACCGGCAGGGGATTGCAGGTCCTCTGGCCCAGAAACCCGAAGGCCCCGAGTCACCGGCCATACGGGTGAGCACCACACGGTACACTCAGGGACGTGGGCTACTTATACCCGCCTCTAGCAAGGTAGCCAGAAGAGTATCGTTAGTTTGGGAGGCCTACAACTCCGCCTGGCCAGGGGAGATCCCATCTGCTCAAGGACTGACCAGGCCCCAATCGCTAGCCAGTACTCCGGGAGGGTCTATCTTTGTCACCAGTAAAGACCCTGAGCTACACAGTACCGTCTCCGAGTGGTTCCTGCTACCCCCATCATCCACGTCGGCTGCCCTGAGGCCATACCCCTCCCGTTGGGGGTTATACTATCATGCTGCACAATCCTACCACCGGCCTCAGCGGTCTGCCCTGCAGCAGCAGCTCCCTGACTGCACTCAACGGGTGGCGTAGTCGTCCAACATCTACCGCTAAAACAGCGCCACTTAGTCTGACTCCCTGGGCACGGACCGGATCACCGCCACGAGACTACAACCCTCAACAGATCCGGCTCCGGGTAAGCTCCCGCGTGCGCAACGCAGCGCGACACAGGCCCAGGGGCGCGTCATATGCACCAAAACAGTTACAGAGCTCATCTACAGAGGGACATCATACTGGGAATGGGTGCTGGGTTTCCTGAGCTCAGCTGAGGAGGTATACCTTATATATACTTCCCATCGCCATCCTCATTCCCAGGATGCCAGCCTCCAGTCTCCAGACAGACAGCCGCTGACAGACTGCAGTGATTATGGAGCATAACAATCTCACATGGGCGCTGACATCGCTGTAATGTCGCCAGTTTGGGAGGTAAATATACATTTTTGTTCTTTCACACAGGGACTACAGCATTTAAAAAGGGGTTGTCTAATTAGTGGATTAGTGGACGACCCTTTTAATGTTAAACAAATCGTCCACTTTAGACAATCCTTTTTCCTTAGACAGGTCCCCTGATGATAAGCTGATCACATTGGGGTCCTGTTGGGTTGGACGGCCAGTGATCACCTAGAATCCAGAAGGGAATGTTTTATGCTTTACTTAATTAAAAAACTACACAGACTCATGTATTTGCTCAGCTCTGTATTCCAGTTCCAGCTGAAATACTGACCAACTGCATTTTCCCCTAATCATCCCCTATGCCACAATCAGAAATAGATCACAGGATCCAGTCATGGCCACCAATTGTTCTTCATGTTGTACCATTGCAACCTTCATGAGTTTATGCTTCTCAGAAGTGAAACCAACAAGCTCTACTTTTATCCGGCCCGCCGGGCTATGGGCGGAGGAGAGGGGAGCGGTGTCAGCACCCGCCCTTCCCCCCCGCTTGCTCAGGGCCCCGGTAGGCGGATACTTCCCTCTCCCCGTGCCTCTGCAGATCCGCTGTCTTCCTGCTCTGCGCTTCCTGTGACGTCTCAGGTCAGAGAGTGCGGTGACTTCTTTACACCGCGCCCTCCCGAGTGCCGTCACACGCAGCGCAGAGCGGGACGACGCCGCCGCGACACTGGAGTCCAGACCAGAGTAGAGCAGCGGCAGCAGGTGAGGAGGAGTGAGGCGAGTATTGGATTTTTTTTTTTTAATGTACAGTCATGGCCAAAAGTATTGAGAATGAGACAAATAGTAATTTTTCCAAAGTTTACTGCTTCATTTTTTGGAATGGCAATTTGCATATACTCCTGAATGTCAAAGAGTGATCAGCTTAACAGCAATTACTGTACTTACAAAGTCAATATTTGCCCAGAAAATGAACTTTAACCCCCAAAACACATTTCAACATCATTGCAGTCCTGCCTTAAAAGGAGCAGCTAACATCGTTTTAGTGATTGATCCATTAACACAGGTGTGGGTGTTGATGAGGACAGGGCTGGCGATCAATCAGTCATGATTAAGTAAGAATGACATCACTGGACACTTTAAAAGGAGGCTGGATCTTGGTATCATTGTTTCTCTTCAGTTAACCATGGTTATCTCTAAAGAAACACGTGCAGCCATCATTGCACTGCACAAAAATGGCCTAACAGGGAAGAGTATCGCAGCTACAAAGATTGCACTTCAGTCAACAATCTATCGCATCATCAAGAACTTCAAGGAGAGAGCTTCCATTGTTGTCAAAAAGGCTCCAGGGTGCCCAAGAAAGACCAGCAAGCGCCAGGACCGTATCTTAAAACTGTTTCAGCTGCGGGATCGGACTACCAGCAGTGCCGAGCTTGCTCAGGAATGGAAGCAGGCTGGTGTGAGTGCTTCTGCACGCACTGTGAGGCGGAGACTCTTTGTGCAAGGGCTGGTTTCAAGGAGGGCAGCAAAGAAGCCACTTCTCTCCAGAAAAAACATCAGGGACCGACTGATATTCTGCAAAAGGTACAGGGAGTGGACTGCTGAGGACTGGGGCAAAGTCATTTTCTCTGATGAATCCCCTTTTCGATTGTTTGGGACATCTGGAAAACAGCTTATTCAGAGAAGAAGAGGTGAGCACTACCACCAGTCTTGTCTCATGCCAACTGTAAAGCATCCTGAACCCATACATGTGTGGGGTTGCTTCTCAGCCAAGGGAATCGGCTCACTCACAGTCTTGCCTAAAAACACAGCCATGAATAAAGAATGGTACAAGAATGTCCTCCAAGAGCAACTTCTCCCAACCGTCCAAGAGCAGTTTGGCGCCCAACAATGCCTTTTCCAGCATGATGGAGCACCTTGCCATAAAGCAAAGGTGATAACTAAATGGCTCATGGAACAAAACATAGAGATTTTGGGTCCATGGCCTGGAAACTCCCCAGATCTTAATCCCATTGAGAACTTGTGGTCAATAATCAAGAGACGGGTGGACAAACAAAAACCAACAAATTCTGGCAAAATGCAAGCATTGATTATGCAAGAATGGACTGCTATCAGTCAGGATTTGGTCCAAAGGTTGATTGAGAGCATGCCAGGAAGAATTACAGAGGTCTTGAAGAAGAAGGGGCAACACTGCAAATATTGACTTGCTGCATTAACTCATTCTAACTGTCAATATAATCTATTGGTACTCATAATATGATTACAATTATATTTCTGTATGTGATATAAACATCAGACAAACACTAATAAAAACTAGAGGCCAGCAGATCATGTGAAAATATAATTTTGGTGTCATTCTCAAAACTTTTGGCCATGACTGTATGGAGGCATAGGTCATTATATGGGGGGTGACATCCTGCAAGGGGTATAATATGGGGGGGGTGACATGCTGCATGGGGCATTATATGGGGGGTGACATGCTGCATGGGGCATTATTGGGGGGTGACATGCTGCATGGGGCATTATATGGGGGGGTGACATGCTGCATGGGGCATTATAAAGACAGGGGAGTGATATCCTGCATGGGGCATTATATGGGGGGTGACATGCTGCATGGGGCATTATATGGGGGCGTGACATGCTGCATGGGGCATTATATGGGGGGGGTGACATGCTGCATGGGGCATTATATGGGGGCGTGACATGCTGCATGGGGCATTATATGAGGGTGGCATCCAGCATGGGGCATTATAAGGGGGGAACAGCCTGCATGGGGCATTATAAGGGGTGGAACAGCCTGCATATGGCATTATAAGGGGGAAACAGCCTGCCTATTGGGAACATTTACCTGCCTATTGGGGACATTTACCTGCCTATTGGGGACATTTACCTGCCTATTGGGGACATTTACCTGCCTATTGAGGACCTATGCTGCCTATTGGGGATATTTACCTGCCTATTGGGGACATTTACCTGCCTATTGGGGACCTATGCTGCCTATTGGGGCTATTTACCTGCCTATTGAGGACCGATGCTGTCTATTGGGGACATTTACCTGCCTATTGAGGACCTATGCTGCCTATTGGGTACAGTTACCTACCTATTGAAATACCGGTTGATTTAACTTTACTTGTTCTTCATTTTAAATATTGTATTTGTTCCTCTATTGTTTTTTTTACTACAAAATAAGATATCTGCAGTGTGCATAGGAATTTGTTCATAGTTTTTTTTAAAAACTATATTCCGGCCCTCCAATGGTCTGAGGGACCGTGAACTGGCCCCCTGTTTAAAAAGTTTGAGGACCCCTGCTCTATACTGTAAAACAATGAGCTAACTGTTTAAAAATGAGTTCTAAGATGTAACGTTTCTCCATGCGGAGAGCGACATGCTAAGCACGTCAAGGTGAGGAGACTTTTCGAGCCGCAATGCTCCTCTGGGAAAATATGCAAATTATCTCTTCTGAGGGGAAGAGAACTAGAACTCCAGAACCACCTATTGGAAGTAGAGAATGAGATTTCTAAACTCTCAGTCACACGTTGCATTTTTTTCCTGCGTTTTTTAAATCTGCAGCTTGTCAATTCTTTCAGGGGTTTTGCAGCATTTTTCCCCCATTGAAATGAATTAAAGTAAAACAAAACAATTAAAAATACTGCAGCATTTTTTGCGTTTTTCCTGCTGCCACTTTGGTTTTTGCCGAAGAAAAAAAATGCTGCAAAAATGCAATATGTGAACATACTCTTATCCTGCTTGTGTTCTAGTTGGACATAAAAGAGAACGGCCATAGTAATATGGAGATGTAATTAATTCTATGGTGTTTCCACTTTCAATATTGCTAGGCGGCATCTATTTGTGTAGAGCTGCCCGTTTAAGATTCTATCACTAGATTCCATTCTATTATGACATCACAGCTCCCAGACACTACTTATAGAATGTACGCAGGGTCACGGGTGCCTTTCTTGGCTTCATAGTGATTGATAGCACTTGCAGTTTTTCGCTATGGCTGAATTTCTTCTGGATAATCTTCAGGTAGAAGCACTATTGGGGATTCTTATCAACAATCGCCCTGACACTGCGCTTCTACCACCTGATGGCGTCCTTAGCTTCACTCACCGGCTGGTGATGGAGCTAGTTAATGACTGCCTGACCAAATACTACCAAGGTCATCTAACGTCAGAGTATCTGACGGATTTACCTCAGAACATCAGGACATTACTACAGCAGGTAAGCGGCGGACGCTCCGCACAAATATTCTCCATAATATTAGATATATTCTTTGTTTTTTTGTCTTTTTTCATATGTGTATGGGACGTTTGCATGTTGGGGCTCATACAGTATATATAGAGAGGCTATGTGGAGCTCATACTATGTATAGGAGGCTGCGTTTGGCGGCTCATACTGTATTTAGGGGGCTATGTGAGGCCTCATATTTAATATGTCAGCATATTTAATTCTACTCAATATTACATTATACAGTTAATAAGAATATCAAATATCTGGAATATGGTATCCAGTTTTGGGCTCCACATTTTAATAAGGATATTCAGAAGTCAGTCAGTCATTTCAAAGGCAACTAGAATATTACAAGGGATGTAGGTATCTCATATGATTGGAGGTTGAAAAAGTTGAGCTTGTTTAGCTTAGAAAAATGACACCTCAGAGGAGATCTCATTTACATGTATAAATACATGTGTGGTCATTATAAAGTACTGGCGCATGACTTATTCCTTCCAAAGACCATACTAAGGACCCGGGGGCACTCATTACAGGTGGAAGAAAGGCGATTCCGGCAGATAAATAGGAAAGGGTTCTTTACAGCCAGAGCAGTCAGACTGTGGAATGTCCGACCACAAGAGGTAGTGATGGCAGATACTATAACAGCTTTTATACAAGGGCTGGATGATTTCCTCAGCATATATAACATTGTGGGTTATAGTTAAATTAGTGACAAAATGTATAATTGGTGAAGAAAGGTTGAACTTGATGGACCTAGGTCATTTTTCAACCTATTTAACTATGTAAAAAAATAAATAAAAAATGCTGCAAAAATATGAGTATTGTATGCAGTGTTTTTCCTGCTACCACTCTGTTTTATTGGGTAGAAAAAAAATGCAACATGTGAACATATCCTTATCCTGGTTGTGTTGTAGTTGGAAATAAAAAACGATCGGCCATAATAACATGGAGACATAATTAATTCTATGGTGTTTCCACTTTCAGTATTGCTCGGTGTCATCTATTTGTGCAGAGCCGCCGTTTAAGATTCTGTCACTAGATTCCATTCTATTATGACATCACAGCTCCCAGTCACTACTTATAGAATGTACGCAGGGTCACGGGTGCCTTTCTTGGCTTTAAAGTGATTGATAGCTCTTGCAGTTTTTCACTATGGCTGAATTTCTTCTGGATAATCTTCAGGTAGAAGCACTATTGGGGATTCTTATCAACAATCGCCCTGACACTGCGCTTCTACCACCCGATGGCGTCCTCAGCTTCACTCACCGGCTGGTGATGGAGCTAGTAAATGACTGCCTGACCAAATACTACCAAGGTCATCTAACGTCAGAGTATCTGACGGATTTACCTCAGAACATCAGGACATTACTACAGCAGGTAAATGGTGGATGCTCAGCACAAATCTACTCCATAATTATAGTGGGATAGAAACTTCTTCTTTCCTCCAATATAAAACGTGACGAATCCCCAGATATGGAGCCATTGTATCTGGAGACAGAGGAGCAGATGTCACATACAATGGCCGCCTCCATTATGCCTTTTCTCACCTCAGGATTTTCCTTTTAATCTCTTTTTTTTTATAGGCTGAAAAAAGATTTCAAAATGGCGATTTGACTTTTATTAAAGATCTCGCCCATAAAGTCCTGTCTGTCCTGGAACGTCCGGCCCGCTCATCGGAACGCCTGGTAAGGAGCTGTCATCTTTTCTATCACACGTCCTTGTTTTCTGATCTTCTCCAGATCACCAGTAAGATATCAGATCTGGTGGTTGATATTACAGGCCTCCTGTCAGCTCCTGGCTGGCACAGCATATGTATGGCGGCTAGTCTCTGCTGCTCCCTCGCCTGTGAGGACAGTCTGTATTCTGCTGATGTAGTCACAGCTCAGTGGTGGGAAGTCTGTGTTTCCACCTCTGTCTATCACTATTATCAGAGTCTTCCTGCTTGTAAAGGCTGCAGCTGAGATAATAGGCGATATTACAGAAATGTAGTGCACACAAGTCTCTTATACGGTATATTAATCTGGACTTGTGGAGAGGGGCTGCAGTGTAAAGCAATTCCACCCAATACTGTAATGAATGAAGTACAAGATGTACCTGTGATATAAAGAACGCAGGTAACACACCTCTGGGATATCACAGTGCAGAAAAGTCAAAGCTTACACGGAACGTTTGATTTTTCAATCTTAATTTATCATAATGCACCTAAATGAGAGAACTTTCTAAGAAAAGTTACCAAGATGGCGCATTACTTGTGTAGTTACAATTGCTGCATCTGTAAATGCAGGTTTAGTGCTTCCTGATTTATGTATTTGGTGATTTAGTGAAATCTTCCACATATTAAATATTTATATATGATATCTATTAGGAAACAGCAGAAGGCGAGACCGAAGATGGGCAAAATCTAGACCCGGAAATAATCCCTGACCCGAATATGGGTCAGCCGGAACTGACCAGCGATCTGATCACAGGTAAGCCGATCATCCGCCCTTCTATAAGAAATCTCCAGATATTATAGAGAACAGGGATAATGGTAGATTTACTCTCTGCTCATGTTACATATGACGTAGTGGTGTGACTGTACAGGCCATTTACCTCTAAGATAGAGGATCCCTTTATGGCAGAAAACCAATGTCTCAGTCAGGAGAAATCTAACATAGAAGCCATATACAAATCTGGATGTAAGTTCACTGGGGGCGTGGAAGAAAGTCTGAGTGCAGTGACACGCCCCCAGTGCACTGCCAGGCTAATTTGCATATGGCTGCTCTGCTTGAGCTCTCTCTTCCCATCACTCACATGTGCAGCGAGGGTCATGAGTTCCTCATTTATGTAATGATAGGTTATTCCTCCATCATTTATATTATATTTATCTGTCTATGGAGGCGCCGTACGTTCTCATATTTAGAATCCCCATATAATTAGTAATAATCCCATTCACTCCATTATATTGTTGTATTATATATTGTAGGATTGATATCGTCTAATACATTTTATTTCTTCATCGTTTTATTACTATTTTAGAAACAACTGTGCTGGCGGATCCTGGCAGTGGAATCTGTGAGATCCCGGAGATCCAAGAACCTGCCGCTGTAAGTATCATAGAGGGAGAAGTCTGTATATCACTAGATCATGGGGTGGGAACGACACATCCAGTATTATCCCCCATATAATCATGGGACATCTCTATTCTATATGTAGATGACACTATTGTGTTAGATAATAGCATTTATACTAAAGGGAATCTGTCACCAGGTTTTCCTACCTTATCTGAGGGCAGCATGATGTAGGGGCAGGGACCCTGATTCCAGCGATGTCACTTACTTTACTAGATGCAGCATTTGTAATAAAATCCCTCTTTTCTCCACTGCAGATCTAGCAGTGCTCTGAATGCTGAGCCCTGTGTAACCCTGCCCACATCACTGATTGGCAGCGTTCTGTGTACAGTACACTGTGAATAGGCAGAAATCCGCTAATCAGTGGTGGGGGCGGGGTACACAGAGCAATAGGACTACATGAGACAAGACTAGCCCTGCAGTGATCTCTTGCAGATTAAACATTGATTTTAATAAAACAATGACACACATCCTAGTAAGTGACACATCACTGGAATCAGGATTTCAGCCCATACATCATGCTGTTCTTAGATTACACATAAAAACCTGCTCACATATTCCCTTTAAGTTCTCCTCTGTGATCTCCCCTATTATTCAGCACTGTACAATGATTCTGGTTTATGGCGGATCTCCCCTTAAATTACAGTACATCCATGTCTGCGGAGTATCCTGCTTGTATCATCCCCTACATTCAATCAGTGTAAATCAGCTGGGACATAATATAGGAGGAAGAAGGTTTTGTATTTGGAGCTTTTTTCTTATCTGAATATCATTTCTTACTTTTTTATAGGGCGTGATCGAATCATTGATCCCGGCGAGAAAGCCGCAAATGAGCGACTTTGAGACATCAAAACTGATCGGCAGTGGAGCTTTTGGGTGAGATTTCTGTTGGCATAATCCATATTTCTCAGGGTTCCCTATGACAATACTTCAGCCTCTGTGCTGTGCCATTCAGTGTTATCATAGGGAACTGATCTGAGTCCACATCACTGTTCATATCTAATTCTCACTATTCTGGTCAGTTATATACAGCTGAGAAAACTGAACTATAACAAATTAGATTGTAAGGGCCTGTGCACACACTGCACATTGACTTCTATAGGTGGACTGTTAATAAGGGTTCATTATAAACCATGATTCTCCTTCTCTCCAGGGCTGTCTATTTAGTGCACCATAAAGACTCCTGCCAGAACTTTGCAATGAAGACAATGGCCAAGTGCAACCTGGATACTCCAAAAAAAGTGGAATTGGCCTTTCTGGAGAGGGACATCTTAACATACGCTGATTGTCCCTTTGTGGTATCCATGGTCTGCTCCTTTCCAACAAAATCTCACCTGTGTATGGTCATGGAGCATGTAGGAGGTAGGACTGTACATTATATTATATTTAACCCATGTCTGCTTACATCTTATCACCACTCATATAATTAGGATTTTCTAAGAGGTTGGTTACATCACCACAGAGCCTTTTCTATAGGTTATATATTACCAAGATGCCTGGAAATTCATTGATCTTTGTGCTGTAGGGCCCATGAGTTGGAGAGGGGAGGGCCCCACTTGGCACTTGGCCCCATCCCTCCTCTTGTCATCACAATTTCAGTGGTATCCGCATCCTCAGAAGGTGGATATGGCTGAACAGAATGGTGAATCAGGGAGCCAAAAGCTCCCTGATCCACCATTCAGCCTGTGCTGGTGAGTCTGAGACTCCGTGCATTGCAAGTGCAAAGTCATCACAGCATCAGGCCTATAGTGAGGAGTCTCAGTTCTCCCACTGCACAGACCAGAGCAGCGTGCCGGGGGAACGGGGCAAGGTGAGTAGTGCTTTTTTTAGGCCACATTCACATGTTCAGTATTTTACATCAGTATTTGTAAGCCAAAACCAGGAGTGGAACAACTATAACAAATCTATAATAGAAACACATCACCACTTCTGCTTTTTTGACCCACTCCTGGTTTTGGCTTACAACTAGTGGTGTGAAATACTGACCAAATACTGATAGTGTAACCGTAGCCTTAATGTCAGAAATTGGAGGGGTCAGAACACTAAATGGGTGGATAGAGAGAGCCAATCATACTGATTGGGACACTGGTGGGGGCCATCATACTGATTTAAGGGCTGGTGGTGGCCATGATACTGATTAGGGAGCTGACGGGGGCCATGATACTGATTGGTGGGGCTTGTGGGTGTCATAATACTGAGTGGTAGGGCAGATCGGGGCCATAATACTGAGTGGTGGGGTTGGTGAGGGCCATAATACTGAGTGATGGTGCTGGTGGGGACCATAATACTGAGAGGTGGGGCTGGTGGGGGCCATAATATTAAGATGGGGGGGCTGGTGGAGAACTTAATACTGAGAGTTGGGGCTAATGGAGACCATAATACTGAGTGAGAGGGGCGTGGGGTCATAATACTGAATTGGGGGCTGTGGGGGACAAAATAATGTGTGAGAGGCTATGGGAGACTGGGAATGCCCCCTATTGATTTGCCGACTGTGAATGCCCCTATACTGAGTGGGATCCTCGTACTGAGTGGTGTGCTGTGGGGCTCCTTGTTCTGTGTGGGGGTCTTCATACTCTGTTGGGCTCCAAATTCTGTGTGAGGTGCTGTGAGGGCCATCATACTGAGTGGGACATGTGGTGGCCATTATATGGTGTGAGGTGCTGTGAGGGCCATTGTATTCGGTGGTGTTACTGTGGACGCCATCATACTGGGTAGGCTTCAAACTGAGTGGGAGCATCATACGGACACTGTATATGTGGGGTGAACCTTTAGGGAGGGGGATTCACTGTGGGTATGCCATACTCAGTGTGTGTGGGTGGGGGCACTTTTAGGAGCATCATAATTTAAAATGACCATAAGGTATATTGCTGGTGAGAACACCAAGGGGATCCAATAGATACATTATATATATCTTTTGAGGGGGGGGCTAATTAGAACTTTTTTGGGGGGATGATTTTGGCCCTGTGATTTTTATGTACGCCACTGTCTATGTGATCTCCCCTGTATGTCCGCACTGAGCATGTCAGTATCTCTGGCTGTTGATGAGATGTGACATCACTTTATGCTATTAGTTACATGGAGGACATTTCACCATTACTTTAGACTAATATCATGTGCACTGTACATTAAATCTGTATATATTCTCTCCTGCCCAATATCTCTGCTCACTTCTCATTATGCATCATGGTGATCTGCTTTATAAACCCCTCACCGGTCACATTTCCTTTTTATTCTATAGGTGGAGACTGTGAGATCCTTCTCAGGGGGGGTCCCTTACCTGTCTCTTTGGCCCGCTTGTACTTTGCAGAAGCTGTTCTTGCAGTGGAATACTTGCACAGCTATGGTGTTGTGCACAGAGACCTGAAGCCAGAGAAGTAAGTGCCCCCTTATGTATAATAAGGGTGAAACGGGAAGTTATCATTTATTATCACATAGTCTGTAAGGCTAAAACCATCTTTTCTTTCGCAGCCTTCTGATAACATCTGCTGGACATATTAAAGTTACCGATTTTGGGCTTTCAAAAGTTGGTGTTATGATACCAAAAACCAACAAGCACAAGCAATTAGTAGAAGACATCACCAGAGAATTCCTGGACTATGAGGTCAGCATCACTTACAGAAATCCAGCTTGTTCTTTACAAATCTCATCACACTACTGTTTCTTCTCTACGTTCTTCATTTCTAGAGAATTTTTCCATTGACATTTTATTTTCTGTCATTGTGTTTTTATGACGAGAACTTGTCATAATAATGGAATCATCAATCTCATCTCTTTCTTCTGTTGGTTTCCAGGTCTGTGGCACCCCGGAATATATAGCCCCAGAGGTCCTCCTGCAAAAAGGCTGTGGAAGACCTGTTGACTGGTGGTCAATGGGTATCATCCTATATGAATTTCTTGTGGGATATGCACCGTTCTATGGGGAATCCGTAATTGAGCTTTATAGAGATATCGTCGCTGGTAGGTAGAATAATCCGATCGTTGTTTTGATTGGTTACATTGGTTTAGTTATTTCCTTTTCTTTATCTTACAGTCCAATAATGAGGCTTTATTTTCTGTAATTTTCTATGTAACAGGAGACGTAGATTGGAATTGTAATCCCGTTCCTCCCTTTCCTGCTCAGATCCTCATCACTGAACTGCTCAGAAAAAATCTTGCTCATAGACTTGGGACAGGTAACAATTTACTTATTACACTTATTGCTCGTGTCCATGAGAATCAACACTTATCTATCAGCACATCCATTTATAGTTCTCCATAATATGACTTTCAGTCTATTTCTTTCATCAACTACTCTGGGGACATAAAAAATTGTTTTACTGTCCCTGCACTTATAAACTATAAAGATGTGATGGCTGGTACTCATAGTGAGGACGCATTGTTCCATACTAGAGGGACAGAGCAGTGAGGAGCAGCTCCTCTCACATTGAATTACAAGTGTTCTAAAGATAATAGAAGTGCACTGGGCATCTTATGTTTATACTTTATGAGGGCAGGAAGAGTACAACCTTATTTTTTATCTCCTTGGAGTACCCCTTTAATTGTTCAGATATGGAGCAGTCATTGACAATATCCACAACACTTTTGCTTTGTCTTTTCCAGCAGGAGCATTTGGGATCAAGGGTCATCCATTCCTGACTGGCTTAGATTTTGACAATCTTCTAAGTCAGAAGCCGGAGTATGTTCTTCAGCCAGTTTCAGACGTGGACACAAGCTTCTTTATCCGTAAGTAGAAGAAGACGTCATCTAGACTAAGCGACTGTTTGTCTTATCTTCAATAATATGAGACAATCGGTTCCCATTACTATTAGTGATAAATGATGACTGTGTTATAAAGATATTCTCTAATAATATTTCATTACCTATGTCTTGTAGATCACTCTGATATCAATGAATATATGATCTCAGAGGATGAGGAGGGCACAAGTGAGGACAATGAGAGCCTTACCTTCCAAAATTTTACATCATCTTCTGAAAAGCTTTCTAAAGTAAGTATGAGAGCAATAAATCCAAAATATGTAAAAAAAAGACTTCTAAATGTAAAAAAATATATTTCATATTTTCTTGTTATCTGCATTTAGCTCTGTACCACCGCTACCAGGACAATGAACAATGAGGATCCTAAGTCCCCTACAGAGTGCACTCCAGCATCCAGCACAAACCTCTTAGAAATGTGAGTAGATTATAGGGTCATTATTGGGAGCTCCAATGCGTACAAACCCAAATATAGGATATAAATACCATAATATCAAATACAGCATCCATCACCCCATGATTAGAAGTTATTGTGCTTTTGGCTTTAGAAACCGTTGGTGATAACAGCCCATAATTGCAGCCTGTCATGCATTTTTACTACTGCCCACACTGTAGGAGAGATGTAGTACTACATGCCAGCCATTCTGGATAGTTATTTTTTGCCTTATAGTCGGTGTTATTCTATTGAGAAAACCCCTTTCATACTGCATTTACTTGTGATTTACACGTTTTTCTTCTTTAAAACAGGCAGAAAGATTCTTTTTCTGTATGTAATAGAGATGATGCTATGTTCAGCTTGCCATTCTCGTTCCTATTGTCAGGTATGTTTATGTCTATGTATACAGCACAAAAATGAGAAAGGCTCAAATATTTCCATATGGTTTTTTTGTTATTGGTCTCCTATGTTATCCATGTACCATGGATCCAAATTATCCACAGGCCCATACTGTATCTCAATTTCCCTAATTTTGTACAGTTTTTCCAGATTACCAGATCTGGAGGAGACAGGAATAGAACAATTTTACTATATACAGGAAAGATACAAAACAGTTCCTATAAGAATATATCGTTATTGAGGTTTTTTTTATTCTCTGTTCAGAATTTCCAGCTCAGGAGGAAAAATGCTTTTCAATAAATCTAAGCATAGAGCAAAAAACCTCAGAAAATGAAGAAGAGGGGAAAAAGAGACAAGGTAAGTGTGAGACTCAGCTCCATGTTGTATGTTGTAAGTCAGTGAGAATAATTCATGTGGAGCATATGATATGTCAGTGAAGGGATTGTCATTAGGGATGAGCGAACTCTAACGGTAAAGTTCGGGATTCATAGCAAACACCTACTGTCCGGTGCAGAACCCCGAACACGGACTTCTCCAAGAAGTCTGTGTCACTTTTCGTGTTTGACAGCCAAACAAACCTTGTTGAAAGGCTGCAGCGCAGCCAATCAGCAAGCTTCAAAACTGTGGGCACTTCTGGCCCCATCACAACCATGCCAATTATTGGCATGGCTGTGATTGACCAGCTCCACCCGTGACCCGGCCTGTATGAATGCTGGATCATAAGTGGTGTGAGGGACAGTGTAAAAATAAATAAATCAATTAAAAAAACGACGTTGGGTCCCCACTATTCTTAATAACTCGCCAAGGGAAAGCAGACAGCTGGGGGCTCATATAAACAGGCTGGGAAGGTCCATGCAAATTGGACCCTTCCCAACCTAATAAAACCAGCTCTCAGCCGCCCCAGAAATGGCGCAACCATAAGATGCGCCAATTTTGGTGCTTAGCCTCAACTCTTCCCAATTGCCCTGGTGCATTTGACAATCGGGGTAATGGGATTGTGGGGCTGATGTCAGCAAGCCCATGGGTTATTAATAGAGAGCCGTCTATCAGACACCACCATTACTAACCCAGTAAGTAAAAAGAGAAAAAAAACACCCAAAAAAATCTTTATTTGAAAAAAAAACTACCAAACAATTTCCCTCTTTCACCCATCTATTAAAAAAGCAACAGTTCACTGTAGTCCACATGGAGGTCCCACACTGGTCCGGTGTAGTCCACCTGGAGGTACCACAACGACTTCCCTTCTCTGTCTTCCAGTGTATGGAGCCCAGTTCAGAGAACGGGGCTTTATAGACTGGAGCAGCAGCCACTCCGGGTCTCGCGCTGTACTCCACTGGTCTCGTGGAGTACAGCATGAGAGCCGAAATGATGAGTGCTATATGACCGCCAGTGACTTATGGAGCCTCGTTCTGCACAGTAGTATTATGTAATATGGAGTCCCATTACTTACATTATAGATACAAAGCAGATCCTATATGAATGTATCGTTACTGAGATTTTTTTACTTTCTGATCAGAATTTCCAGCTCCCGAGGAAAGAAAATCTTCTATAAATCTGACAATAGAGGAACAAACCTCTGAAAATGAAGAAAAGGGAGAAAATGGACAAGGTAAGTGTGATAATCAGCTCCATGTTGTGTGATGTCAGTCAGTGAGAATAATTCATGTGGACCATGTTATATATCATTGATGGGATTGTCACATGTATGATGGCTGACAATGATCCCTGACCTCTGTATGATAAGATTCCTCTGCCGATCGGCCACAGTGATCGCACAGTAGTATCAGGTAATATAGACGTTTGTCAAAAATTCAGGAAAAGATAGCACTCACCACAGGACATCGGTCTAAAGTCCTTTATTCCAGGTCATGCGTACATGTGAGCAGTGGGCACGGGGGATGAGGGAGTGAACGATGATGATGGCATCCCCCGTGCCCGCCGCTCACATGTACGCATGACCTGGAATAAAGGACTTTAGACGATGCCCTGTGGTGGGTGCTATCTTTTCCTGATTTTTTGAGAAACGTCTATATTAGTGCTACTGTGGAAGCACCACCAAACACAGGTGCAGCATGGCTATTACTCCGTATAAGGACCACAAGTATCACTTGGTGAATATTTGGACTGGTGCCACAGTAGCTTCATCTATATATATTTTAGTATCATGTAATAAGTCGCCCCATTACTTATATTATAGAAACCAAGCAGATCCTATAAGTATGTGTCATTACTGAGGGTTTCTTTTTTTCTTTCTGATCAGAATTTCCAGCTCCCGAGGAAAGAAAATCTTCTATAAATCTGAGTATAGAGAAACAAACCTCAGAAAATGGAGAAAAGAGGGGAAGGAGACGAGGTAAGTGTGAGAATCAGCTCCATGTTGTGTGATGTCAGTCAGTGATGAGAATAATTCATGTGGAGCAGATGTTATATGTCAGTGATGGGATTGTCTCATGTATGATGGCTGACAATGATCCCTGACCTATTCATGAATCAGACTCCTCTACCGCACATTAGTATCATGTAATATGGAGTCCCATTACTTACATTATATTTACTTCTCTTCTCATAGGTTCCCTCCTCCGCCGGATCTTATCATCCTGCCGGCGTGGATTATCTAGGGCTGCTCGCGTATTTGCGTGTTGTCACCGTTCCCCCAGAACCATCTGAAAGACGGGAAGCCTCAGCATCTAGCGCCCTGAAGTACAGCAGATCCACCATCACTGCTGTACCTGTATAGAAGGACCTTCATCATCTACCTTTAATCCTATTCTTAATTAATAAAAACAACTAAAATCTGTTACTATTGCTCTGATTGCTTTTCAATTTGAACTCACAGCTAATTGTAACTTATTAATTGTTCTTCTTATCACTAAATGCATTTGTCATTATCCTGAATGTGGCAGCCAGGCTCATATTTCTATCCAGCAGCTACACCGATGCCTTCACTCAGTACCAGACATTGCACCTAACATCCTCCATATTTAGGACCTCCCACCTTCACTTCCATGACTTTTTCTGTGCTGCACCAGCTTTCAGGAGTGCACTACTCCAGACAATCAGGTTCATTCCCACTGTCTATTGATTTAAGTATGACCTAAAAACAGACAATTTTTGGCAGGATTATCAAGTCACCTCACTAATCTAAGTTTTGCCCACAGCACTCCAGTAGTACTTAATCTCTATACATATAGATATTGGCTGGTGACCTGTTCATGCAGCCTTAACTCCTCAAAAATATGAAAACAAAACATCAATCTGTTTCATACAGTCAAACCATCCATAATTATGGCAGAAAAACTTCACTTTAAGTTCAAACATTGAGTATTTGGTGAGTTTTTGACGTTGTGTATTTTCATTGCACAAAGAATGCGTCTTACAGTTCCAGCAAATCATTGTGCGCTGACGCATAGTGTTGTAGTTTAGAACAAAGCCATTTATTTTATCATATAATATATTGAAAAATGGGAAGAGGGGTAAAAATGCCATGTTTGCATTTCTTCACTTTACAGTGCTCATTGGGTTGAAAAAATGAGTTGTCTAACTGAATCTTAGAGTCATTAGTACAATTACTGTGATACCAAACTTATAAGGTTTACATACATATGTATATGTACAGACTATATATAAAATGTGTAGTAAGAAAAATCCACCATAGGGTAATTTAAAGTAAATGTATTAAGTGTCCAAAAAATACAAGACAATACAAAAATATTAAAATCAACTGTCAGGCTATGTGCCCACGATGCAGAAATGAAGCAGAAAATTTCTGCAGCATTTCTGCATCTCCCTGGCAGAAAAAACGCATGCAGATTGACAAGCGCTTTCCAGGCGATAGCATCACTTGGAAAGTGCTTGACAACTAGGTCACACTATATAAATCCATGCAAACAGCATGGATTTATACAGTGTGAACCGTAAAAATTAAAACAAATAAAGCTATATTCACCCCCGAGGCCCCGGCGTGGCTGCAGCGCTCGTTCCTCTCTGGTTCCGGCTGCCGGCATATTGCGAGACAGAGCGGTGAAGGGCCTGCGGTCACATGACTGTGACGTCACCGCAGGTCCTCAAGCGATGCCGGCATTCAGAGAGAAGCCGCCGGACAGGTGAATATAACTTTATTTGTTATTTTATTCTTTTTTTACAGGTACAATGGTACCCAGGTCTGGATGAGAGTCTTCTCTCCTCCAGAACTGGGTACCATCCGCACATAGAGACGCATAGAAGCCGCTTGTACAAATGTAAAGTCGCGGTTTCTATGCGTTTCAATGCAAGTCAATGGCGGGAGTTCCGCTGCGCTTCCGCAAAATTAAATGACATGCTGCGGATTTTTTGAAAAATCCGCAGCATGTGCATAGAACATGCGGAATCCCATTGGGGACCATGGGGTGCGGATTACCCAGCGTTTCACAAGCGTTTATGCTGCGGAAATTCCGCAGCATAAAGGCTTGAAAAACGCTACGTGGGCACTTAGCCTAAAGAGTGAAGACTCAGGCATGAAAAATGGTACAGATTATATGTCTAATGTATAGAGGGGCAGTGTGATAAAGAGATAGGCAGTAAAACCTACAGTATCAAAAAGAGAGACCAAGAGTAATATAAATCCATGTGTCCAAACCATTGATCAGGGCAGGTCAGGTAACCTACAGCAATGTGGATAGATAGCTGATCTAGGGAAAACACTGATTACCTATTACTCATGATGTCCCAATGTGCACAAGCAACTCCAACGTGCTTTTCACTTGGGCTTCCTTTGAGGAATGTATCTTACTGTGTAATGGTTGATATTAAATTCTCTCCCCACAGGTGTAAAGAGATGGAGTCACATAATTGCATTGCATGTGTGCCGGTGATAGCGTTATGCGCATTGCTTCCGGCCATCCAGGTGATATGGCGAGTAGAGGAAATTCCCATGATGTTGTTATTCCGCGTCCATCACCCTCAGATGCCATCTGCAATACACAAGAACAATATCAGCCATGCGTACAGCGATCTCCATCTTGAAAAAGGGCAAATATTGCCAGTCTAGTAGTGCAATTGATAAAACCTGAAAGCAGGGGACGAAAGGATATGATCCAGCTCCCAGTTCATATTTCCACAATGTGTTAAAACAAATAGTCCTTTATTATAAAAAATTTAAAAATTAAGGAGAAATATGACAAAATCAATAACAGGCGGGATACCTCAGGCAAGAGGTGAAGGGGGCCAGAAACAGAAAAAAAATGTACGCAATCAAACGCATTTCGAACGCCAAGCGTTCTTAGGCTTTGGTATCAGATTAAATAGGCAGAATGAATCTTTAAGGAAGGAAGGAATAATTAGAGAACAGGAATCAGATGGGTGAGATGCCCCAGGGAAGAATCCTCAGGGAAAATCACCCTGCAGAAACTAGGAACAAAGAAATATGTAATGCATAGTCAAGTAATGACAGCTCTGATATTAAAACATTGACAGGAAAATATATATATATAAAAAATTATGAGACATTGATTAAAAAACATATATAAACAAGCTTGACAAAACGAACCCAGTATTAATAATATAGCATAAGTTCTCTTCTCAAGTTCAGACCATACGGCACCCTTGTATTTAATGAAAAGATATAAAAAGCTTCCCTATTATGAAGTGTACGTGTGCGGTTACCACCTCTGATATGTTTGGGAACAGATTCAATAGCATATGTCAAAAAATGTGTGGTCTGTCTGTTGTGGCATGAAATAAAATGTCTAGACACACTTCATATGTTACGATTTGAGGGAGTAGTTATGTCATAAAGTTGCTCCCTCATTCTAGATTTTAATTTTCTGGTGGTTGATCCCACATATTTTAAATTGCAGACAGTGCACTCAATAACATAAACGACGAAATTAGAGTTGACAAGGCTCGATAAAGGGTCGATATTGACTTTTAGAATTGCTACTTCCAATAGGTGGCACTAGATTTCTAGTCCTTTTCCTCTCTGAAGAGACGATTTAAAAATGAGTTAACGAAGTATTCCCATCTCCAAGATCCTACCCCAATATGTAGTAGGTGTAATATAACAATGTTAGCAAATATCTCCAATTAGAAACATAGTATAGCATTTTTGACTTACTATCTCTCTTACCTCATGTGCAAGCATGGCAGGACCTTAGGTATCGTTGCTCGGGTTGAACAAATTGGAATACTTGGGTGCTCGACCTGAGCAACGAGCCCAATGTAAGTCCATGGGAAGCCACGCACCCACCCACCCACACGCTGCAATACTATACTTCCAAATTTTTGACAGCTGCTTGCACTTGAAATGTGGCCTTTTAGGCTCATGGAGGCGGAAGCTTTTCATAACCTCATGCCGGCGGCGGCCGGGAGTCCATACTCGGTCTCCAGCCGCCACTGTTTCTCCCGGTGTCGTCTCCGCCTTCCACAAGCACGGGTCCAACAACATTACCCATGCCCTCCCCAGTGCACTTATTGGGAAGGACTGCCTAACCACAAACACATGGACAGGTGAATGTGGCCAGGGACGGTATGGAGCCAGTCCACAGCTTTTTTTGCTGAGTTGTATTTCACCACAGCCATATTCTTTAGCTTGGTGAAAGGACTTGGGAAACCATATCTACCCAGCTGTCAATTCTCCCAGGAAGTCCTCTAAAGCTGCTTTCACTTGAAATGTGGCCTTTTAGGCTCGTGGAGGCGGAAGCTTTTCATAACCTCATGCCGGCGGCGACCGGGTGTCCATACTCGTTCCCCAGCCGCCACTATTTCTCTCGGTATCGTCTCCGCCTTCCACAAGCACGGGTCCCACAACATTACCCGTGCCCTTCCCAGTGCACTTACTGGGAACGACCGCCTAACCACAAACATGTGGACAGGTGAATGTGGCCAGGGACGGTACGGAGCCAGTCCACAGCTTTTTTTGCTGAGAGTTGTATTTAGCTCGGTGAAAGGACTAGCATAGAGGGAAACCGTAACTACCCTGGGTGTCATTCCTCCCAGGAAGTCCTCTAATGCAGCTTGTTGCAGAAGCAATGGCAACCCGTCCAACATCAACTCGCACTTGTCGATGGTCCTTTGACACACATACATCTTTCTTTGCGCATTTAATTTCATGAATACAGAGATGGACAATGGCCTGATCTGCAATGCGGTTTAAGAAATAACATGCATAAGCATGTCTGATCCACATTAAAAAAGCAGCTATAGAGTGTCCGGGAACTTTCCCCCACACTTTTCTTAGCCAGGGCTGCTTCTCGGCAGGGTTGGACGGGCCCACCAGAGAACCGGAGACTCCTCCGGTGGGCCCTGGCTTCTCCTTCAGCAGAGTTCATAGTGCCGAGGTGAGGCCATGATGATGATAGAGGCCACCATCTCCTTAGTTTTCTGTTACTTGGAATGCAAGCGCAAGTATGCAGCCAGCCACCCGACCACCCACAGGCCGCAATACTAAGCTGCCAGATTTCTGGGCAGCAGCTTGCACTTGAAATGTGGCCTTTTAGGCTCGTGGAGGCGGAAGCTGTCCAAAATCTTATGGCGGCAGTGACCGGGTATCCATACTCGGTCACCAGCTGCCATTATTTTTCCCGGTATCGTTTCCGCCTTCCACAAGCACGGGTCCAACAACATTACCCATGCCCTCCCCAGTGCACTTACTGGGAAGGACCGCCTAACCACAAACACGTGGACAGGTGAATGTGGCCAGGGACGGTATGGAGCCAGTCCACAGCTTTTTTTGCTGAGTTGTATTTCACAAAAGCCATATTCTTTAGCTTGGTGAAAGGACTTGGGAAACAATATCTACCCAGCTGTCATTTCTCCCAGGAAGTCCTCTAAAGCTGCTTTCACTTGCAATTTGGCCTTTTAGGCTCATGGAGGCGGAAGCTTCTCATAACCTTATGCCGTCGGCAGCCGGGTGTCCATACTTGGTCCCCAGCCGCCACTATTTCTCCCGGTATCGTCTCCACCTTCCACAAGCACGGGTCCCACAACATTACCCGTGCCCTCCCCAGTGCACTTACTGGGAAGGACCGCCTAACCACAAACACGTGGACAGGTGAATGTGGCCAGGGACAGTACAGAGCCAGTCCACAGCTTTTTTTGCTGAGAGTTGTATTTAGCTCGGTGAAAGGACTGGCATAGAGGGAAACTGTATCTACTCCGGCTGTCATTTCTCCATCACCAGGTTCGGCCCATTGTCACACACGACTATGCCTGTCTGTATTTTCAGCGGTGAGAGCCACAGATCAGGCTGCTGTGTTACAGCTTTCAACAACTCTGCAGTGCTGGGCGGTTTTCAATTAAGCATTAAGCATGTTATCTTCAGCACAGCCTGTTGCCGCTTAGCCAAAGCAGTGCTGTCAGCTTGTGACTGATGTGGTCATTTTGGAGATGGAGGAGGAGGTGCAGGAGCTGAACAATGTGATTACATTGAGGTTAAATTGGTGACGATGTTTTTTATACTAAAGAAAGATCCTATTTTTTTTTTTATGTTATTTTTTAAGACAAATGCATTCACCGGGAAATGTCATTTTAACATTTTACAACCTTATCTGGCAATGTGGTGTGTGACACATCATCAGACACAACCTGTTTTATTTATGATGGAGGGACTCTGAAAGTCATAAAGTCTATTTTTATAGGGCCATCAAACAGCCCTTACTATTCTTAAAAGGCCAGCAGTCGGCCCTCGCTATTGTTAGAGAGCCATCAACTGGCTATGCTTTGTTGTTCCCATTATTAACAAGTGGATCTCCTATACTGTTATTGCGTATCCAGTGACTGCAAGGGCTGCCAAAAATATGGACGCAACCCAATATCCCTTTGAAGAGACATAGAGGAGGGTCTCAGTAAAAAATTTTTTACCATTATAAAGGAGCGGGTCTCCTATAGTGATAATGCCCATGCTGTGACTGCAAGGGCTGCCAAAATTTGGGAAAAACCCCACTAAGAATTTAAAGACACATAGAGCAGGGCCACAGTAACTACAAATTCCATTTAGAAAGGAGAGAGTCTGCTATACAGTTATAGGGAATGTAGTGAGTCCAACGGCTGACCAATTTTAGGAAAAACCCAACTAAGAATTTAAAGACACATAGAGCAGGACCACAGTAACGACAAATTTCATTTAGAAAGGAGATAGTATGCTATACAGCTATAGGGTATGCAGTGAGTCCAACGGCTGACCAATTTCAGGAAAAACCCCAGTAAGAAATTAAAGACACATAGAGCAGGGCCACAGTAACGACAAGTTCCCATTAGAAAGGAGAGAGTCTGCTATACAGTTATAGGGTATGCAGTGAGTCCAACGGCTGACCAATTTTAGGAAAAACCCTACTAGGAATTTAAAGACACACAGAGCAGGGCTACAGTAACAAGTACGACATGTTCCCATTAGAAAGGAGAGGGTCTTCTATACAGTTATAGGGCATGCAGTGAGTCCAGCAGCTGATCAATTTTAGAAAAAACCACATTAAGAATTTATAGACACACAGAACAGGGCCACAGTAACAAGTACGACTTGTTCCTTTTAGAAAGGAGAGCGTCTGCTATACAGTTGTAGGGTATGCAGTGAGTCCAACGGCTGACCAATTTTAGAAAAAAACCCACTAAGAATTTAAAGACACATAGAGCAGGGTCACAGTAACAAGGTACGACATGTTCCCATTAGAAAGGAGAGGGTCTGCTATACAGGTATAGGGCATGCAGTGAGTCCAACGGCTGACTAAATTTAGGAAAAACCCCACTAAGAGATTAAAGACGCATAAAGCAGGGCCACAGTAGCAACAAATTCCCATTAGAAAGTAGAGGGTCGGCTATACAGTTATAGGGTATGCAGTGAGTCCAACGGCTGACCAAATTTAGAAAAAATCCCACTAACAATTTAAAGAGACAGAGCAAGGCCACAGTAGCGACAAATTCCCATTAGAAAGGAGAGAGTCTCCCATAGTGTTGGCCTATGAAGTGAATGCAAGGGCTGCCAAAATTTGGAGGCACTTCAATGCCTTCTGGAAGAGACGTGGAGGAGGGACTCATAAAAAACTGTTCCAAATAGAAAGGAGCGGGCCTCCTATACTTGTAATGCCCATGCACTAAGTGTATGGGCTGATAAACATTTATCTCTGGGGGGTATACATGAACATACTGTATAAAACATTTTTTTTACGGCCATCATAAACACCCTTTAAAAAAATGATGTGGGTGTTGCATCACGGACCACGGTCACCCTAGTGATATGGTGGTGGAGGATGAGGAGAAGGAGGAGGACAAGAGCAAATATACATAATCAGGAAGCGTATACCCATGTGTGGGTGTGAAAAGGTGCATGGGAATACACCTCCCAAGAAAAGACACTGGATTTGAGTTTATGTTACGCTGCTATCATTCGGTGGTGTTGAGAAGTCTTACCCAATCCAGCCCTTGTTCATTTTTATAAGAGTCAGCCTGTCAGCATTTTCAGTTGACAGGTGGTTGCGCTTATCAATTATAATTCCACCAGCGGCACTAAAAACCCGCTCTGATAAAACTCTGGCGGCAGGGCAGGCCAGGACCTCCAAGGCGTAGAGAGCTAGTTCATTCCACGTATCCAGCTTGGATACCCAATAATTATAAGGCACAGCGGAATCAAGGAGGGCGTTGGTACGGTTGGCAAGGTACTCCCTTCAGCATGTTCCCAAGCTTTGCACTCCTTGTGAGAGTACCCCGCGCCTCAGGGCCTGTGCAATGGGAGGGTCTGAGAAAACTTTCCCAGAAATTTGACAGTGTTCCCCTGCCTCTGCTGGATTGAAGTTGTGTCTCTCTCGCCTGTACTCCTTGGTTGTCCAATGAAGTGTGCCCTCTGCCGCCAGCGTTTTCAGATGGGAATTTTTTTAACAGTTCTGCAACAAGGGCCTTCTGGTACAGCCCCATTTTTGTAGACCTGTCCGCCTCAGGAATAAGAGATATAAAATTCTCCTTGTAGAGTGGGTCTAGAAGTGTCACCAACCAGTAATGACTGTGACTCACCCCCTAGGCTGTGGGGTACCCGGAACCAGGCTTCTGTACGATGCTGGGGGTAGTAGTGGCAACCCGATCCCGTGGCTCAGGGTGGTCAGACCAAATGTTGTAGCAGTCTATTTATAGATTTGGAAATGTCTGACTATGCCACCTGTGGATTGCGGTCAGGGATAACCGCCGCTGCAGGGCAGGCCACTGGGGCTGGTGTTGGTGTGCAGCACAGAGTGTAGCCCCAGGGCAGTGTAGGTGGATGTTTGGGGTTGATAGTTCCGGCCGCGATGGTCAGAATGCAGAGTCAGCTTAAACAGTTCAGGGTCTTTATTATAATAGATGGTAATGACCCAACAACAGTACCGGCTAGAAGGGGGCCTGGATGTCTGAGAACACTCGGGAAGCCCCTCTGGTCAGGGTGAGGGTGTAGTCCTACCGTGCTCTCTAAGCTCTTTCTGACTATTTCCCCCTTTAGTGGTAAAATAGCCCACGTCCCTGAGCGTGCCGTGTACTCTCACCCGTATGGCTTGCAACTTGGGCTCCTTTTACCTCTGGCCTCTCTTGGCTTTGCTGGTTCCTTCTGTTGTGGCGGAGCCTCCGGGCTTTTTAGGCCAAAGGACATGAAATCCCTCGCGGATTGGTTCTATGCTGCTGGACTTAGAGTCTTTACAGCCTCGGACCCCAATGTCTGTTATATTGTTCTCCCCTTTTGCCAGGACAGGCTCTCTGCGCCGTACGTCCCTGGCTAGCAGTTCCTCCACTGCCTCACGACCTCCTCAGCTACAGCTGAACTGTCCCTCCTTCTCTGGGACTAGTCTCACTCCTGAGCTAGGTTGTCCAGTTCTCCCTAACCCTACCCCCAATTCCAGCTTTTATAGGGGCAGCCAGCTCCCCCTACTGGCCTTGGACAGGAGGTGCTGTATGCTAATTGTCCCTAACCAGGGAACCTCCCTCCTGCTCTCAGACACAGCCTTTATTATTTGTGGCATCCAGGCCTGGGGTGACACAACTGTCACCCAAAATTTAGAGTACGCGAGGGTCATGGTAAAGGCAACGTAACATAAACTCAGCCATGCGTGCTAGACTACTAACAGGCAAGATTTCCGTGTCCTCACCAAGAGGATGACTGACCATGCTCTCCTCCTCCTCCTCTCTGTCCTCTGGCCATCCACGCTGAACAGACGGTATGACAGTTGTGCAGGTGTAACATCCCTGGCGGCGTGCTTGCATAGTGCACCAACTCCCACCTTGCAAGACCGTAATCTTACCCATCAGTCCAGCCTGCAAACCTTGCTCCAGTTCATGCTGTGTGCATGTCTCTTGACTGACTGCTTAGGGCGGCGGCCCGGTTACTTCCTGATTCTTATAGCTGCTGTGGGCGCACCTCTAATGCGTCTCCAGCCTATTGCTGTCAGTCACTGGATATTTAAACCCCCTCGACCCAGAAGGAGGGCCTGAGCAACCACCTTCACTCAGTTTGTCTTTGCAACTAAATTGCCTGGTCCTGTCCTGTATCTAGTCTCTTTCTGCCACCCTTGGGGGGCCGTATACCGAGGCCTGTTACCTGTATCTCTGACTTCTAGTCTGTTCTGCCAACCTGGGGGCTGCATACCCAGACCTGTTGCCTGTATCTGTGACTTCTAGTCCATTTCTGCCACCCTGGGGGCCGTATACCCAGGCTCGTTCCTGCATCTCGTTGCAGTATCAGTTCCTGTCTGAACTGTCTCTTAGCCTGTTACCTGTTTTGTCTCTATGTCCGTACCCTCCCTTTTCATGCAGTCTTAAGCAGCACCTAACTCCTACTCGTTGTCTCTGTACTTCTGTTTGTGAGTTTTGTGTCCACTCGCTACTTCATTGTAAGTACCTTGTGTGTATCTGGTTCTGCTTGTCCCTTTTTCCTTCCTCCGTATCTACCTACTGTGTTCTAGCCATCTTCCTGTATCTTTCAGTCTGTTCCATGTGAACAGAGCCCTGTCCTCTCTGCCTGCACCGTCAGCCCTGTTCTGCTCTGCCTAGCCCACCGCTCCGGTGGTTCCTCTCTGCTCTGCCTTGTTCACCGCACCTGCGGTTTAGTTCTGCTCTGCTTGCTCACCGCTCCGGCGGTTCCCCTCTGCTCTGCCTAGCCCACCGCTCCGGCGGTTCCTATCTGCTCAGCCTTGTTCACCGCACCTGTGGTTTAGTTCTGCTCTGCTTGCTCACCTCTCCTGCGGTTCCCCTCTGCTCTGCCTAGCCCACCGCTCCGGCGGTTCCGTCTATAGTGCATGAAACTAGCTCCAGTCCTTCCTCCTCCTCCTCTTCCTCTTTGTCACCCAATCCATGTTGGGATGAGATGAGGCTTGGCTGTGTGTAATCACCCAGCATGGTTCCTTGCTCCATCTCATCGTACTCCGCCTGCAATGCATCCTCTTTGATTGTGAGCAGAGAGCGTTTCAGAAGACAGAGAAGCGGGATGGTGACGCTAATTATGGTGTCATCGCCGCTCACCATCTTGGTGGAGTCCTCAAAGTTTTGGAGGATGGTACATATGTCTGACATCCATGTCCACTCCTGAGGTCTTATGTGTGGAGTCTGAACTGAATACCGACCGCCTTGTTGAAGCTAGTACTCAACAGCTGCCCTCTTCTTCTCACAAATCCTTCCCAACATCTGCAGTGTAGAGTTCCAATGCGTGGGGACATCACACACCAGTCTGTGAGCCGGAAGCTGCAAATGCTGCTGAAACACGGCAAGGGCGGCGGAAGCTGTAGGTGACTTTCTAAAATGGGCACACAGGCGGCGTACTTTAACAAGCAGATCCGGCAGCTCCGGGTAGAATTTGAGAAACCGCTGAATTACGAGGTTAAGCTCATGGGCCAGGCATGGTACGTGTGTGAGCTCGCCTCACCTCAGAGCCGCCACCAAGTTCCGGCCATTGTCACACACGACCATGCCTGGCTGTAGGTTCAGCGGTGTGAGCCACACATCTACCTGCTCTCTCAGAGCTGTCCACAACTCTTTAGCATTGTGCGGTTTGTCACCTAAGCATATTAGCTTCAGCACAGCCTGTTGCCGCTTGGCCAAGGCAGTGCTGCAGTGTTTCCAGCTTGTGACTGATGTGGTCATTTTGGAGATGGAGGCTGAAGAGGAGGCTGAGGAGGATGAGGTGCAGGAGCTGGAGACCGCGGGGGGCAACCCTGATTGACCTAGGGCCCGCAATCCTTGGCATCGGGAGGACGTGTTCCGTCGCACAGTCCGACAGGGTCCCGGCTTCCACTATGTTAACCCAGTGTGCCGTCAGCGAGATGTACCGTCCCTGCCCACAAGCACTTGTCCACGTGTCCGTGGTGAGGTGGACTTTACCAGTAACTGCGTTGTTGAGGGCATGGCTAATGTTTTGGGACATGTGCTTGTGTAATGCGGGGACGGCACACCGGGAGAAATAGTGGTGGCTGGGGACCGAGTACCGAGGGATGGCCGCCGCCATCAGATTGCGGAATGCTTCCGTGTCCACGAGCCTAAAAGGCAACATTTCGAGCGCAAGCAGTTGTGTAATGTGAGAATTTAGTAGTGTGGCCTGTGGGGCGTTGGCTCCATATTTGCGCTTGCGTTACAAGGACTGGGGTATGGACAACTGAATGCTGCGCTGGGACAAGGACATGGACGTGTTTCCTGATGCTGCTACTTGACAGTGCGCAACGACAGGTGCAGGGCAGGAGGCATCTTCGCATGCACCATGGACAGCGGATTGGCTTGCATGCACAACAGCGGAAGAAGCAATGATGCCACCTGCAGACACTGTTCCTGGACCCTGGGGTTCGGCCTACAAAGTCGGGTGCTTTGCTGCCATGTGCCTGATCATGCTGGTGGTGGTCAGGCTGGTCGTTTTGCCACCCCTGATGATGCTGGCCTGGCAGGTGGTGCAAATGGCCTTTTTGGGGTTATCGGAAGAGTCTTTAAAAAACAACCAGACTCGGTAAGACCTAACAGTTGTACTGGCAACTTCCTTCGCGTTGGTGTTACGGGGAACGGTTGCCTGTCTTCTATCTGCCACACTGTTTCTTCCTGCCTGTTGGGGTGCTCTGCCTCCCTCCCCCTGTGTGCTGCTGTCCTCGCTCTGCATGTCCTCCTGCCATGTTGGGTCAGTTACTATATCATCCACCACCTCGTCTTCCACTTCCGCACCCTGGTCCTCCTCCTGACTTTCTGGCAATTGTGTCTCATCATCGTCCACCTCTTGTGACACTTTCCCACCATCGCCTTCGTGTGACCGTGGCTGCTCAAATATTTGGGCATCGCTACACGCAATCTTCTCTTGCCCGCTTCAAGTGGACCGGGCGAGAGGCCCGAATCTATAAATGGAAAAGTGAACAGCTCTTCAGAGTGTCCAAGTGTGGGATCATTTGTCTCCAGGCACTCGGCATGGCGGGAGGAAGGAGGATTAGGGTGAGGAATATGCGGCCCAGACTCACGGCTACTTGACCGTGTGGAAGACAGGGTGGTGGTAGTGGTGGTGGTTAAGTGACTGGAAGCATTATCCGCTATCCAACCAACAACCTTTTGACACTGCTCTGGGTTCAATAGTGGTGTGCTGCGGTCCCCTAGGAATTGGGACAGGAAGGTCAGGCGAGAAGATGTGGGTGTTTGTTGTGACACAATTTCACCTTGCCCAAGGCCTTGTCCTTGGCTTCTGCATGAACCATCACCATCACGTCCAGTTCCCAGTCCCTTGCTATGTGCCTTGCCCAGTTTAAATGGAGGACAGTATCTTCAGCGCTCACTACAAATGACTGAGTTTGGAGCGAACTTATATGTTATCCGTGTGACGGAGAAAACAGAGATTTAAATACCTGGCCTGTAGGTAAGTAGTTTGACCAGCAAACTGCTGTGAATTGCTTCATTGACACACTAAAGGAGATTTTTAATGGAGGCCAGAAATGACAGTATTTTCTGACAACGTATATGTGTTCCGTGTGACGGAGAAAATAGAGTTTTAAATACCTGGCCTGTAGGTCAGTAGTTTGTAAAGCAAACTGCTGTGAATTGCTTCACTGACACACTAAAGGAAATTTTTAATGGAGGCCAGAAATGGCAGTATTTTCTGACAACGTATATGTGATCCGTTTGACAGAGAAAACATAGTTTTGAATAGCTGGATTCCTAGCTCTGTAAAATGGAAAGGACCTGGCTGTATTCTGCAGTGCCAACAAGCAAATGGCGCAGAAAAACGGTGTTCTCTGGATTGCTTTTTAAGCAAATAATGAAGATTAAGATCCAAATAAAAGTATTCCTGGCCCCTGAGACCTGGGCCTTTGTATAGAAGTATCTAACAGCATCAGAAGGCAGAATTGGAATGGAGACTCTTGTGCTATATGCACTGCAGTCTGCTATATACCCTGCCTGCCTGCCTATATACACTGCCTGTCTGATATCTAATTATTTTCACATGAATCAGAAATTGTGTTTTTCACCTTCTGTGTTTTCTCTTTATGATGTATTTTCTTTTGTTCTGCTTTCCATATAGTACAGTCTTTCTTTAAATGTCCTTTTTCTTACATCTGAAACATTCTCTTGTCTCTTTATTATAGGTTCTTTTTGACTCTGTAGCTTTAAGAGCATTTGCATTATCTTTTTCAGTAGAAGAATCATTTGTTTGTCCTTTCCTTCTTTGATATTCATCTATGAGTCTGGTCTTCACAAACTCTAATGTAATGTCTGTTTCAGGTCTTGTCTCTAGTGCATATATCAAAGCAGCATATGAATCCGGTTAACTGCACAATAATATTGCTGCTACATGGCTTTCCTTAATATCTTCACCAATTGATCTCCACTGTGATATCACTTCCATAATAGAGAATATATGCTTCTGCATGTCATTGCCTGCACTTAGTCTCATACTGTAAAGCTTTTTTAGCAGAAATAACTTGTGATTTAAGCTGGGTCTTTCATGTAGCTTTCTTAGCGCTTCCCACATTCCCTTTGCTGTATCCTCATTCCTTATGTGGATTAATTGAGCATCATCAACTAATAGGCTGATGGTAGCTCTTGCTTGTCTATTTTTCTTATTCCATGTCTGATTATCCTGATCAGGTCTATCTGTAGTGATTACTTCCCATAAAGCATCTTTAGACAATAACATTTCTACTTTGAACTTCCATAACTGATAATTCTCATTATTCAGCTTAGGTACTGTGAGTTTTAGCTCTGTGCTACTTGTCATCTTTAACTTGTCTTAATTGTTTGGAGAGAATTGTACTGAAGAATTCTTCTGCATTCAACAGGGTCTTGCTGAGAGTTCCAGTGTCCTGTGTGTCTGGGGTCCTCAGTGCCTGGGTCCATAACGTGTTGCGCAGCTTCTGGATCCCCACAGTTGCGGTAGAAACTTCACAGAGCAGATTACATGGGATAACAAGATTTTACTTCTCAGAAAATGAGGTAAAGGAAAAAACGCACAGTCACACAGTACTGCACCAGGAAGTAAGAGCAAAACAGAAAAAAACAAGAGATTTTTTTCTTTTACAATACAATAAACAAGGAGCTTTACACAACATCGCCATCTACTGTGAGATCAGCATAAAGTCCTCCTTCACACAAACAAAGAAGTCCACAACTGTTGCATATACCAACAGATTGGACGGCTGAGCTGTCAGTAACTGCATCCCAGACACAGTGAGGGGTGGAACCGTGACAGTCTCCATCTTTCTCATTCTAGGGAATCTTCTATCAGGAGTTCAATCTGAATCACATATTTCAAAGATTTACACGGAAACCCCGATGTAATCGCTCAAGGTAAAGCCCAGGATAAATGTGAGCCAGACTTTACTGCAATCTTTGGGAGGCAGAATGAACAAAACAGCAGCAGGTCAAGAATTGGTTTTATGTACTTTTTACACCGTTGATGTGGAATAAGTGATTAGATGACTTTATTCTTCGGGTTGGTGTGATTACAGTGATACTAGATTTATATATTTTTTTTGTGTTTGGCTACTATCACACACTAGTTTTTGCAACTCCATATTTTGAGAGCTATACTTTTTCTATATTACTGCCGACGGAGTTATGTGGGGTTTTTTTGCAGGATGAGATGACGTTTGTAATGGTACCATATTTGGACAGATAGCATTTTTTATCACTTTCTGTTCTGATTTTTGGGAGTCAGAATAAACAAAAACCAGGAAAATGCAGAAATAGTTGTTTTCTTTTTTTTTATGCCATTCACCGTGTGGTAAAATTAATAAGACAGCTTTATTCTAAAGGTCAGAACGATTACAGTGATACCACATTTCTATATTTTTTTATGCTTTGCCGTTTTTACACAATAAAAAAATATTATAAAAAAAAGAATTGTTTTTTCATCACTACAGTTGTGCTCAAAAGTTTACATACCCCGGCAGAATTTTTCTTGGCCTTGTTTCAGAGAATATGAATGATAACAAAAAAAAAATTTCTCCACTCATGGTTATTGGTTGGGTGAAGCCATTTATTGTCAAACTACTGTGTTTTCTCTTTTAGTAGAGGTGAGGCTGTTTCCTTTAGTAGCCATTCAAACCTATTTGTGTCAAATTCTGTGCATGTTATCAGGCAAAAATCACCAGGGTATATGAACTTTTGATCAGGGTCATTTGGATGTTTTTGGTTGTCATTAAGATTTAAAAAGAGAAAACACAGTAGTTTGACAATAAATGGCTTCACCCAACCAATAACCATGAGTGGAGAAAAAGTTTTTTTGTTATCTCTGAAACAATCCCAAGAAAGGAAAAATTCTGCCGGGGTATGTAAACTTTTGAGCACAACTGTATATTCTGAGAGTTATAGCTTTTTTATTTCTCCACTGATTTAGCTGTATGGTGGCTTGTTTTTTGAGGGAAAAGATGTCGTTTTCAGCTGTACTATTTTTATTTATATTCGACTTTTTGATCGCATTTTATTCCACTTTTTTGTGATATTATGAAAAAGCCTAATTTTTTGCCACTTTTTTATGGTGTTTACTGAAGGTGTTAAGTAGTGTGACTTGCAGTGTGTTTTATAGGTCTGTACATACCAAATATGTGTACTGTATTTGTTTATTTTTGTTTTTACATAAATTATATATTTATTGGTATAATATTTTTTTTTCTGTTCTTTATTATGTGGTTTAAAATGTTTTTACAATTATTAAAACTTTTTTTTTACTTTTTTCTTTTTTTTTAAATTCTATCAGTGCAATGTATAGGATGAGGTGAATCCGCATGGATTAATGAACACATGCGGATTCACCTGCGTGCAGCACTTTGGACGCATCATAAAGTATGCTGTATTCAAAGCGCTGCCAATAGCGCCCGTGTGCACACACCCTAAGGCATCCAGAATGTTCTGGGAATTATCAAGCACAACAATTTCTAGTTGCAGTTCAAGTCTGTGTTACACGCTTGCCGCTAGGTTCAGATAGGGGCGAGAGAGGTTACATGAATTCTTTGGAATCCTGGGGGAACAGTTACTCAGGGCGACCATAGACCATAGACCATGTGCTGCAGCTTCTCGCAGGCACACAGGGGTATTGACCCTCAGACACAGACATGTAGGTTGTTTCACTTGCTGACCAGACACACTTGACAAGAGTCCTCATAAACGGTAGAACAGTAGCATTTAATAAGAAGCCGCACACCCAGTCCAAGTTAAGACTTATGAGCAACAGGCTCCAGTGACACACAGTACAGTTTCCTTAGCAGCACAGCAGTTCAGTCTTTCCAGTAGTACAGGACAGCACAGTTCTAATGCAAAGGCACATTAATGAACACAGCATTCCATACAGCACAGTGAGAAGGAGGAGGGGGGAGGGTTTGCTGAGGGAGATGATCCCTGTGACACCATTTCTTCCAGTCCTTATCTTTCTGCCTGACAATACTCTGCACTGCTAGTTCAGGAACTCTACCTGACCTCTGCTTAGCTTCAATCCTGACTTGAATCCTTATCACTTGCAGGGGACTTCTGTGAGATACAGAACACACACACCACTTTTCTCTTCGGCTCTGGCCAGACAGTAAACTACTTCCCACAATCCCCCTGGGGCTCTGATAAAACACTCCCCTTCTCCTGTGACTGTGCTAACCCTTCTAGTTGCTGGATGCTTCTGGAGCACAACACTTCCTGTCTCCTGTGCTTCTGTTACTTCTAATAGTTGCTGAATGCTTTTAAAGCAACAGTACTACTTCTGCATGTCACATCTGCCAGCAAGCAAGTTGCTGCTTTATGCACATCGTTTGACTTTTCTTCCTCAGGCTTTTAGAGGGAATCTGTCAGCAGGTTTTTGCTATTTTATCTGAAGACAGCATAAGGTAGAGGTTAAAACACAGATTTCAGGGGTGCCTGTCTTGTCAAGCTCCCAGGTTTTGTTTGCTTACAATGATTGTTTTAGCACCAGTAGCTTATCATGGCTGTGACAAGCTGGTTGCGTGAGCCTTAGTCCAACACGCCTTCTCCGGTGATGGGCAGCTCACTGTCTATGGACATTGTATATACAGAGCCGTGGTTGGGCAGGGTTGGCTTTTCAGCTCTACTTCACTGCTAAATTTAAAAACTCTGGTTGTATGAGAACGGCTGCACCCAGTAATCTAAGTGATACATCATTGGATTCAGCTTCTCTTTGCCTTCATCAGGATGCTCTCAGATGAGATAGCAAAAATCTGCTGACAGGTTCTCTTTAAGCTGTAAAACTGTTAGGCAGCTCTTTGCTTTGCATGAACGAAAAGAAAGCATTGATGTATGGAATCAACAATGTGCCCTGTGGCTGTTGCAGTGGCACATGTAGAGGCAGGCACATGGGGCATTTGCCCCCGGGCATAGCTAGTAGGAGGGCACCGTCTGACCACCTGATGTGGCTGTCTGAGATGTCTCCCAGGCTGCTGCATTTTGCCACCCCACAAGAATGTGATTCAGCCGGCTGTCAAAATTTTCACATGAAATAAAACATTTTGTTCTGTACAACTAAAGAAATAAAATCTATTCTATTGTGTTTGAATTTAATAGATATTCCATGGCCAGAAAAGATTGAAGTGTTGACATGGGTCAGACACACATTACATCTTCTGCTTGGATTTTCCAGGTGGAAAATCAACTACTTAATACAGTTTTAGGCTCTTTCACACGTCAGTGTCTCCAGTACGAGTAATGACAGTTTCCACACATACCGGAGACACTGACACACACATTCTAATGAATGGGTCTCATTGTGTTTTCACGGACTGTGTGTTGTTTGCTCCACTTGGAGACAAGTAGGTTTTTTTGCAGATACACGGTCTGCAAAATGTACCACACGGATCACATCCATGTGACATCCATGTGACATCCATGTGACACGTACCGGCGCCTGGGAATCAGCGCTATAGTTAGCGCTGTTCCTAAGCACCGGGTGCTGAACACTGTCCTCATCTTGGTTCCCTGCCAGTGCTTTGATCAGAACCAGCAGGGACTATTATGAGAGTAGTAATGTCTGCTCCCGCAGTGTCCACACCTGTAAAAATAAGAATAAAATAATAAAATTCTTATACTCACTTCTCCTAGGTGTCCCCGGCTGTATCCATGCAACCGCTGATGCAGAGGAGCCGGGGAGAATGAGCTGCTCCGGAGCTGCGCTCACTGAGTGACAAGGCACAGCTTCTGAGCTGCAGCTTCAGAGCAGCTCATTCTCCCCGGCTCCTCGGCTGCAGCGGTTGCAAGGAACCATGATGAAGGCAGTGTCCAGCACCCGGTGCTTGGGAACAGCGCTAACTGTAGCGCTGATTCCCAGGCGTTGGTCCATGTGGTACTGATGCGGCACACGGGTAGCAGACGGTTACCACACGTATGACACACTTGGACACACGGGACACGGATATCTCCGGTACCGGTTTTTCCGGTATCGGACATATGCGGACATGTGAAACCGGCCTTAGAGCACCACATACTTTGGTGGTAGTTCGCTAAAAAAACACTATTTGTTTACAGTATGTCAATCTATTCTGCAAATCATTATAACAGATTTCAACCACTGAAATGCATATGTCTACAGAAAATTGCCAGCTGCGTAATCCATACAATTTTTGGTTCGGATTTTGCTACTTTGCTATAAATCTTGGGTGGACAAACCCTACAAGCGTTTTCCAGAAGTGTCAAAAATTAGTATTATGCTATGTGCCCACGATGCAGAAATGCTCCGGATTTTTCCTGAGCGTTTCTGCATCTCCCTGGCAGAAAAAACGCATGCGGATTGTACATACGGATTGTACATGCGGATTGTACATGCGGATTGTACATGCAGAGTGTACATGCGGATTGTACATGTGGATTGTACATGTGGATTGTACATGCGGATTGTACATGCGGATTGTACATGTGGATTGTACATGCGGATTGTACATGCGGATTGTACATGCGGATTGTACATGCAGATTGTACATGCGGATTGTACATGCGGATTGTACATGCGGATTGTACATACGGATTGTACATGCAGATTGTACATGCGGATTGTACATGCGGATTGTACATGTAGATTGTACATGCGGATTGTACATGCGGATTGTACATGTGGATTGTACATGTAGATTGTACATGCGGATTGTACATGCGGATTGTACATGTGGATTGTACATGTAGATTGTACATGCGGATTGTACATGCGGATTGTACATGTGGATTGTACATGCGGATTGTACATGCGGATTGTACATGCGGATTGTACATGTAGATTGTACATGCGGATTGTACATGCGGATTGTACATGTGGATTGTACATGCGGATTGTACATGCGGATTGTACATGCGGATTGTACATGTAGATTGTACATGCGGATTGTACATGCGGATTGTACATGCGGATTGTACATGTAGATTGTACATGCGGATTGTACATGCGGATTGTACATGTGGATTGTACATGCGGATTGTACATGTGTTTTTCCTGCCAGGGACATGCGGATATGAATCGTTCTTCACTTGCATTTCCGCATGCGGGTTGACAAGCGCTTTTAGCATCACTTGGAAAGTGCTTGACAACTTGGTCACACTATATAAATCCATGCAAACGGCATGGATTTATAAAGTGTGACTATAAAAGAATGGTAAAAAATAAATATTATACTTACCTTCTGATGGCCCCCAGTGTCCTTAGCGATCCGTCCTGGCTTGGCGGCAGCTCGCGGTGGTCTAAAAGGACCTGCCATGACGTCATTTAGTCATGTGACGGGTCACACGACCACCAACGTCCGCGGTCGCGTGACCCGTCACATGACTAAATTATGTCACAGCAGGTCCTTTTAGACTATCGTGAGCTGCCGGGGAGCCAGGACACAAACCTGGGCACCATCTGCACATTGAGCCGCATGATATATCCGCATGTGCAGATGCAGTGATGCGCATGTCATGCCGTCCAATGCAAGTCAATGGTGGCAAAAGAGCTGCGATTCCACAAAATAATTGGTAGTGCTGCGGATTTTTCCGCAATGATAATCCGCAGCGGAAATCTCCGCAGCATGTGAACAGCACATGCAGATTATCATTGGGGAACATAGCAGACCTTCTGCCAAGCGTTTTTTAAGCGCTTCTGCAGCGGAATTGCCGCTGCGGAAACGCTTGCAAAACGCATAGTGGGCACACAGCCTAACAATAAAAAATGTGATAATTATTGGCAAAAATCTTTACTCCTCTGTTAGAATCCCCCCTCCAGCATTAATGCTGCAGTTGCCCAAACCAATATTTTTAATTTATACTTCATTTGTAACCGCTGCTGACAATCAATGGACTCAGCTGTTTTTTTGCCACACAAAGATCACCAGAAGGAAGGTGAGTGCTGGAATGACACGGTTTTAAAATGTAACTTAGGCCACGGCTATCAGTATTTATAACAGAAACAAGTCACCAATTCTGCATTTATCACCCACTCCTGGTTTTGGCTTCCACTCCTGAGAAAAAATACTGACCGAATACTGACCGAATACTGATAGTGGGGCCGTGGCCTAATG
The DNA here is from genome assembly GCF_046119375.1 of Phyllobates terribilis. Lineage (NCBI taxonomy): Eukaryota > Metazoa > Chordata > Amphibia > Anura > Dendrobatidae > Phyllobates > Phyllobates terribilis. The sequence goes on from NW_027362884.1 coordinate 4,846,258, forward strand.
GTTATTTTTTATTCCCATTATTTTTGCAATGCTAATTTTTAAAGCTCCAGGAAAACCCTAATAAAGAGCACAGCTGATTCTTGTCGCCTGCAAAAAAAAAATTGAAATCAGTCAGATGTGGTGATATTGTCTGTATTGTTGGATATGTCAGTACTATCTGTAAAATTTGCCTGGTTGGTATTGTTAGTACAGTTGATTTTGGTAGTATTATTGGTATTATTATTGTTGGTATTTTCAGTACTGTCGGTATTGTTAGTATTGGTGGTATTATCAGTACTGTCAGCATTGATGGTATTGTCAGTATGGTTGGTATTGTTAGTACAGTTGATTTTGGTAGTAGTATTGGTATTATTATTGTTGGTATTTTCAGTACTGTCGGTATTGTTAGTATTGGTGGTATTATCAGTACTGTCAGCATTGATGGTATTGTCAGTATGGTTGGTATTGTTAGTACAGTTGATTTTGGTAGTATTATTGGTATTATTATTGTTGGTATTTTCAGTACTGTCGGTATTGTTAGTATTGGTGGTATTATCAGTACTGTCAGCATTGATGGTATTGTCAGTATGGTTGGTATTGTTAGTACAGTTGATTTTGGTAGTATTATTGGTATTATTATTGTTGGTATTTTCAGCACTGTCGGTATTGTTAGTATTGGTGGTATTATCAGTACTGTCAGCATTGATGGTATTGTCAGTATGGTTGGTATTGTTAGTACAGTTGATTTTGGTAGTATTATTAGCATTATTATTGTTGGTACTTTCAGTACTGTCGGTATTGTTAGTATTGGTGGTATGATCAGTACTGTCAGCATTGATGGTATTGTCAGTATGGTTGGTATTGTTAGTACAGTTGATTTTGGTAGTATTATTGGTATTATTATTGTTGGTATTTTCAGTACTGTCGGTATTGTTAGTATTGGTGGTATGATCAGTACTGTGAGCATTGATGGTATTGTCAGTATGGTTGGTATTGTTAGTACAGTTGATTTCGGTAGTATTATTGGTATTATTATTGTTGGTATTTTCAGTACTGTCGGTATTGTTAGTATTGGTGGTATTATCAGTACTGTCAGCATTGATGGTATTGTCAGTATGGTTGATATTGTTAGTACAGTTGATTTTGGTAGTATTATTGGTATTATTATTGTTGGTATTTTCAGTACTGTCGGTATTGTTAGTATTGGTGGTATTATCAGTACTGTCAGCATTGATGGTATTGTCAGTATGGTTGGTATTGTTAGTACAGTTGATTTTGGTAGTAGTATTGGTATTATTATTGTTGGTATTTTCAGTACTGTCGGTATTGTTAGTATTGGTGGTATTATCAGTACTGTCAGCATTCATGGTATTGTCAGTATGGTTGGTATTGTTAGTACAGTTGATTTTGGTAGTATTATTGGTATTATTATTGTTGGTATTTTCAGCACTGTCGGTATTGTTAGTATTGGTGGTATTATCAGTACTGTCAGCATTGATGGTATTGTCAGTATGGTTGGTATTGTTAGTACAGTTGATTTTGGTAGTATTATTGGTATTATTATTGTTGGTATTTTCAGTACTGTCGGTATTGTTAGTATTGGTGGTATTATCAGTACTGTCAGCATTGATGGTATTGTCAGTATGGTTGGTATTGTTAGTACAGTTGATTTTGGTAGTATTATTGGTATTATTATTGTTGGTATTTTCAGCACTGTCGGTATTGTTAGTATTGGTGGTATTATCAGTACTGTCAGCATTGATGGTATTGTCAGTATGGTTGGTATTGTTAGTACAGTTGATTTTGGTAGTATTATTAGCATTATTATTGTTGGTATTTTCAGTACTGTCGGTATTGTTAGTATTGGTGGTATGATCAGTACTGTCAGCATTGATGGTATTGTCAGTATGGTTGGTATTGTTAGTACAGTTGATTTTGGTAGTATTATTGGTATTATTATTGTTGGTATTTTCAGTACTGTCGGTATTGTTAGTACTGGTGGTATGATCAGTACTGTGAGCATTGATGGTATTGTCAGTATGGTTGGTATTGTTAGTACAGTTGATTTCGGTAGTATTATTGGTATTATTATTGTTGGTATTTTCAGTACTGTCGGTATTGTTAGTATTGGTGGTATTATCAGTACTGTCAGCATTGATGGTACTGTCAGTATGGTTGATATTGTTAGTACAGTTGATTTTGGTAGTATTATTGGTATTATTATTGTTGGTATTTTCAGTACTGTCGGTATTGTTAGTTTTGGTGGTATTGTCAGTACTGTCAGCATTGATGGTATTGTCAGTATGGTTGGTATTGTTAGTACAGTTGATTTTGGTAGTATTATTGGTATTATTATTGTTGGTATTTTCAGTACTGTCGGTATTGTTAGTATTGGTGGTATTATCAGTACTGTCAGCATTGATGGTATTGTCAGTATGGTTGGTATTGTTAGTACAGTTGATTTTGGTAGTATTATAGGTATTATTATTGTTGGTGTTTCCAGTACTGTCGGTATTGTTAGTATTGGTGGTATTATCAGTACTGTCAGCATTGATGGTATTGTCAGTATGGTTGGTATTGTTAGTACGGTTGATTTTGGTAGTATTATTGGTATTATTATTGTTGGTATTTTCAGTACTGTCGGTATTGTTAGTATTGGTGGTATTATCAGTACTGTCAGCATTGATGGTATTGTCAGTATGGTGGGTATTGTTAGTACAGTTGATTTTGGTAGTAATATTGGTATTATTATTGTTGGTATTTTCAGTACTGTCGGTATTGTTAGTATTGGTGGTATTATCAGTACTGTCAGCATTGATGGTATTGTCAGTATGGTTGGTATTGTTAGTACAGTTGATTTTGGTAGTATTATTGGTATTATTATTGTTGGTATTTTCAGTACTGTCAGTATTGTTAGTATTGGTGGTATTATCAGTACTGTCAGCATTGATGGTATTGTCAGTATGGTTGGTATTGTTAGTACGGTTGATTTTGGTAGCATTATTGGTATTATTATTGTTGGTATTTTCAGTACTGTCGGTATTGTTAGTGTTGGTGGTATTATCAGTACTGTCAGCATTGATGGTATTGTCAGTATGGTTGGTATTGTTAGTACAGTTGATTTTGGTAGTATTATTGGTATTATTATTGTTGGTATTTTCAGTACTGTTGGTATTGTTAGTATTGGTGGTATTATCAGTACTGTCAGCATTGATGGTATTGTCAGTATGGTTGGTATTGTTAGTACAGTTGATTTTGGTAGTATTATTGGTATTATTATTGTTGGTATTTTCAGTACTGTCGGTATTGTTAGTGTTGGTGGTATTATCAGTACTGTCAGCATTGATGGTATTGTCAGTATGGTTGGTATTGTTAGTACAGTTGATTTTGGTAGTATTATTGGTATTATTATTGTTGGTATTTTCAGTACTGTCGGTATTGTTAGTGTTGGTGGTATTATCAGTACTGTCAGCATTGATGGTATTGTCAGTATGGTTGGTATTGTTAGTACAGTTGATTTTGGTAGTATTATTGGTATTATTATTGTTGGTATTTTCAGTACTGTTGGTATTGTTAGTATTGGTGGTATTATCAGTACTGTCAGCATTGATGGTATTGTCAGTATGGTTGGTATTGTTAGTACAGTTGATTTCGGTAGTATTATTGGTATTATTATTATTGTTGGTATTTTCAGTACTGTCGGTATTGTTAGTATTGGTGGTATTATCAGTACTGTCAGCATTGATGGTATTGTCAGTATGGTTGATATTGTTAGTACAGTTGATTTTGGTAGTATTATTGGTATTATTATTGTTGGTATTTTCAGTACTGTCGGTATTGTTAGTTTTGGTGGTATTATCAGTACTGTCAGCATTGATGGTATTGTCAGTATGGTTGGTATTGTTAGTACAGTTGATTTTGGTAGTATTATTGGTATTATTATTGTTGGTATTTTCAGTACTGTCGGTATTGTTAGTATTGGTGGTATTATCAGTACTGTCAGCATTGATGGTATTGTCAGTATGGTTGGTATTGTTAGTACAGTTGATTTTGGTAGTATTATTGGTATTATTATTGTTGGTGTTTCCAGTACTGTCGGTATTGTTAGTATTGGTGGTATTATCAGTACTGTCAGCATTGATGGTATTGTCAGTATGGTTGGTATTGTTAGTACGGTTGATTTTGGTAGTATTATTGGTATTATTATTGTTGGTATTTTCAGTACTGTCGGTATTGTTAGTATTGGTGGTATTATCAGTACTGTCAGCATTGATGGTATTGTCAATATGGTGGGTATTGTTAGTACAGTTGATTTTGGTAGTATTATTGGTATTATTATTGTTGGTATTTTCAGTACTGTCGGTATTGTTAGTATTGGTGGTATTATCAGTACTGTCAGCATTGATGGTATTGTCAGTATGGTTGGTATTGTTAGTACAGTTGATTTTGGTAGTATTATTTGTATTATTATTGTTGGTATTTTCAGTACTGTCAGTATTGTTAGTATTGGTGGTATTATCAGTACTGTCAGCATTGATGGTATTGTCAGTATGGTTGGTATTGTTAGTACGGTTGATTTTGGTAGCATTATTGGTATTATTATTGTTGGTATTTTCAGTACTGTCGGTATTGTTAGTGTTGGTGGTATTATCAGTACTGTCAGCATTGATGGTATTGTCAGTATGGTTGGTATTGTTAGTACAGTTGATTTTGGTAGTATTATTGGTATTATTATTGTTGGTATTTTCAGTACTGTTGGTATTGTTAGTATTGGTGGTATTATCAGTACTGTCAGCATTGATGGTATTGTCAGTATGGTTGGTATTGTTAGTACAGTTGATTTTGGTAGTATTATTGGTATTATTATTGTTGGTATTTTCAGTACTGTCGGTATTGTTAGTGGTATTATCAGTACTGTCAGCATTGATGGTATTGTCAGTATGGTTGGTATTGTTAGTACAGTTGATTTTGGTAGTATTATTGGTATTATTATTGTTGGTATTTTCAGTACTGTCGGTATTGTTAGTGTTGGTGGTATTATCAGTACTGTCAGCATTGATGGTATTGTCAGTATGGTTGGTATTGTTAGTACAGTTGATTTTGGTAGTATTATTGGTATTATTATTGTTGGTATTTTCAGTACTGTTGGTATTGTTAGTATTGGTGGTATTATCAGTACTGTCAGCATTGATGGTATTGTCAGTATGGTTGGTATTGTTAGTACAGTTGATTTTGGTAGTATTATTGGTATTATTATTGTTGGTATTTTCAGTACTGTCGGTATTGTTAGTATTGGTGGTATTATCAGTACTGTCAGCATTGATGGTATTGTCAGTATGGTTGGTATTGTTAGTACAGTTGATTTTGGTAGCATTATTGGTATTATTATTGTTGGTATTTTCAGTACTGTTGGTATTGTTAGTATTGGTGGTATTATCAGTACTGTCAGCATTGATGGTATTGTCAGTATGGTTGGTATTGTTAGTACAGTTGATTTTGGTAGTATTATTGGTATTATTATTGTTGGTATTTTCAGTACTGTCGGTATTGTTAGTATTGGTGGTATTATCAGTACTGTCAGCATTGATGGTATTGTCAGTATGGTTGGTATTGTTAGTACGGTTGATTTTGGTAGTATTATTGGTATTATTATTGTTGGTATTTTCAGTACTGTCGGTATTGTTAGTATTGGTGGTATTATCAGTACTGTCAGCATTGATGGTATTGTCAGTATGGTTGGTATTGTTAGTACAGTTGATTTTGGTTGTATTATTGGTATTATTATTGTTGGTATTTTCAGTACTGTTGGTATTAATAGTATTGGTGGTATTATCAGTACTGTCAGCATTGATGGTATTGTCAGTATGGTTGGTATTGTTAGTACAGTTGATTTTGGTAGTATTATTGGTATTATTATTGTTGGTATTTTCAGTACTGTCGGTATTGTTAGTATTGGTGGTATTATCAGTACTGTCAGCATTGATGGTATTGTCAGTATGGTTGGTATTGTTAGTACGGTTGATTTTGGTAGCATTATTGGTATTATTATTGTTGGTATTTTCAGTACTGTCGGTATTGTTAGTATTGGTGGTATTATCAGTACTGTCAGCATTGATGGTATTGTCAGTATGGTTGGTATTGTTAGTACAGTTGATTTTGGTAGTATTATTGGTATTATTATTGTTGGTATTTTCAGTACTGTCGGTATTGTTAGTATTGGTGGTATGATCAGTACTGTCAGCATTGATGGTATTGTCAGTATGGTTGGTATTGTTAGTACAGTTGATTTTGGTAGTATTATTGGTATTATTATTGTTGGTATTTTCAGTACTGTCGGTATTGTTAGTGTTGGTGGTATTATCAGTACTGTCAGCATTGATGGTATTGTCAGTATGGTTGGTATTGTTAGTACGGTTGATTTTGGTAGTATTATTGGTATTATTATTGTTGGTATTTTCAGTACTGTCGGTATTGTTAGTATTGGTGGTATTATCAGTACTGTCAGCATTGATGGTATTGTCAGTATGGTTGGTATTGTTAGTACAGTTGATTTTGGTAGTATTATTGGTATTATTATTGTTGGTATTTTCAGTACTGTCGGTATTGTTAGTGTTGGTGATATTATCAGTACTGTCAGCATTGATGGTATTGTCAGTATGGTTGGTATTGTTAGTACGGTTGATTTTGGTAGTATTATTGGTATTATTATTGTTGGTATTTTCAGTACTGTTGGTATTGTTAGTATTGGTGGTATGATCAGTACTGTCAGCATTGATGGTATTGTCAGTATGGTTGGAATTGTTAGTACAGTTGATTTTGGTAGTATTATTGGTATTATTATTGTTGGTATTTTCAGTACTGTCGATATTGTTAGTGTTGGTGGTATTATCAGTACTGTCAGCATTGATGGTATTGTCAGTATGGTTGGTATTGTTAGTACAGTTGATTTTGGTAGTATTATTAGCATTATTATTGTTGGTATTTTCAGTACTGTTGGTATTGTTAGTATTGGTGGTATGATCAGTACTGTCAGCATTGATGGTATTGTCAGTATGGTTGGTATTGTTAGTACAGTTGATTTTGGTAGTATTATTGGTATTATTATTGTTGGCATTTTCAGTACTGTCGGTATTGTTAGTGTTGGTGGTATTATCAGTACTGTCAGCATTGATGGTATTGTCAGTATGGTTGGTATTGTTAGTACGGTTGATTTTGGTAGTATTATTGGTCTTATTATTGTTGGTATTTTCAGTACTGTCGGTATTGTTAGTATTGGTGGTATTATCAGTACTGTCAGCATTGATGGTATTGTCAGTATGGTTGGTATTGTTAGTACAGTTGATTTTGGTAGTATTATTGGTATTATTATTGTTGGTATTTTCAGTATTGTCGGTATTGTTAGTGTTGGTGGTATTATCAGTACTGTCAGCATTGATGGTATTGTCAGTATGGTTGGTATTGTTAGTACGGTTGATTTTGGTAGTATTATTGGTATTATTATTGTTGGTATTTTCAGTACTGTTGGTATTGTTAGTATTGGTGGTATGATCAGTACTGTCAGCATTGATGGTATTGTCAGTATGGTTGGAATTGTTAGTACAGTTGATTTTGGTAGTATTATTGGTATTATTATTGTTGGTATTTTCAGTACTGTCGGTATTGTTAGTGTTGGTGGTATTATCAGTACTGTCAGCATTGATGGTATTGTCAGTATGGTTGGTATTGTTAGTACAGTTGATTTTGGTAGTATTATTAGCATTATTATTGTTGGTATTTTCAGTACTGTTGGTATTGTTAGTATTGGTGGTATGATCAGTACTGTCAGCATTGATGGTATTGTCAGTATGGTTGGTATTGTTAGTTCAGTTGATTTTGGTAGTATTATTGGTATTATTATTGTTGGTATTTTCAGTACTGTTGGTATTGTTAGTATTGGTGGTATTATCAGTACTGTCAGCATTGATGGTATTGTCAGTATGGTTGGTATTGTTAGTACAGTTGATTTTGGTAGCATTATTGGTATTATTATTGTTGGTATTTTCAGTACTGTCGGTATTGTTAGTATTGGTGGTATTATCAGTACTGTCAGCATTGATGGTATTGTCAGTATGGTTGGTATTGTTTTGCTATTATTTTTCATTCAAAATCGTGGAAAAAAAATCACTGCCACATGTGAACACAGTTAAGAATATGTTGCACCAGGTCTGTGGTATGATCGTTCCACCTGGTCTCACCCCAAGGGCACGTTCACACGTTCAGTATTTGGTCAGTATTTTACATCAGTATTTGTAAGCCAAAACCCGGAGTGGGTGATAAATACAGAAGTGGTGACGTGTTTCTATTATACTTTTCCTCTGATTGTTCCAGTCTTGATCTTGGCTTACAAATATCGATGTCAAATACTGAACATGTGAACGAAGCCTTAAGTTGTGTATATGAGGGGAGTCAAACTGAATATTTGCCCCCCATGCAGGAAAACCGAGATTATCCTCTGCTGTAACCTGTGGAATGTAAAAAGTAACGTATTCCCTGTAAGCAGTCCCCTCCATTCCCAGTATCATAGAGGGGCATGTGTTTCTTATCCTTCCGGTCCCATGATGACTGCTCTGTTCGTCCTTCTCTGTGAATGTTGGGTAGCAGGTGTCGCTTTGAAAGTAAGCATTTGTTATAAGGGCTCGCTCACAGGAGCTCACATGGCCCAGCGCTGATGTTTTATCGGATAGCTCTCGGCCCAATGTTATACTATGGGGCAGTGCTGATCTGCCATAATTTTATCATGCCAATGGATCATGTGCACCCATACAAATCTATGGGTGCATGTGAAGCATTGTACTGCACTCAAATGTCATCCGAGTGCAGTCTGACATCCACGCACACAGAGAATGGAGAAGATGGAGAAATTAAGTTCTCCGTCTTCTCCATACCTGTGCTGCGATTTTCTCATGCAAGAAAATCGGAGCACAATAAGATGATACTTGGATGAAACTCTGACATAGATTGAGCCGAGGGTCATTAGCATAATCGTCCTGATTCTCTCGCCTTTGTGAGCGTAACCTAGGAGTGCATGTATGCACCAAAACAGTTACAGAGCTCATCTACAGAGAGACATCATACTGGGAATGGGTGCTGGGTTTCCTGAGCTCAGCTGAGGAGGTATACCTTATATATACTTCCCATCGCCATCCTCATTCCCAGGATGCCAGCCTCCAGTCTCCAGACAGACAGCCGCTGACAGACTGCAGTGATTATGGAGCATAACAATCTCACATGGGCGCTGACATCGCTGTAATGTCGCCAGTTTGGGAGGTAAATATACATTTTTGTTCTTTCACACAGGGACTACAGCATTTAAAAAGGGGTTGTCTAATTAGTGGATTAGTGGACGACCCTTTTAATGTTAAAACAAATCGTCCACTTTAGACAATCCTTTTTCCTTAGACAGGTCCCCTGATGATAAGCTGATCACATTGGGGTCCTGTTGGGTTGGACGGCCAGTGATCACCTAGAATCCAGAAGGGAATGTTTTATGCTTTACTTAATTAAAAAACTACACAGACTCATGTATTTGCTCAGCTCTGTATTCCAGTTCCAGCTGAAATACTGACCAACTGCATTTTCCCCTAATCATCCCCTATGCCACAATCAGAAATAGATCACAGGATCCAGTCATGGCCACCAATTGTTCTTCATGTTGTACCATTGCAACCTTCATGAGTTTATGCTTCTCAGAAGTGAAACCAACAAGCTCTATACTGTAAAAACAATGAGCTAACTGTTTAAAAATGAGTTCTAAGAAGTAACGTTTCTCCATGCGGAGAGCGACATGCTAAGCACGTCAAGGTGAGGAGACTTTTCGAGCCGCAATGCTCCTCTGGGAAATATGCAAATTATCTCTTCAGAGAGGAAGAGAACTAGAACTCCAGTACCACCTATTGGAAGTAGAGAATGAGATTTCTAAACTCTCAGTCACACGTTGCATATTTTTCCTGCGTTTTTTAAATCTGCAGCTTGTCAATTCTTTCAGGGGTTTTCCAACATTTTTCCCCCATTGAAATGAATTAAAGTAAAACAAAACAATTAAAAATACTGCAGCGTTTTTCCTGCTGCCACTCTGGTTTTTGAGGTAGAAAAAAAATGCTTTAAAAATGCAACATGTGAACATACTCTTATCCTGCTTGTGTTCTAGTTGGACATAAAAGAGAACGGCCATAGTAATATGGAGACGTAATTAATTCTATGGTGTTTCCACTTTCAGTATTGCTCGGTGTCATCTATTTGTGTAGGGCTGCCCATTTAAGATTCTATCACTAGATTCCATTCTATTATGACATCACAGCTCCCAGTCACTACTTATAGAATGTACGCAGGGTCACGGGTGCCTTTCTTGGCTTCATAGTGATTGATAGCTCTTGCAGTTTTTCGCTATGGCTGAATTTCTTCTGGTTAATATTCAGGTAGGAACACTATTGGGGATTCTTATCAACAATCACCCTGACACTGCGCTTCTACTGCCTGATGGCGTCCTCAGCTTCATTCACCGGCTGGTGATGGAGCTAGTAAATAACTGCCTGACCAAATACTACCAAGGTCATCTAACGTCAGAGTATCTGACGGATTTACCTTAGAACTTTAGGACATTACTACAGCAGGTAAGCGGCGGACGCTCCACACAAATGTTCTCCATAATATTAGATATATTCTTTGTTTTTTTGTCTTTTTTCATATGTGTATGGGACATTTGCATGTTGGGGCTCATACAGTATATATAGAGAGGCTATGTGGAGCTCTTACTATGTATAGGAGGCTGAGTTTGGCGACTCATACTGTATTTAGGGGGCTATGTGAGGCCTCATAGTTAATATGTCAGCATATTTAATTCTACTCAATATTACATTATACAGTTAAAAGTGTAGCAGCTGATAACAAGGCCACTGACTAGGTATACGGTGTATGTGCAGCGGTGTAGCAAAGGACAAATGCATTATTGCAGCTTATCTCAGGAAGGAAGGGATAGATAGATAGGTAACAGTATAATACAATATATTGGTAAAAGCAAAAGCACATATACTAAATGAGAACAAATACTACACTTGATGTTAGCCAAAAGGCCGAGAAGCGATAACCTGAATTGGTTTTGGCCTATGACTGCACCCTGGCTTCAAGAAGGCAACCATTGTAGGGATAGGGACAAAGACTCCCCTTAGGAGGACATGTTGTTCATCAATAGTCATCTTAAAACCCACAACTTTACTGCTTGTTGCAGCTGCAGTCCACGCATGCATTTTTAATCTGCATGAGTCTGCCTATTTTCAAACATTCTCCCCTCCCCCGCCAATGTCCCATGCACCTGCCGACAAGGGGATGGGGAGAGGATAACTAATTAGTGAACAAACAAGCAGCGGTCCACCTTCTTCCTAGTCTGCAGGCTCCCTGCAGACTGTAGCTGACTGCAGCAGCACAGCCAGATAAAGGCCAGGAGCCCATTATGACACGTGCAATGATGTTCCATTCTTCCATTCTTGCATTATTCTATTGTTCCATTGTCTCATTCTCTTGCATTATTCCATTGTTCCATTCAGTCATTACATCTATTGCAAGCAATCTATCTGCCTGGGTGAAAACCAATAGGATGCTCTGATTGACAGACATAGCTAGCACTTTAAAACAACATCTCAGACCAAACTTTTTTTTATCTTTTTTTCATCCACAGATAGAAAATTAAAGAAGTCAGTGCTGCACCAGAGGGAGCCAGCATTTCACTAAAAAAATCGTAACGGCCCCCACATTTTTTTTAAATGCGTGGTACTCAGCAACACCCAACTGATGGGACAGTTGAATTAAAAGAGTAGCAGCTGATAACAAGGTCACTGATTAGGTATATGGTGTATGTGCAAAGGTGTAGCATAGGACAAATGCATTATTGCAGCTTATCTCAGAAAGGAAGGGATAGATAGATAGATAGATAGATAGATAGATAGATAGATAGATTGGATGGATGGATGGATGGAGGGGCATATACACCTACCCAGGATGGATGGATGGATGGCGGGGCATATACACCTACCCAGGATGGATGGTTGGGGCATATACACCTACCCAGGATGGATGTATGTATGGATAGAGGGGCATATACACCTACCGAGGATGGATGGATGAATGGAAAAGCATATACATCTACCCAGGATGGATGGCTGGAGGGGCATTTACACCTACCCAGGATGGATGGATGAAGGGGCATAAACACCTACCCAGGATGCATGGATGGACGCATGGGGCTGAAGGGGGGGCAGGCTGGACACGTGGGGACATGGATGGACGCATGGGGATGAAGGGGGGGCACGCTGGACACGTGCGGACATGGATGGACGCATGGGGCTGAAGGGGGGGGCAGGCTGGACACGTGGGGACCTGGATGGATGCATGGGGCTGAAGGGGGGGCAGGCGGAACATGTGGGGACATGGATGGATGCATGGGGCTGAAGGGGGGGCAGGCTGGACACGTGGGGACATGGATGGACGCATGGGGCTGAAGGGGGTGGCAGGCTGGACACAGTAGAACATGGATGGATGAATGGGGCTGAAGGGGAGGCAGGCTGGACACGTGGGGACATGGATGGACGCATGGGGCTGAAGGGGGGCAGGCTGGACACGTGGGGACATGGATGGACCAATGGGGCTGAAGGGGGGGCAGGCTGGACACGTGGGGACATGGATGGACGCACGGGGCTGAAGGGGGGCAGGCTGGACACGTGGGGACCTGGATGGACGCATGGGGCTGAAGGGGGAGCAGGCTGGACACGTGGAGACATGGATGGACGCATGGGGCTGAAGGGGGAGCAGGCTGGACACGTGGGGACATGGATGGACGCATGGGGCTGAAGGGGGGGCAGGATGGACACGTGGGGACATGGATGGATGCATGGGGCTGAAGGGGGGGCAGGCTGGGCACGTGGGGACATGGATGGCCGCATGGGGCTGAAGGGGGGGCAGGCTGGACACGTGGGAACCTGGATGGACGCATGGGGCTGAAGGGGGGGCAGGCTGGACATGTGGGGACCTGGATGGACGCATGGGGCTGAAGGGGGGCAGGCTGGACACGTGGGTACATGGATGGACGCATGGGGCTGAAGGGGGGGCAGGCTGGACACGTGGGGACCTGGATGGATGCATGGGGCTGAAGGGGGGGCAGGATGGACACGTGGGGACCTGGATGGACGCATGGGGCTGAAGGGGGGCAGGCTGGAAACGTGGGGACCTGGATGGATGCATGGAGATGAAGGGGGGCAAGCTGGACATGTGGGGACCTGGATGGACGCATGGAGGTGAAGGGGGGCAAGCTGGACACGTGGGGACCTGGATAGATATATGGGGTGGGGTGGGATACATATATGGGGGGGGTTAGGATGGATATATATAAATCAAAACTGTTATATATACAGTACAGACCAAAAGTTTGGACACACCTTCTCATTTAAATATTTTTCTGTTTTTTCATGACTATGAAAATTGTACATTCACCCTGAAGGCATCAAAATTATGAATTAACACATGTGGAATTATATACTTAACAAAAAAGTGTGAAACAACAGAAAATATGTCTTATATTCTAGGTTCTTCAAAGTAGCCACCTTTTGCTTTGATGACTGCTTCGCACACTCTTGGCATTCTCTTGATGAGCTTCAAGAAGTAGTCATCGGAAATGGTCTTCCAACAATCTTGAAGGAGTTCCCAGAGATGCTTAGCACTTGTTGGCCCTTTTGCCTTCACTCTGCGGTCCAGCTCACCCCAAACCATCTCGATTGGGTTCAGGTCTGGTGACTGTGGAGGCCAGGTCATCTGTCGTAGCACCGCATCACTCTCCCTCTTGGTCAAATAGCCCTTACACAGCCTGGAGGTGTGTTTGGGGTCATTGTCCTGTTGAAAAATAAATGATGATCCAACTAAACGCAAACCGGATGGAATAGCATGCCGCTGCAAGATGCTGTGGTAGCCATGCTGGTTCAGTATGCCTTCAATTTTGAATAAATCCCCAAAAGTGTCACCAGCAAAGCACCCCCACACCATCACACCTCCTCCTCCATGCTTCAAGGTGGGAAACAGGCATGTAGAGTCCATCCGTTCACCTTTTCTGCGTCGCACAAAGACACGTTGGTTGGAACCAAAAATCTCAAATTTGGACTCATCAGACCAAAGCACAGATTTCCACTTGTCTAATGTGCATTCCTTGTGCTCTTTAGCCCAAACAAGACTCTTCTGCTTGTTGCCTGTCCTTAGCAGTGGTTTCCTAGCAGCTATTTTACCATGAAGGCCTGCTGCACAAAGTCTCCTCTTAACAGTTGTTGTAGAGATGTGTCTGCTGCTAGAACTCTGTGTGGCATTGACCTGGTCTCTAATCTGAGCTGCTGTTAACCTGCGATTTCTGAGACTGGTGACTCGGATAAACTTATCCTCAGAAGCAGAGGTGACTCTTGGTCTTCCTTTCCTTGGGCAGTCCTCATGTGAGCCAGTTTCTTTGTAGCGCTTGATGGTTTTTACAACTGCACTTGGGGACACTTTCAAAGTTTGCCCAATTTTTCGGACTGACTGACCTTCATTTCTTAAAGTAATGATGGCCACTCGTTTTTCTTTACTTAGCTGCTTTTTTCTTGCCATAATACAAATTCTAACAGTCTATTCAGTAGGACTGTCAACTGTGTATCCACCTGACTTCTGCACAACACAACTGATGGTCCCAACCCCATTTATAAGGCAATAAATCCCACTTATTAAACCTGACAGGGCACACCTGTGAAGTAAAAAACATTTCCGGTGACTACCTCTTGAAGCTCATCAAGAGAATGCCAAGAGTGTGCAAAGCAGTCATCAAAGCAAAAGGTGGCTACTTTGAAGAACCTAGAATATAAGACATATTTTCAGTTGTTTCACACTTTTTTGTTAAGTATATAATTCCACATGTGTTAATTCATAGTTTTGATGCCTTCAGTGTGAATGTACAATTTTCATAGTCATGAAAATACAGAAAAATCTTTAAATGATAATGTGTGTCCAAACTTTTGGTCTGTACTGTATATATATATATATATATATATATATATATATATATATATATATATATGATATACAGTACAGACCAAAAGTTTGGACACACCTTCCCATTTAAAGATTTTTCTGTATTTTCATGACTATGAAAATTGTACATTGACATTGAAGGCATCAAAACTATGAATTAACACATGTGGAATTATATACTTAACAAAAAAGTGTGAAACAACTGAAAATATGTCTTATATTCTAGGTTCTTCAAAGTAGCCACCTTTTGCTTTGATGACTGCTTTGCACACTCTTGGCATTCTCTTGATGAGCTTCAAGAGGTAGTCACCGGAAATGGTTTTCACTTCACAGGTGTGCCCTGTAAGGTTTAATAAGTGGGATTTCTTGCCTTATAAATGGGATTGGGACCATCAGCTGTGTTGTGCAGAAGTCAGGTGGATACACAGCTGATAGTCCTACTGAATAGACTGTTAGAATTTGTATTGTGGCAAGAAAAAAGCAGCTCAGTAAAGAAAACCGAGTGGCCATCATTACTTTAAGAAATTAAGGTCAGTCAGTCCGAAAAATTGGGCAAACTTGGAAAGTGTCCCCAAGTGCAGTTACAAACACTATCAAGTGCTACAAAGAAACTGGCTCACATGAGGAAAGGAAGACCAAGAGTCAACTCTGCTTCTGAGGATAAGTTTATCTGAGTCACCAGCCTCAGAAATCGCAGGTTAACAGCAGCTTAGATTAGAGACCAGGTCAATGCCACACAGAGTTCTAGTAGCAGACACATCTCTTCCACAACTGTTAAGAGGAGACTTTGTGCATCAGGCCTTCATGGTAAAATAGCTGCTAGGAAACCACTGCTAAGGACAGGCAACAAGCAGAAGAGACTTGTTTGGGCTAAAGAACACAAGGAATGGACATTAGAGCAGTGGAAATCTGTACTTTGGTCTGATGAATCCAAATTTGAGATCTTTGGTTCCAACCACCGTGTCTTTGTGCGACACCGAAAAGGTGAACAGATGGACTCTACATGCCTGGTTCCCACCGTGAAGCATGGAGGAGGAGGTGTGATGGTGTGGGGGTACTTTGCTGGTGACACTGTTGGGGATTTATTCAAAATTGAAGGCATACTGAACCAGCATGGCTACCACAGCATCTTGCAGCGGCATGCTATTCCATCCGGTTTGCGTTTAGTTGGACCATCATTTATTTTTCAACAGGACAATGACCTCAAACACACCTCCAGGCTGTGTAAGGGCTATTTGACCAAGAGGGAGAGTGATGGGGTGCTACGCCAGATAACCTGGCCTCCACAGTCACCAGACCTGAACCATATCGAGATGGTTTGGGGTGAGCTGGACCGCAGAGTGAAGGCAAAAGGGCCAACAAGTGCTAAGCATCTCTGGGAACTCCTTCAAGATTGTTGGAAGACCATTTCCGGTGACTACCTCTTGAAGCTTATCAAGAGAATGCCAAGAGTGTGCAAAGAAGTCATCAAAGCAAAAGGTGGCTACTTTGAAGAACCTAGAATATAAGACATATTTTCAGTTGTTTCACACTTTTTTTTAAGTATATAATTCCACATGTGTTAATTCATAGTTTTGATGCCTTCAGTGTGAATGTACAATTTTCATAGTCATGAAAATACAGAAAAATCTTTAAATGAGAAGGTGTGTCCAAACTTTTGGTCTGTACTGTAGATATAGATATATATAGATATATGGGACAGAATGGATAAATGAAGGGGGGCAGGCTGGACACATGGAGGCCAGGATGAATATATGGGAGGGGCATGGGTTGCAAAGGATGCTCACCAGAGGGATATATTCCTGAAAAGGAGTCAATCATAATCAGTGTCCTGGGATTACGGCTACAAAAATGAATTAAAGGGTTATTCCCATCTTCATAGATATTGTAAAAACCTGCACTTTTGCAATTTACTGCTTCTTGACATTTGCAGCCTTTCCTTGAGATATTAACACTTTTCTTTTGTTTAAAGATCGTTGCCTAGGAGACCGACCACCGCTGCTGTCTCGATAGTAACCACTGTGCTGAAGTTGGCTGGGATTGGGAGGTAACAGCGCGCTCCAGCAAACCTGGCCCAGATTACTGATATATCCATTATTTGATGCATCTACCTTAAAAGCCTTGATTTGCTCGGTGATGGCAGAACACATGAGAACTATGCGGCTTTCCTTCTTTTCCTCGTCCACCGAATCCTTATCTTCAGACAGTGTCCGGTGTTGAGACGCCTTTTTCTTCTCCTCTTCTAACGTCTTCTGCTTCTGCTGAAATAGTTTCATCATCTTGTAGACCTCTCGGAGGAATTCGTCCACCTCGGCTTCCATGCTTTCTCCGTTCAGGTCAAGGAAAGTGCCGTCGATCCACCTGGAAGCGTGAGATTTTTCAAGACATATTTTGATAAATTTCATGTTTTTAGCTCATCTATTACTGTTTATTCTGCTTTTTTTCTCTTCTACATCTATGGCTATGGTTGTCCCATAAATAATGTTTAATCACCCATCCACAAGGTTGTTGATAAATGTCTGATCACTGGGAGTCCGACTGCTGCAGCCCCCAGCAGTTTTGAAAGCGGTGGTCCTAGATACAGCTTTGTGAATGAAGCATGTGTGCATCTATGGGAGTGATGGTTACGCATGCGCATGACTGCTCCCATAGACATGAATGGAGCGCTGGCTATGCATGCGCACGATCACTCCATTCACACAGTAGACTTTGGAACCTCTGTCCTCAGTATTAGAGCACCCCTACCGATCATACATTTATCTCCTATTTTGCAGAAGGGATTGTCCGGCCTTGGGGTACAAGTCTACAGTCTATGTAACTGCAGACTTGTAAATCCTCACATTGCACGCACTGCGAGGATTTTCCGGTGCCGGGAACGGGCTGTTATGTGACCACAAGTATGTGATTTGCATACTTCTGACCACATTCCGACTAGACGTGTCTGGCTCCACTCAATGTGCTTGCATTGAGCAAGGCCGGATATGTCTAGTTGGGATGTGACCGTATATATGCAAATCACATACTTGCTGTCATACGCCTGTGCTCCCGATGCTGGAGAATCCTTATAACGCGCACAGTACACATGCTGTGAGGATTCACATGTCTGCAGTCACATGGAGTGACTGCAGACTTGTGCCCCAAGGCCGGACAGCCCTTTAATAACACATAATCCCCTTGTAATATATGCAAGACTTTTGGCGCTTGGTTATTTCCAGGACCGAAGAACAGTGATGGGGACAGAACGATTGGTTATTAGATATACTTTGTCCCTATAACATTACAAGGGGCGAAGTGCTGTAGATAAAGATGATTTTTGCTGCCATAAATGATTCGTTCCCAACGAATTAGTGTTTTGCTTGTTCATCGGGTGATTGCTTGCACATTTACACAGGCTGATAATTGGGAATGATTATCAGTTTGTTTAAATGCGCCATTTACTCTCCACTTCAGATCACGTATGGTGTTAATAAATAACGGCATGCCAAGAGTTAACTCAGAATTCCCCAATGGGGTGCACATACTTTTTTTCAGTTTTTTGCCATTTGTAAATCAGTGCAAAAAGTTTCTGGTAAGGTCCGATGTTGACTTTTGAAGAATCCAGCTGAGGGTATGTTATAAGGTCCCATTTATACAGTGCTTCTTCTTTGTTAATATAAGCCACCGCCTCCTCTGCTTCTGCTATTCGCTTCTGTACAGTCCTCACATCTGTCACTTACTGAAACCAGGCACAATAAACACAGATAAGAAAAGGGTTAACCGGACTGCCTCCATTAAAGAAAATCAGTTAGACGCAACGCATTTCAGGCCTATTGGAACAACGCGTTTCAGGCCTATTGGACGCAATGCGTTTCAGGCCTATTGGACGCAACGCGTTTCAGGCCTATTGGACTCAAATCGTTTCAGGCCTATTGGATTTAACACGTTTCAGGCCTATTGGACGCAATGCGTTTCAGGCCTATTGGACGCAACGCGTTTCAGGCCTATTGGACTCAAATCGTTTCAGGCCTATTGGACGTAACACGTTTCAGGCCTATTGGACGCAACGCGTTTCAGGCCTATTGGACGCAACTCGTTTCAGGCCTATTGGACGCAATGCGTTTCAGGCCTAGTGGACGCTTTCATACGCCAGTGCTCAGGTGTGACGACTGCCTCTGACCTGCCTTTGTTTGACTGCACTTCAGGTTAAGCACTAGGGACTGCCTCTATAAAGACTGTTCTGGCTGATAATGGTGGTCAGTCGGGTTTATGCTTTTTTCATAGTTCTTTTTGTATAGCAAAAATAATGCTGCCGTCAAGGGCGTAACTACAGTGCGTGCAGGGGTTGCAGTCGCATCTGAAGCTAAGGGGGGCTCAAAAGGTCTCTTTGACTCATATGAGAAGATCACTACTATTAAAGACCTGCAATAGTTGGGGGCCCTAATGGAGATTTTGCATTGAAGCTTCAGGTTACACTATTGACTGTAGTCTCAATATTCTTGATTCTTGCCTTTAAAAAGGGATAGAACCCCCCCCCAAAAGAAACAACATAAAAAAAGCCTAATGCAACTCCAAACCAGAGTTGGGGAGCATTTTATAACTACTTCCCAGGAATGCTCGTTTAAGGATAATTGTGCAGTATAAATAGGCTGCCAATCACCGACGAATGGCCAAACACTTGATCGTCGGGTGAAATGATCTTTTGTGTTGCACAAAAAAATTATCGTTCACGACAACCATGATGCGTTTTGGGTAAAAAGAATCTGTACAAATATGAAAAGAGTCTTAAAGTAATGAAAATAAGAAGAGGGAAAACTATAACACAGCCTGTGACTATCATACCTGCTGCATCATATCCAGCTCAGAGCACTCTGCAAATTCTTCCATCCGACGCAAAAGTTTCTCCAGTTCCAGCATAAGCTTCTCTCTTTTCCCCAGCAGCTCGCCCTCTCCTTTACACTTGGCGTTTTCAATCAGCTTTTAGAAAGGAACAGTTATCAAAAAACGCTCCCAGAGCACCCCTTGTTTAATTACCTGGACACTGCAGGGGGCTGCTGCTTCATTGGGGCTGGCAGCCGAGACCCCATTTTCAGAAATGAGCCCACATACCTGGCCATTTTCATCAAACACTGGGTTGATATTTTTTGGCCACAGTAACACTGTTGAGTTCAGGATGATATCTTCAGGTACAAATAAATGAACATCTAGAAGATAACTCATCCTCCGCTGACACTCCTAAAATGAAACAAATGAAACTCACTATGTATTAATGTATCTAGCATCTACAATCACAGGGGTTACACCAATTATATTTTTTCCAAAAACTTAGGTTATAAAATTATACTGATGCTCCACAACTACAGTTCCCTCCATCGGTTTGTGTTCTTCCTGCTCTATGTGGACATGTGATTTCTGTAGCCAATCACTGGCTGTAGCAGGTTACCACCGTAGTCACTGATAGGCTGCAGCAATCACATGATCATGTTGGGGATCTCATCACTGAAACCTGGAGGGGGACTGGTAAGTATAGCTAGTATGACATGACCTATATATGGAAAAATACATATTAACCAGGACACAAGAAATATCGGAATAATCCTATATATTATGTTTTACACTAATTATACCCAGGGACGTACTGTACGTACAGCAATTCGGGACTTTAGCTCTACCAGGCTTTTATTCTTCGCCTGCTCCACAAACGCAATCTCCTCTATTACATCTTCAGTAGTTTCAGGAGTCTTTAACGCTTGTTCCTTGATTTTCTCAAATTCCATGAAGATCCTAAGCGAAGCAAAGATTATTACACACAGGGGCATCTCACTAAATTAGAATATCATCAAAAAGTTAATTTATTTTAGTTCTTCAATACAAAAAGTGAAACTCCTATATTATATAGAGTCATTACACACAGAGGGATCTATTTCAAGTGTTTATTTCTGTTAATGTTGATGATTATGGCTTACAGCCTATGAAAACACAAAAGTTATTATCTCAGTAAATTAGAATACTTTATAGCAACAGATTTAAAATGTTTTTAAAATCTGAAATGTTATCCTACTGAAATGTATGGTCAGTAAATGCACTCAATACTTGGTCGGGCTCCTTTTGCATCAATTACTGCATCAATGTGGCAATGTGGCATGGAGGCGATCAGCCTGTGACACTGCTGAGGGGTTATGGAAGCCCAGGTGGCTTTGATAGCAGCCTTCAGCTCGTCTGCATTGTTGTGTCTGGGGTCTCTCATCTTCCTCTTGACAATACCCCATAGATTCTCTATAATAGATTCTCTATGGGCTTAAGGTCAGGCGAGTTTGCTGCCAATCAAGCACAGTGATACTGTTGTGTGTAAACCAGGTATTGGTACTTTTGGCCGTGTGGACAGGGGCCAAGTCCTGCTGGAGAATGACATTTCCATCTCCAAAAAGCAGAGGGAAGCATGAAGTGCTCTAAAATTTCCTGGTAGACGGCTGCGCTGACTTTGGTCTTGATAAAACACAGTGGACCTACACCAGCAGATGACATGGCTCCCCAAACCATCACTGATGGTGGAAACTTCACACTAGACCTCCAGCAGCTTGGATTGTGGCCTCTCCACTCTTCCTCCAGACTCTGAGACCTTGTGGAGTGTGTCAATGACTGCCTTCTGGACATCTGTCAAGTCACCAGTCTTCCCAATAATTGTGGAGCCTACTGAAACAGACTAAGGGACCTTTTTAAAAGCTTAGGAAGCCTTTGCAGGTGTATTTGTTAATTATTCTAATTTACTGAGATAATGACTTTTGTGTTTTCATTGGCTGTAAGCCATAATCATCAACATTAACAGAAATAAACATGTGAAATAGATCACTCTGTTTGTAATGACTCTATATAATATATGAATTTAAATTTTTGTATTGAAGAACTGAAATAAATTTACTTTTTGATGATATTCTAATTTAGTGAGATGCACCTGTATATTATATACTGGAATGTGATGATATTTTATGGTATCATAAGTAAAGTAATGTGAGATTCTTAACTTTTACTGTAGCATCAGCATCTATAACTCACTGTATGAAATCATAGCAGAAGTAGCACTTGACCTCGACCCCAAGGGCCCCTGAACGGCACATGGCAGGTAGAGGCCCATTACAGATTATTTTTTTCTATTGTGAAACCTCCTTGAATCCAGGATTTTACTCACTCTTCATTCTCCAATCTGTGATTTGTCACCAGTCTATCTAGTAATATATTTGCAAAACTTTTTGCTTTGTCAGCCAGGCCTTGCTTTAAGTCATCGCAGTCGAGGTGTACCATGGTGAAGTAAGCGCGAGTGGGCCGTCCCATGATATCTCTGGCCAGGGTGTGAAATTCTTCTATAAACTGGAATACAAATATAAATCAGTCTCGTTTACCCTTGAGATTTCTGATTTGACCCTCAATTATTATCGGACACGTTGCACCCCTCGCTCTGTAGGACTTAGGACAGTATTGATTCTAATGGGAATGGTAAGAAAATGATTCCTGCAACTTAGTCCTCGTTGCTGCGTCCACCCAACTACAGCTGTGATCAGCTTATTGTCAAGGGACCCTTCAAACGAACCAAAGGGGGTCCCCGTAAAGTGAACCTGTCAGGTCCTTCAGGCATGCCAAATTCCTGCATTGACATCCACGGTATATATCTGGCAAAAATGTTTCTACCTTAAAAGACTAAACTTTTTATGTGCCGGCTGTCATATGCAAATTGGGCATGTGAAATTAAGTATTATACACCTGTCTTGGGTATCCGAGCTCTGCTTCCTTCACTTCGGTCTGCTGCCCCGTGTTGTGCTCCACGTCAGGTTTTACAGGTTGTCCTGTGTAGCTCAGTGACATAATCTCCTAAATCCTATTTATGGACCATTAGGACATACACCTGGGTCTTAGGATTGAGTTTTTAGACTTTTGTTTGGTGTGCTCCACCTTCTGCGTTAACTTTCTTCCATTCCTACTGGGTTATGCTACATCCATCCTGCAGCTCCCAAGATTCCTGAGTGCCAATTCCTTGCTGCTCATGTGCCTTCCTGCTTGCCACACCAACACCCGGGGTCCGTGTGCCCACCCAGACCCGAGGCTTAGAAGATCCACCTCGCCAGGTGAGACTAAGATGCCATGATTTGGGTGTGATCACAGCATCTGAGGTCGGATTTGTTTGTGGGAAGTGACGTCCCGCTGGACTAGTCCTTGATAACTTTCATATGATGAACGGCGCATAAGCAGTCGATTTTTACTAGAAACATCAAAGCCAGTGTTGCTGTGCAGGGATGAGTCAATTTAATGACGGTTCGAGATAATATGCAAGAAGGTCCAATATGTAAAAAAAAAAAAACACATTATGATCACACATACAGTACAGACCAAAAGTTTGGACACACCTTCTCATTTAAAGATTTTTCTGTATTTTCATGACTATGAAAATTGTACATTCACATTGAAGGCATCAAAACTATGAATTACCACATGTGGAATTATATACTTAACAAAAAAGTGTGAAACAACTGAAAATATGTCTTATATTCTAGGTTCTTCAAAGTAGCCACCTTTTGCTTTGATGACTGCTTTGCACACAGTTTCTACTTTCTCCGCGGCTGAACCATCCACCAGCCAGCTGAAGCTTTCAACTATCAAATAATATAACACAGAATTTATAGTTGTATCTAGACTCATCTTAATATCGGGCGGAGAAAACTTTCAAAGAGGATTATACAGCTGATCGGACATGGATTTTTGAAAGCGAGTTCTCTGGCTTCATCAGGTCTAAGAAATCAATTTGATAATCTACATTTATATGGTGAAATCTAGAGACAGATCCTCTTTGCAGTGCTTGTTAGACCAATGATATATAGTATTTCTGCATGATAATGTCTGATAGATGAGGATCACACCTCTGGGAACCCCTAACACTGAGTTCAATGGCTTTTGGAAAGGTATCAGGATCAAAGCGTCCACAGGAATATCACGCTGCAAGCGCCGGCAGGAGATTTCTGATTGTGATTGTTCCATCCCTTTAATACTAGATTCACGTCCAGCTTCCCATATGTTCCATCGCTTTAATACTTACGATTCACGTCCAGCTTACTGTATGTACCATTCTTTTAATTATTCGCGGCCAGCTTACCATATGTACCATCCCTTTAATGACTCACGTCCAGCTTACCCTATGTACCATCCCTGTAATGACTCATGTCCAGCTTACCGTATGTACCATGCCTTTAATGATTCGCAGCCAGCTTACCGTATGTACCATCCCTTTAAAGACTCACGTCCTGCTTACTGTATGTATCATCCCTATAATGATTCACGTCCAGCTTACCGTATGTACAATCCCTTTAATGACTCACATCCTGCTTACTGTATGTACCATCCCTATAATGATTCACGTCCAGCTTACAGTATGTACCATCCCTTTAATGACTCACGTCAAGCTTACCGTATGTACCATCCCTTTAATGATTCACGTCCAGCTTACCATATGTACCTTCCCTTTAATGACTCATGTCCAGCTTTCCATATGTATCATCCTTTTAATGATTCACGTCCCGCTTACCGTAGGTTTGGAAATGCCTGAATGGCTGGTGTAGATTGTGGCTGACGGCCTCCTTCAGCTTCAGCGCGGCAGAATCAAAGATGTAATCAGGGAGTTTGGCCTCGATGATCTGAACCGTGTTACTACCAGAAAGCCACGGCTGCACCGTCTGAATGTTCTGGACAAAGAAGAACGTTCTATAAAGTGACATGAATACTGCAGAAGTCTCTAATATAAACCCCCTGAACATCCACCTATTTTGATATAAATAAATCAAAAACTCCATACAAAGCTCCATATCCTCAGCATAGACATGAAATAAAAGCTGCCATGCTGTGTATCCTCAGTGGCCACTAAAGGGAGCTTAAAGGGCATCTGTCACCCCAAAAATTCAGATTTAACCACTTATACATTTAAAGCGCACCTGTCAGCAGGATTGAGCTCAGTAAAACACATACATTGTTAGGTGGGTGCCACTACACTGATTAAAATGATAACTTAGTTGATTAAATCCGTCCTGTGGTTCTTGTGTAACCTTTACTTTCAGTTTGGAGATAATGATACGCTCGTGCTCCGGGGCGGCCTGTGGGGGGCGCTCTATCTGGTGCTCTGCTTACATATTCATCTGTATGCTCTTATGACAGCTCACTGTGCCTTCACTGACCTGCCTCCTCTTTTACATAATGCATCTAGTAGTGCGGGGCTAGGTAAAATAGGAGGCAGGTCAGTGGACGATCAGTGAGCACCAGATAGAGTGCCCCCACACGCCGCCCCGGAGCATAAGCGTATCATTATTTCCAAACTGAAAGTAAAGATTACACAAGAACCACAGGACAAATTTCATCAACTAAGGTATCATTTTACTCTGTGTAATGTCGCCCTCCTGACAGTGTATGTGGTTTACTGAGCACACTCCTGCTGACAGGTGCACTTTAATAGGGGACTGGAGTGGAGAGCCATCCCTTCATGGGGGCCCACCGGAGGATTCTCCATTTCTCCTGTTGACCAGTCCGAGCCTGTAAAAGTGTTTATGCTACCCAACTCTTCTACTTATAATTCTCATATATTTTTGCAATGTGTATTACAAAGTCAATATACTCGTTGTCCTATCCCTGCATGGGGGCCCACCGGAGGATACTGCTGCGGACGCTCATATACTAGGTGACAGCCAATAGCAATTGTAAATCAGCCAGTACTATATTTTTTTTTTGCTGTGATATTCCAAAATGGTGGCAGCAAATTTCCAATTTTTTTTACTGCAGTTTTTACCTGTGAGCCACACATGTACCTACTATAAAAAGTAAGTTGTCAGCATTGAAAAAAAATCCTGATACCTGAAGGGTCTTGGAGATCCGAGTTAATATAAATAGTACAACTTCTTCTACGTCCTGGAAGCTTGGATAGAAATCCATTTTCTCGTCATCAAATGTAAGTTGCATTTTGAAGATTGGTAAAAATTGCCCGTCTATCAGGTCAAATAAACGGAAAAAGTTTCTACAGTTTTCTGCAGAAGGTCTCTCACCTGTGGGGGGAGAAATCAGCAAGTATATATTAGTGTTTATAAGGAGAAAAAATACATGACTACGAGAGTGGTGCAGAAAACAGGGAGACGGACTGGGCCATAAGAGAAGAAAGCTGAGTGACAACATTTACTGTGGGTGGGAAATCCTTAATCCCTTCAGGACCGGATCATTTTTTGTTTTGCATTTTTTCCTTTCCGTCTTCAAAAAGCCATACATTTTTCATTTTTCCATTGATATAGCTGCAAGAGGCTATGTAATGTGCTGTAGCTTAAACCCTTCCCAACATATGACATATTGTTATGTGATAGACAGGCCGCTGTATCTTATATTCAAGCACTCTTTATGGACAGGGACTGTCCCACTAGACTGGCGCCAAGCAAATGTGGTACCAATATTCAAAAAGGGGTCTAAAAGTGACCCTGGGAACTATAGACCAGTCAGCTTAACGTCTGTTGTGGGTAAATTGTTTGAAGGATTTCTTAGAGATGCTATTGTAGAATATCTTAATGATAATAACTGTCTAACTCCATATCAACATGGATTCATGAGGGATCGCTCCTGCCAAACAAACCTGATCGCCTTCTACGAGGAGGTGAGCTCACAGCTGGACCGGGGAGAGTCAGTGGATGTTGTATACCTTGACTTCTCCAAAGCGTTTGATACCGTGCCACACAAAAGGTTGGTATATAAAATGAGAATGCTTGGTCTGGGGGATAATGTGTGCAAGTGGGTAAATAGCTGGCTGAGTGATAGAAAGCAGAGGGTGGTTATCAATGGAGTAAGCTCAGGGTGTGTCAGGGTTACTAGCGGGGTGCCTCAAGGGTCTGTCTTGGGCCCTATATTATTTAATATATTTATTAATGATCTAGTGGAAGGGTTGCATAGTAAAATAGCAATATTTGCAGATGATACTAAACTTTGTAAAGTAGTTAATACAGATGAGGACAGGGCACAGCTACAGGAGGATTTAGATAAATTGGGGAGTTGGGCCAAAAAATGGCAAATGGGGTTCAATGCCGATAAATGTAAGGTCATGCACATGGGAAAGAAAAACAGCAGTCACCCATACATATTAAATGGGAAACCGTTGGGGAAATCTGACATGGAGAAGGACCTGGGCGTCTTGGTTAACAGCAAATTAAATTGGAGTGCCCAGTGTCAGGCAGCAGCTGCGAAGGCAAATAGAGTCATGGCATGCATCAGAAGAGGAATAGGGGCATATGATGAGAACATTGTTCTTCCTCTGTATAAAGCGCTGGTAAGGCCGCACTTAGAATATTGTGCACAGTTCTGGGCTCCGGTGCTCAGGAAAGACATATTGGAGCTAGAGAGGGTACAAAGGAGGGCGACTAAGGTAATAAAGGGAATGGAGGGACTAGAATACCCAGAGAGGTTGTCAAAATTAGGCCTATTTACATTGGAAAAGAGAAGGCTTAGGGGAGACCTCATAAACATGTATAAATACATCAGGGGGCAGTACAGAGATCTCTCCCATGACCTGTTTATACCAAGGATGGTGACAAAGACGAGGGGGCACACTATGCGTCTGGAGGAAAGGAGGTTCCTGCACCAGCATAGAAGGGGATTCTTTACGGTCAGAGCCGTGAGACTCTGGAACTCTCTGGGAGAGGAAGTGGTGATGTCCAACTCACTTAAAGAGTTCAAGAGAGGCCTGGACGCCTTTCTTGAGAACAATAAAATTACATCTTATGCTTAGTTAATTAATCCAGGGATTTAATCTTACTGCCAGATTGGTGTCGGGAAGTGAATTTTTCCTCAGTGATGTAAATTGGCCTATACCTCATGGTTTTTTGTTGCCTTCCCCTGGATCAACGCTGCTGAATAGCTGCAGTGCACAAGAAATAGGCTGAACTGGATGGACGCTTGTCTTTTTTCGGCCTTATAAACTATGTAACTATGTAACTATGTTCCTGTAGATGTGCAAAATTTGGACCTGGGCCCCCACCAGCATGTTGGTCAGATGTATAGGCCCTTATAGCATTCTAGATCCGATAATGATGCGCGTGTTCGCCCTTGCCTTGGATGTTTCCTGTAATAATCTCCCCCATCATAGCTCTAGCCCCATCCTATAATAATGTCTCTCATTCTAGGCCCCTTCCTGGTATAATGTTCCCCTTCCTGCGCCCCTTCCTGTTATAATATCCCCTATCCTGGGCCTCTTCCTGTTATAATATTCACCTTCTGTGTATAATACCCCCCATCCTGAGCCCCTTTCAGCAATAACGTCCCAATCCTGGGCTCCTTCCTGGTATAATGTCCTTGGTCCAGGGCCTCTTACTGTAATAATGTCCCCCATCCTGGCCCCTTCCTGTAACAATGTCCCCTATCCTAGTATAATATCCCACATCCTATAACAATGTCTTCCATCCTGGTATCCTGTCCCCCATCCTAGGCCCCATTCTGGTATGACCTCCATCATTGTGCCCTTCCTGGTGTAATGTCCTTCATCTTGGCCCATGTCATGGTATAATGATCCCCATTCTGGTATAATGCTCCCTATCCTGGGCTGCTTCCTTGTACAATGCCCCCCATCCTGAACCCCTGCCTTGTATAATGCTCCCCATCCTTGGCCCCTTCCTTGTAAAATGCTCCCCATCATGCGCCCCTTCCTTGTATAATGCTCCCCATCATGCGCCCCTTCCTTTTATAGTGCTCCCCATCCTGCGCCCCTTCCTTGTGTAATGCTCCCCATCTTGCGCCCCTTCCTTGTATAATGCTCCCCATCTTGCGCCCCTTCCTTGTGTAATGCTCCCCATCCTGCGCGCCTTCCTTGTTTAATGCATCTCATCCTAGGCTACTTCCTTGTATAATGCTCCCCATCTGGCACCCCTGCCTTGTGTAATGCTCCCCATCCTGCGCCCCTTTCTTGTATAATGCTCCCCATCCTGCGCCCCTTCCTTGTATAATGCTCCCCATCCTGCGCCCCTTCCTTGTGTAATGCTCCCCATCCTGCGCCCCTTCCTTGTATAATGCTCTCCATCTTGCTCCCCTTCCTTGTGTAATGCTCCCTATCCTGCGCCCCTTCCTTGTATAATGCTCCTCATCCTAGGCTACTTCCTTGTATAATGCTCCCCATCTTGGGACCCTTGCTTGTCTAATTCTCCCCATCCTGGGACCCTTCCTTGTATAATGCTTCTCATCCTAGGCTACTTCCTTGTATAATGCTCCCCATCCTGGGACCCTTCCTTGTCTAATTCCCCCTATCCTGGGCACTTTCCTTGTATAATGCCTATGGGCCCTTGTAGCATTCTAGATCCGATAATGATGCGCGTGTTCGCCCTTGCCTTGGATGTTTCCTGTAATAATCTCCCCCATCGTAGCCCTAGCCCCATCCTATAATAATGTCTCTCATTCTAGGCCCCTTCCTGGTATAATGTTCCCCATCCTGCACCCCTTCCTGTTATAATATCCCCTATCCTGGGCCTCTTCCTGTTATAATATCCACCTTCTGTGTATAATACCCCCCATCCTGAGCCCCCTTTCATCAATAACGTCCCAATCCTGGGCTCCTTCCTGGTATAATGTCCTTTGTCCTGGGCCTCTTACTGTAATAATGTCCCCCATCCTGGCCCCTTCCTGCAACAATGTCCCCCATCCTGGTATAATGTCCCACATCCTATAACAATGTCCCCCATCCTGGTACAATGTCCCTCATCCTATAACAATGTCTTCCATCCTGGTATCCTGCCCCCATCCTAGGCCCCATTCTGGTATAATGACCTCCATCCTTGTGCCCTTCCTGGTGTAATGTCCTTCATCCTGGCCCATGTCATGATATAATGACCCCCATTCTGGTATAATGCTCCCTATCCTGGGCCGCTTCCTTGTACAATGCCCCCCATTCTGAACCCCTGCCTGGTATAATGCTCCCCATCCTTGGCCTCTTCCTTGTAAAATGCTCCCCATCATGCGCCCCTTCCTTGTATAATGCTCCCCATCATGCGCCCCTTCCTTGTATAGTGCTCCCCATCCTGCGCCCCTTCCTTGTGTAATGCTCCCCATCTTGCGCCCCTTCCTTGTATAATGCTCCCCATCTTGCGCCCCTTCCTTGTATAATGCTCCCCATCTTGCGCCCCTTCCTTGTGTAATGCTCCCCATCCTGCATTCCTTCCTTGTGTAATGCACCTCATCCTAGGCTACTTCCTTGTATAATGCTCCCCATCTTGCACCCCTTCCTTGTGTAATGCTCCCCATCCTGCGCCCCTTCCTTGTATAATGCTCCCCATCATGCTCCTCTTCCTTGTGTAATGCTCCCCATCCTGCGACCTTTCCTTGTATAATGCTCTCCATCTTGCGCCCCTTCCTTGTGTAATGCTCCTCATCCTAGGCTACTTCCTTGTATAATGCTCCCCATCTTGGGACCCTTCCTTGTCTAATTCTCCCCATCCTGGGACCCTTCCTTGTATAATGCTTCTCATCCTAAGCTACTTCCTTGTATAATGCTCCCCATCCTGGGACCCTTCCTTGTCTAATTCCCCCCATCCTGGGCACCTTCCTTGTATAATGCTCCCCATCCTGGAACCCTTCCTTGTCTAATTCCCCCCATCCTGGGCCCTTTCCTTGTATAATGCTCCCCATCCTGGGCCCCTTCATTATATAATGCTCCCCATCCTGGGCCCCTTCCTTGTCTAATTCTCCCCATCCTGGGACCCTTCCTTGTATAATGCTTCTCATCCTAGGCTACTTCCTTGTATAATGCTCCCCATCTTGCACCCCTTCCTTGTGTAATGCTCCCCATCCTGCGCCCCTTCCTTGTATAATGCTCCCCATCATGCTCCTCTTCCTTGTGTAATGCTCCCCATCCTGCGACCTTTCCTTGTATAATGCTCTCCATCTTGCGCCCCTTCCTTGTGTAATGCTCCTCATCCTAGGCTACTTCCTTGTATAATGCTCCCCATCTTGGGACCCTTCCTTGTCTAATTCTCCCCATCCTGGGACCCTTCCTTGTATAATGCTTCTCATCCTAAGCTACTTCCTTGTATAATGCTCCCCATCCTGGGACCCTTCCTTGTCTAATTCCCCCCATCCTGGGCACCTTCCTTGTATAATGCTCCCCATCCTGGAACCCTTCCTTGTCTAATTCCCCCCAACCTGGGCCCTTTCCTTGTATAATGCTCCCCATCCTGGGCCCCTTCATTATATAATGCTCCCCATCCTGGGCCCCTTCCTTGTCTAGTTCTCCCCACCCTGAGCCCCTTCCTTGTATAATGCTCCCCATCCTTGGCCCTTTCCTGGTATAATGTTCTGTCTTTCTTTTCCAATACATTAAATAAAGAAAAATAAATGATTCTTCTTACCTTCCTCCGCTCCCACGACATGCGGCGCCTTCTTCTGTAGCTGATTTCAGTGTGCCGGTAGAGGCAGCGCATGACGTCACTTCCATGCGTCGCTCGTGACTGGCACGCCGACATCAGCTACCGGCCTTTGGCTGGCGGCATGCATTGCAGCTCAGGGACCCGGCATGTTCCTGCGCAGCAATATACTTCAGCCGGATGTGCGTCCTCAGACTGTGGAAGTGCCATACATATATGAGATGGGAATACCACTCTGAGTCTATGTTTGATCCAGAGATACAATAATGAACATGAATCCTTATATATCACGGATCTTGCTGCCGACTTTACCTGGTTGGACATAAGTGTCGAGACGCAGTTATAAAAGGAATCCAATTTGTCCGCATTAATCAACTGCAGGCCATCTTGATTGGCAAATAGATTGATCACGTTGGGGTACCAAGTGTTCAGCAACTTTTCTTCTGTCTTGGCACAAGCCAAGGATCCGCTGTTCCTCAGGGATTCACATTCTACAGGACCCCTGGACCCGACAAAGAATAAAGCACTTTATCATATTAAACCTGACAGGGCACACCTGTGAAGTGAAGACCATTTCCGGTGACTACCTCTAGAAGCTCATCAAGAGAATGCCAAGAGTGTGCAAAGCAGTCATCAAAGCAAAAGGGGGCTACTCTGAAGAACCTAGAATATAAGACATATTTTCAGTTGTTTCACACTTTTTTGTTAAGTATATAATTCCACATGTGTTAATTCATAGTTTTGATGCCCTCAGTGTGAATGTACAATTTTCATAGTCATGAAAATACACACTTATACAGTATACATATATATACACCCATATACATTATACATACACATATACAGTATACATATATATACACACACATATACAGTATACATATACACACATATACAGTATACATATATATACACACATATACAGTATACATATATAGATACACACATACAGTATACATATATATACACATATATACAGTATACATACATACACACATATACAGTATACATATATATACAGACATACAGTATAAATATATATACACATATATACAGTATACATATATACACATACAGTATACATATACACACACATATACAGTATACATATATACACATACAGTATACATATACACACACATATACAGTATACATATACACACACATACAGTATACATATACACACACATATACAGTATACATATATATATACACACATACAGTATACATATATATACACATATATACAGTATACATATATACACACATATACAGTATACATATATATACAGACATACAGTATAAATATATATACACATATATACAGTATACATATATACACATACAGTATACATATACACACACATATACAGTATACATATATACACATACAGTATACATATACACACACATATACAGTATACATATACACACACATACAGTATACATATACACACACATATACAGTATACATATATATACACACATATACAGTATACATATACACACACATATACAGTATACATATATACACACACATATACAGTATACATATATACACACACATATACAGTATACATATATATACACACACATCAGCAGAGCGGTGTTTAAATTTGGCGCCAATATCGCTGTATATGTATACTGTATATGTGTGTGTATATATGTATACTGTATGTGTGTGTATATATATGTATACTGTATGTGTGTATATATATGTATACTTTATATGTGTGTGTATATATATGTATACTCTATGTGTGTATATATATGTATACTGTATATGTGTGTGTATATGTATACTGTATATGTGTGTATATGTATACTGTATATGGGTGTATATATGTACACTGTATATGTGTGTGTATATGTATACTGTATATGGGTGTGTATATATGTATACTGTATATGTGTGTGTATATGTATACTGTATATGTGTGTATATATGTATACTGTATATGTGTGTATATATATGTATGCTGTTTATGGGTGTATATATGTATACAGTATATGTGTATATATGTATACTGTATATGTGTGTATACAGTGCTGGCCAAAAGTATTGGCACCCCTGCAATTCTGTCAGATAGTACTCAGTTTCTTCCTGAAAATGATTGCAATCACAAATTCTTTGGTATTATTCTCTTCATTTAATTTGTCTTCAATGAAAAAAACACAAAAAGAATTGTCCTAAAGCCAAATTGGATATAATTCCACACCAAACCTAAAAAAGGGGGTGGACAAAAGTATTGGCACCCTTTGAAAAATCATGTGATGCTTCTCTAATTCGTGTAATTAACAGCACCTGTAACTTACCTGTGGCACCTAACAGGTGTTGGCAATAACTAAATCACACTTGCTGCCAGTTAACATGGATTAAAGTTGACTCAATCTCTGTCCTGTGTCCTTGTGTGTACCACATTGAGCATGGAGAAAAGAAAGAAGACCAAAGAACTGTCTGAGGACTTGAGAAATCAAATTGTGAGGAAGCATGAGCAATCTCAAGGCTACAAGTCCATCTCCAAAGACCTTAATGTTCCTGTGTCTTCCGTGCGCAGTGTCATCAAGAAGTGTAAAGCCCATGGCACTGTGGCTAACCTCCCTAGATGTGGACGGAAAAGAAAAATTGACGAGAGATTTCAACGCAATATTGTGCGGATAGTGGATAAAGAACCTCGACTAACATCCAAACAAGTTCAAGCAGCCCTGCAGTCCGAGGGTACAACAGTGTCAACCCGTACTATCCGTCAGCATCTGAATGAAAAGGGACTGTATGGTAGGATACCCAGGAAGACCCCACTTCTTACCCCGAGACTTAAAAAAGCCAGGCTGGAGTTTGCCAAAACTTACCTGAGAAAGCCTAAAACGTTTTGGAAGAATGTTCTCTGGTCAGATGAGACAAAAGTAGAGCTTTTTGGGACAAAGCATCAACATAGAGTGTACAGGAAAAAAAAAGAGGCATTCAAAGAAAAGAACACGGTCCCTACAGTCAAACATGGCGGAGGTTCCCTGATGTTTTGGGGTTGCTTTTCTGCCTCTGGCACTGGACTGCTTGACCGTGTGCATGGCATTATGAAGTCTGAAGACTACCAACAAATTTTGCAACATAATGTAGGGCCCAGTGTGAGAAAGCTGGGTCTCCCTCAGAGGTCATGGGTCTTCCAGCAGGACAATGACCCAAAACACACTTCCAAAAGCACTATAAAATGGTTTGAGAGAAAGCACTGGAGACTTCTAAGGTGGCCAGCAATGAGTCCAGACCTGAATCCCATAGAACATCTGTGGAGAGATCCCAAAATGGCAGTTTGGAGAAGGCACCCTTCAAATATCAGGGACCTGGAGCAGTTTGCCAAAGAAGAATGGTCTACAATTCCAGCAGAGCATTGTAAGAAACTCATTGATGGTTACCGGAAGCGGTTGTTCGTAGTTATTTTGGCTAAAGGTTGTGCTACCAAGTATTAGGCTGAGGGTGCCAATACTTTTGTCTGGCCCATTTTTGGAGTTTTGTGTGAAATGATCAATGATTTGATTTTTGCTTCATTCTCTTTTGTGTTTTTTCCTTGCAAGCAAATTAAATGAAGATAATAATACCAAAGAATTTGTGATTGCCATCATTTTCAGGAAGAAACTGAGTATTATCTGACAGAATTGCAGGGGTGCCAATACTTTTGGCCAGCACTGTATATGTATACTGTATGTGTGTATATATATGTATACTGTATATGTGTGTGTATATATATGTATACTGTATATGGGTGTATATATGTATACTGTATGTGTGTATATATATGTATACTGTTTATGGGTGTATATATGCATACTGTATATGTGTATATATGTATACTGTATATGTGTGTATATATGTATACTGTATATGTGTGTATATATGTATACTGTATGTGTGTATATATATGTATACTGTTTATGGGTGTATATATGTATACTGTATATGTGTGTATATATATGTATACTGTATATGTGTGTATATATATATATGTATACTGTATATGTGTGTGTATATGTATACTGTATATGTGTGTGTATATGTATACTGTATATGGGTGTATATATGTATACTGTATATGTGTGTATATATATATGTATACTGTATATGTGTGTGTATATGTATACTGTATATGTGTGTGTATATGTATACTGTATATGGGTGTATATATGTATACTGTATGTGTGTATATATGTATACTGTATATGTGTGTGTATATATATGTATACTGTTTATGGGTGTATATATGTATACTGTATATGTGTGTATATATATGTATACTGTATATGTGTGTGTATATATATGTATACTGTATATGTGTGTATATATGTATACTGTACCCATTTACTGCAATGTAGCTGGCAATGCCACCCAGCGGATCTAAGCAAGTCCCGGGGCCACAACAATATACAGTCAGTGCCCGAGTATAGGATGGAAGATTAAAAAAAAATCTTCAAAAATGTATTTAGTGTGTGGCATACATCAAAAATACATGCAATGCTTTTCCTGACAACTCTGAGCTTTATAATGTGGAAAAAAACATTTAAAAAAACACTGTGTGAACATAACCCTAACTGCATTGTGACTGTGTATATACATATATAAGCTGCCTCTCCCCCACCATGTGAGCATTCTCAGCGTGTACTGACCAATTCTGTCCACCAGGTGGCAACAGCAGGAAATTACAGCGATGAGACAAGCACTGCATGACATCCCCGCCCCAATCTGCCCTATATCAGACACGCCCCCTACCAACGCCCCGCCTCCGCTGCCATGACAACCGAATTATTTAATGGCAGAAAGAGAGACCTT